>NC_084644.1:86294-411294 GCF_019802595.1 Syngnathoides biaculeatus | reverse complement strand
CAATTTGATCACTTCAAGTTGCACATCGAGAACGTCGTCCAAGTTTATTCTTTCAAATTTTTACGCCGACAAATGACGACTCTGTTTTGAAAAGGCTCTTTTTTTTTTCTTTTGGAAAATGAAAAAAAAAAATCAATGAGTTCAGAATTTTGCCCGTTTTATTGTAAAGACTATGACGTGCTGATTTTTAAAATGAACTTCTACTTATGAATAATATTGATTATTGACAACGGTTCTTGACGTTTTTCTTGCAAAGATGCAAATTTGTGATCTTCCAATTTCAGATGAAGAGAATGCGCCATATTGACACGGAACCGACGAGATTTCAACTTTCAACTTTCCTTCCTTCCAACGTTGGTTGAACTTTCGATACTTGTTGTAAACGCGCAAAACAAGTGACGGCGGCTGCGTGCGACGCCATCAGAAAGCGACCGCACGCGTACGCATTTGATTGGATTACGACTTTTGCCTCGGGTCGCCCTTTCTCACCAATTCTGTTGAGAACTTTTGCGGTTTGGCAACGTCTCCGCCTCTGACGGCTTCATCGTGCCGTGAACTTCAACTCCCGCTGAAACTCTTCTTTAGAGAATTTACGATGATATTGTCCGTATAATTATCGAAGGGTTTTTTTTTTTTTGGGCCGCCATCGCAAAGTTCGAACGTGCCAATTTGCGCTACTGCCCTCCGGTCAGCTCGCGGCGATCGGTCGGCGCCGCGCTAACGCGTCTTTTGGCTCCGCCCCCTCCACTGGCCTCCTAACACAGTCGTCAACGTAATTGGTGGGAAAGCGGCAGAGCACAAAGCCTGACACACACTTGAAAGGTGGGCGGAAAGCGAGGGAGAGTAGTAAATTGTTCCATTTTTGCGGGTAATCTAAATGCTAACTAGAGGCAACTTATCAGCACAATGGATTCCCGAGCATCTGTTCAAATAACGGGGGATTTGTCGGCCGGACGGCGCCGCGATGGCGGCCAGATTAGGACGCCGGCGACCGGAGCGAGCGAGGACGGAGGACGGATGCCAAGAAATGGATTCTGTGCAAACGAGAACAGATGACGCCCTCGCAATTACACCCGCCGATAACGGCCACGGAGCGCAGCGGGGGGGGGGGGGCACAAGCACAAGCACAAGCATAAGCGCCGCACTTCAGAAGGTCCACGTCGCCATTCAAATCGATGAGCCAATGAATTGTGATCCATTTTTAGGGTGTTTCTTTTTTACTCCTAACACGCAAGCCATTGTCACGTCTCATGTTCTCAGATCTGAAACCTGAACTCGTGACTTGTTGCTAAATGGTCGGCACATCCGCCTCACGGTTCTGGAGACCGGGGTCCAAATCCCGGCCCCGCCTGTGCGGAGTTTGCTTTTCTGCGGGTACTCCAGTTCCCTCCCACATTTGAAGGACACGCACCAAGATTCCAAACGCTCTAATAAGCGAGAGCGGTTGCTTGTTTCTATGCGGCTCGCGACCGGGTCGGGGGGTCACCGGGCCTCTCGCCGGGCGACGGCTCCGATGGGCTGCGGCGCTCCCGCGACCCGCGTGAGGATAAGCAGCATTTGCATTAGCTTTAGCACACTAGCGATGACCATTTCAGGTCAGGTAACACAAAAATGTCAGCCCAGTCATCAGCGCGTGATGCAAAAAAAGTGACAAGACGCTTGTTTTTGCCAAAGCTTTCCGCCGGGCCACGCGAACAGCGGCGGCCAAATGGTTCCGTTTGCCGCAAAGGGGAAGAACGTTTTGCCTGGTCCAGTTTTTGAGGTGGACTTAGCTGAGGTTCCCGACTTTCTTTTCCCAGCAGCCCCAAAACCCGACACTGGATGAATACCGTTGAGCACTGAAAAAAGTCGAAAGTTCCTCCGAAGCTTTTTGGACACAAAGTCAGTTTGTATCGTACAACGTGCGCAAGTGGAAAAAGAAGTTCTGCAACGTAGACGCCAAACGGAAAGCAATAAAACACAAGCGACGCTTTTTCTGCACGATGGCTCCACGGTGACGGTTATTTTTAAAAAAAAAAAAAAAAAGTGCCAAAGTCGAATGAGACACATCTGCCACACGAAGTTGCGGCCCCGCCCCCTTTACTGCCAGTGCCGGATGATCATTTTGGTAACCCTAATCGACCTGAAATGATTTTAGTGGGATTTCGTATCAGACAGCTGGGGCGGCGTAATCTGTCTATTTTGTAATCAAGACGACAGACAAATAATATCACCCGGGGGGTGACGAGTGTACGCCCACGCACGTCGGTCATTCGAGGGGCCGCAGGGGTAGAACGGCAGCCGCGCTTCTGTCAGAGTGCCCCCTGCTGGGCGGCTTTGGCTGTGGAGTCAATCAATAGGTCGTTGAGATCCTTGGAAGTTTCTTGTACGATCGTTATCCAAAAAGGTGCGCGCGAGCGCACTGGCACGTGCAAACATTTGCACACGACTCGCGTGTTGCTGCTGAGCTTTTCTGGGCCGAGTTTCACTTTTCAAAAGACAAAAACTACTGCAAAGGGGGGCGCTAAAACGACGCCTTTCCACCCGCGTCCGCTGATTAGCTGCAAATTTGGGAAGACGATTTGAAAGACCACGACAAAAAAAAAAAATCGATCAGTTAAAATGTCGATTTTAAAAAAATGCAAATACCAAAGGCATGAAAAAGGAGGGGGGGCGCAGAGAATCTTTTTGATTTTAAAATAAGTTGAGCAATCTGGACAAAAGGGCAACATTATTTTATTGACATTTAAGTTGAAAATCATTTGTGTGCCTGCACGTGGGATCAAGGCCGCACGACGCCGCACGAACGGACGGTTTCAGCGCTCCCGTTCGCAACTTCCCAAATGCGACGTCCGACCTTTGAGCCCATTCTGGGCGCGCTGACCCACTCCCAAACGCATCCGTCCACTTTCCAAATCCGCTTCTCCTCACGAGAGTCACGCGACTACCGGAGCCCATCTCGACTTCCCGACTTCGGGACCGGTCGCGAGGTCACCGACATCCGTAAACTAATTCCTCCATTTAAATGTCACGAGCGCTTCGATTGGATTGGAGGAAAAAAATTCCTTAGCCGCGTATCCTCACAAAGATCGCGAGCCGATCCCAAGTGTCAACGGGCGGACACCCCGAACTGGTCGCCGGCCAATCGCAGGGCAGACGGAGACGGACAAGGGCCGCACCGACGGGGCAATTTTGAGTCTCCGGTGAATGTTGCGTGTTTTGGGGGACGTGTGGGCGGGAAGCACAGCCGGGCACGGGGAGAACATGCAAACTCCGCACGGGGAGGGGCCGGGATTTGAACCTCGATCCGCAGAACCGCGAGGCCGACGCTCTACAACTACCTGCCCCATCGTGCATCTATGAATGTCAAAAGCTTAGAAAAGGGTTTTTTGTTGTTTTTTTTTTTTCCCTGCTGGCTGCTGGATTCCAAATATGTCCACGTGATGTACAACAAATCGAACAAATGAATCGCTCAACTCATAGTAACGACGGTCTGGGGGATTTGTCACATCGCAGCTAATTAGCGCTGACGAAAGGGACACGAGCGCTTCCTTTCCCGCTTCCTGTTGTTCTTTCTCCCGACAATGCTAATGATGCTAAGCTAGCAGGAAATGCCATTTACAGTTGGCAAACAAGTCTACGCTCTTGCCGGCTGTCGCAACCACACACCAAAAATGAACGCAAAAAAAAAGCCGCCGATGTCACTCGGAGATGCTAACAATGCTAAACTACCGGGCGGGCGACACCCTGAACCGGGCCAATTTGGAGTGCTCAACTTTCAGCTGGTTGCTGCTCCGAAAACTGCAAAGCTGAACATTGCTGCCGACAATGCTCACGATGCTAAGCTAACAACATGTTCTTTGTCGACGAGCGCAACACACGCAGTTCCCACCCACCACAGAAAGACACAGAAAGCTTTTTTTCCGACATTCCTTCCCACCCGCTCTTGGAGTGGCTCGCTTCTCTCCTGGTTAATGGTTAGCAATTAGCGTTAGCAAATGAGGCTCCTCTCAATGACGGCGCATTCTGGGAATTCCGCCCACGTAACACTTTTGCCTTTTTGAAACAGCCACGCAATTAGACGCCTAAAGGACAAAGAGGCGCAGGACGAGTGGAGGTCGCCCGGGGTGGCGTGGTACCGTCTTCGCACGCACTCATTAGAGATGGAAAAGACTAAATGAACACTCCATTTCATATTTGCGGTGCGTTAAGAGCCAAATGACACAACTTGGGATTTTTAGGAGAGACAAGCTGTCGACTCAATTCAACGCCGCTTTGGCACATAGCGAATAATTTGTCCAAAAAGAGCCTTCAAGCTGTTCACCGCCACTCCCGGCTGAAGTTTAGTGTAACACACACAACATAAAAGAAAGTGAATTGCATTTTGTGTATTTGAAATGAGCAAAGACCGTTGCTGTCAGAGTGGCCCGCGAGGTTAATGCCAACATCCATCCATCCATCCATCAATTTTCTTTTGCCGTCTATCCTCACGAGGGTCACGGGGAGTTCTGGAGCCTATCCCAGCGGTCAACGGGTAAGGAGGGGGGGGGGGGGGGAACGGACGACAACAACCTGAACTGGTCGCCAGCCAATCGCAGGGAACATCGAGACAAACGGCAGCACTCACAATCGCACCGACGGGGCAATTTCGAGCGTCCAATTAATGTTGCATGTTTTTGGAGATGTGGGAGGAAAGCGGAGAAAAGCCACCCTTGCAGGCACGGGAAGAACAAGCTAATTCCACACAGGCGGGTCCGGGATCGAACCCGGGACCTCAGAACTGTGAGGCCGACGCTTTACCGGCCGCCCTAATGCTAACATTTTCTAGAAAAGAGCATTGACTTGCTAATGATTAGCATCTACATTTCCCCCCCCCCCCATAAGTAATGGACATCTGAACAAAATCTTTGGACAGAAGATAGAAGAACACCCTTCACGATATTAGTGCCGAACCAATGAGCTGAGATTAAATGAGGGCGCAAGATTTGGTGGCCTCCTCAAATGTTTCCAAAACAACGTGAACGTCATTTTGCTGATTATGAGAATAAACGTCGCTTTACGGGTTATTTTGTTTCAAGTGGCGAGTTTTGTGCTCGCATTTTCCACGTATGCGCGTCATTTATTATGGCTGAAGGCTTTCGTACAAATTGTTTGAGGGCAATTTTGTTTTTTGTTTTTTTTTTCTTAAGGAACAAAAAAAGTTGACAAACCAAACGTGGGAGTTTAGATTCACTTCAATGGGGGTTGAGATTTGAACACGGTCGCGCTGGAAACGGAGACATGGCGACGGACGGCTTTCCCGTGACAGCCTGGGGGGGGCTCCACACTGCGACAGTCACACAGGAATAATGCGTGTGTGCGTCGCCCTGAAGTGTTGGCGACCTCCAGAGATGCCAACGTCATCATTGCGGAGGAGCCGCCCCCACGCCGCATGACATCATCCAGCCACGCTCACTTTATTAGGGACACTCAAGTACCACTGGCAGTTGTCATGGTAACTGCTAACTGACTGACTGACAGATAGATAAGTCTTGAAAAAAAGGGAGGCTCAGAAAAAAAAAAAATGGATTCGATGCGTCAACGGTTCCAGATTGCAAGCGTTTCTCAAAAGCCGAAATTGGGGGCCGGTTTCCATCGCGTTCGTCGGAAGCCAAACGGCAACGCGGAACGGCTACGGCTAACTTTGCCGGGACTTCGCTAGCTTCCGAGCACGATCGACTCCGTGCTGACGGAGGATCGACGCTATTCGAAAAAAAAAAAAAAAAAAAAGATCGGTCGCTCGGCTCGCTTGAATCCGCATACAGGAAATGTACACTGTAGACATGAAAGCAAAAATGGAACCTGCCAACTACAAATCCAGGCGCACACTACTACGGACACACACGCATAAAGCAGACCAACACAAACCTCGCACGCACGCACGCACAGCTGACGTCGTGTACGTGGAAAGACGTTGAAAGAATCCGACGCAGGACAAATGCGGTCAGTTCAACAAAACAAACGAGTTTGTGGCCCGCGTCGCCGGGGGCCACGGCCGCAATCGGCGCAAAGACGGTTGCAGCGCGTCATTTGTCATCTGGATGCGGGCTCTACGTTTCCTGGGGGGGGGGCGTCCACTTAAAAAGGAGGAGAAAATGGCGGAGGTCAGCGAAAGGTCAACTTTGTCGTCCGTTTCAACAACAAGCGCGACCAGCGAAAACCTGACGACGTCGCGTTCGTAATTTGGTGGAAATGAGCCCGTTCCGAGGGGGCGGAGCCAAAGGTGAGCAAGCGCAGAGACGATTCCAAAATGTCACCAAATGGCGCCAGCGCTTTGACCACTGTATGGTCACATACTGATACAAATACCTCATATCAACTTCATTGCACTTCAACTTGTGGGTGGATATTTACACGATGTCACGCGGTTGTCGCAATGGGGCTCATTTGCATAATCCCGCCTCCCCACGCAACTTCTTCTCGGTATCGGTAGCTCGGCCGGCTGAAGATCCCGGGCCCTTTTCGACCCGCACTTTTGGCTGCGTCGACTTTCTTCGGACGCGCAGGTCATTGCTGGCTGACCAAACCCGACCGCCGGGCAAAGTTTTCAACGCGGTGGACGCGTAGAAAAACAAACGTGCGCATGAGGAGCGAGAAGAGGAAGAGGAAGAGAGGTGTGTGCGTGTGTCTTAATGACTTTGCTCAGAGTGTGGAACGGACTTGCAACTTTTTAAAGCTGATATCATTCTCACTGCTGATATGTGGCTGTCATGTGACCTCACGCACGCGATATCAGGATGCGTGCGCGTCTGAGCGTTTGTCCTTTAACTCGAGAAGAAAGACTGAAATGGATTCCACGCACAAAGACACTCGAGCTTTGGGATCAAATTTAAAACGGAGCCCGCCAATCCCCACAAGTTGTCTTCAAAAGTTGCGCAGTGCTGACATTTGAACTGCGCCGCCTCCAAATGACCAAAGTGACACTCGTGGCATTTGGCGCAAAACAATCAAAAGACACACAGTTCATCTTGCAACGAGCTGAATTCGACTTTGACTTTGCGTCGCTTGCTCGCGGTAACGTCACCTCCACAGTGTTGCCATGGTTACAGTGGGCAACAAAAATGAGACGTATGTTGTTGGGTTTTTTTTTTTTCCATCTCCAAATTGAATGTTTGTTTGAAACACAAATTCACGTTTTTATACTTTTACGCATATGTTAAAGGTGAGTGAGCTGCGCTTGGATGCTGACATTTTGAACAAGTTCATTCCAAATTAAATTTGGCTTTCGGAGAGGCCAGTTTGTGTTGACATCCGTTCATTACAAACTCGGGATTGATGAACAAACGAAACGGCTTAGCCTAGCCTAGCTCAGCCAGTGTGTTTTAGCACAAGTTTGAGTGTTAGCGTGAAATATTTGGGATCGTGAACGTGAGCCGAGGTGAGCTCAGGACGGATGCCGCCGTTTTGGACACATGCAAAAGTGGGCCCGCGTTTCAGGACGGACGATGCTTTTTGACGCTTACATTCCGGACAAACGGAGCCACGGCAAAGTTAGCCGAGCTCGGCCGAGACGAGCGTCCGTGCAAATTCGGGTTACGAGGTGAAAAACCGTTGGTGGATTTTGTTCATACGTCGATGGCCATATTTCGAACAAATGAAATTGCGCCGCATTTAGCCCGGCCGGCCTAGCTTAGCCTAGCCTAGTATTGACGCACAAATTGAAGCGATAGCGTGAAATTCAAGACAGATACTTGAGCGAATGGAATCCCGGCAAAGTTAGCCCGGCTTAGCGTTAGCGCAGAGAGACGCAAAAAGCCGCTTGACAAACGATGCGGGGAAGCGAAACCTGCAGAGGAAATGGCGACTGCGCGCGGGAGACCCCAAAACCGGCGGAACAAATTGAAAGTCGAGACCGGATTCGTCACGACCGGCCGGGACGCGCGTACGCAAATCGACGTCTGAACGCAACGGCGCAAAGAAAAAGGGGAGACCGTCGGATGTCAGGAAGAGGCCTTTTCCTGTCCGCGTGGACATTGAGGAGATCCGGACAGAACCGGATCTCCGCTCCGGAGATTCCCTCGCAACGACACACCAAAAACCTGCAGGCCGCCCGATGAGAAGATGATCAAATCTTCAGCTGGGAAGACATTTTCCTCGTCAACAACAACAACAACAACCAATGATTTGTTTACCAAACCGCACACGCGCACACATCGGAGGGCGACGACGAATTTGTTCATCGCAGGCGCATCAAAGAACAAGCGCAAATGTTTTGAACAAAAAGGCAAGCAGCTGACTTGATTTCGATCAATCTGACATTTTGCAACAATGACACGCACACAAAAAATCTTCTGCGTTTGTTTGTCACGTTTAAAAGTCGAACTGTAATTAGCCAACAATCACGCAAAATCAATTTCTAGTTTGCAAAATCTCACTTCAATGCCGCTGGCTCAAACATTTCAACACCTCCGGTTAGGAAATAGGCGTCCGTGCAGACGCCCGATTAGAGAAGTTGTTGTTGTTTTCCTTTCGGCTTGTCCCTTTCGGGGTCGCCACAGCGTATCATCTCAGATGAACGCAAGTAACGAGTAGAATTATCAAGTCAACTTTATCCATCAATTACAATCATCACATGAAAAATGAACAATGTTGGACATTATTATCAAATTCTTCGAAAGCGCTTTTGCAATGTTTATTCCTTTTCCTTTTTCTTTGTCGTCCTTCCTGGCAGTGCGACTTCCACAACGTAAACGTAAGTTGAGGTCACGAAATGTCAAAAGAAGATGGACGCTTCCGAGCTCGCAAACTTTGCGGCCATCTGAAAACTTCATTTCATACATTTCAGTCGCGTTTTGTTTTTTAAATGGCTCCAATTGACACTTTGGCAAATTTCAATCCAGTTTCCGGTCTGAGCAGCGACGGACACTACGTACGCATGTCAATAATGTGCACACCCTGTCACGGTTGGTGTTACGCGCTCAGAAGTGCTCACTCGAACAAAAAACACACCAAAGGCCGAAACGAGTGAGCGCGGAGGATCTTGTTTATCGAGTACCAAGAAGGGCTTTTGACACAGCGTACCCTGACTTTGAAGGCCAGACTTTTGACGGAATATCTGGCACCAATCGTGTGGGGGGGGGGGGGGTGTTATTGAAGCCACGTTTTCCAAAAAGCTCTGCATTGATTGCCGCAAATGATTTAGCCATTTATTCGTAAGAAGACTAACTGGATGTACATCGATGGAGAAAATTTGATGTCGCGAAAACGGGGTCATGTGAAGAGTGAGGGCCACGAGCGCGGAAGGCCGCAACGAAGACGTTTGCGGGCTTTTCTGGGAATTCCAGACTTCCTCTGAGCACGCCACCTCGAAAGTACAAATATGACTCGATTGAAAATGAATGTCTGTCAGAGCAACATTCACAACGAGTCTTCCTGTTGCGGCAAATTGGCGTCCGCGCAGATGCCCGATTACAAGAACGACAAGCGCGTCAGCGCCACAGCACAGGAAAGCAACACGTCCGAAGTTGCGGGTTCAACTCCGGCCTGGCCTGTGTAGAGTTTGCGTGCCTTCCTCCCCTCCCCCACGCCTGCGCGGCTCTTCCGCTTTCCTTCCGCAGCGTCAAAACGCGCATTCAGTGAAGATTCGCAGGTGCGGAGGCCAGTGCCAATGGTCGTTGGTTACAATGAGGCCCGCGATTGGCTGCCGACCAGTTCGGAGCGGGCCTCGCCTCTGGTCCCGAGAAAGATGGACGGGCGCCAAGCGCCCCCCCCCCCCCCCACACACACACGATGATTAAACTTGTGACAAAACGTTTTCTTCCGCTTTTGTGGTCCTGGGGTCATTTGTCGCGTACGTGACCGCCACCCCCGACCCAAAGAACGTCGCGTTTAAGAACAGTTTGCGCTTGTCTTCATGTCGCAAATCACACATTTTCAAAATCCTGTACACATTAAAAGTCCTGTTAAAAGGATGACAAGCAAGAAAGGAAAAGGTCAAGGGAAGTGCAGTCGCACTACGCACGTAACAAACAACAAGAAAAAATTGTCACCATTTTTCTTCTGGAGTGTGTCCTTTGTGTTCATTTTCTTTCAAATCTAATTATGTAATAACATTTTGAATTAGCAAATTTCCTGTTGAGGACGACGCAGCTCGTGGGAGGCCGGCCCCGCGTCACGTTTAATCGGACGGATGCATCTTCAAATTTTGTGCTTTCCAAAATTGCATTTTGGACAAAAACATTTTTCAAAGATGAGCATCGTGTGAAAATCATGTACGGGATCTCCACAATCTGTGATGCTGGTGTTATACACACACACACACACACACACACACACAAAATGTGTTTTTGGGGTTGTTTTTTTTTTTTTTTTTGGGGGGGGGGTCAAGATAAACATGGCCTCTGACTACTAATGTACCCGTGACATAGACTAATTCCTTTTTTTTTTTTTTTGAATTATTATTATGGCTGCTTATGCGCTAATTCAATGGCGTCCTGCTTTGCGTTTGGCTCCTGAAGGGAAGTTATTGACCCTCGCAAAATGAAAATATGAACGGCACACAAGTGCAACCTTTGTGAGGATAAGCGGCTCAGGTACCGGCTACCTATTCCCAGACGAATCGTCATCACGATCACGTTAGGAGCTCTCGGACTGGTGGAAGGGACACGAGACCCACACACGCGCGTCATCTCGAGAACAGAAAGGAAAGCAGAAGCAGCCAGCCAGCAACAAGTCAAATAATAATCATCATCATCATCATCATCATAATCCTTCCAAATAAAAGGTTGAGGAAAGCTCAACAAGTGCGGAAGCGGCAGGCAGCATCGGAGCGCTCACGTGACGGCCGCTCAGGTGCCTTCACGTGCACGCGCCATCAAACTTGGAGCGAGCTCTCGCGCACGCACCCGCACACACCCCGCACTGTTGCTCAGCTTGCACGCGCACGTCAACACACACGCGCCCGCTCGTTCGCGTTACCGTTGTGCGCGCGCGTGCTCGTGCTGGACGCTGGCCTTGGTGGGCGCCATGTTGCCGACGTTTCGCCTTGTCGTCCTCTTCCGCGCAGTCAGGCGGCGGCGAGGCAGCGCCAATGCGTCACGTCGGCCGCGCGAGACAAAGCCATGTCCGTGCGTGCCCGTGCCCGCGCCCGCGCCCGCGCGCGACCCCGCAAGGCGCCTCAACTCCCACGCGCGGATTTGGGATATTCAAAAAGAAAAAGAAGAAGAAGAAATGGAGGCGAGGCGGAAAAATGCAAGCGGCGGATGTCCGAGCGCGGGCGGGGACGACACGCCGGTGGGCGGCGTGGCCCCCCTCCTCCTCCTCCTCCGTCGGCGTGTTTTCTCTGCCGCAAACACGCCGCTCGCTCGCTCGCTCGCTCGCTCGCGACTGCCTCGGTGCGCGCACGCGCGCGCGGAGGGGTTGGGTGGGGGGTGGGGTGGGGGGGGGGGATTGTTCGGGCTGCTTGATTGAATTCCCCCTCGGTGGCGTCTTCCAGGTTGCGTCCGATGATGTAAAAACTCCCTCGCAAATCGCACACGCACGAATGATCAACTTGCTACTTTGTTTGCGGGTTTCACACACGCACGCACGCACGCACGCACGCACACAAACCCAACAACAACAAAAGCAAGAAGTTGTGCGGTTGTTGCATATTCGATGTGAGATTGCGTGTTGAGCGCCTACAACGGGGCACTGTTGCGCATGAAATGCAAGCAAAATGCAAAAAAAAATATGATCTCCGAAATCGTCTGTATGGAATGACATGCGCTGGCTGTCTCGAAGAGTCCGTTCGACTTTGGGAAGGATGCTGAGATCGCGGAGCCCCGAAGAGGCGTCGGCTGCCTCTCTGCGCCAATGACCTCCCAAGGTCAAAGGCACGCCGGCGTTCTCGACGAAGGCAGCCTTCAAAACCTTCCTTCCCGGGACGGTTCCGTCAATCTTTTCTGCCTGAGGAATAGCGTCGTGGCAATCCAATGACCATAAAATGTCCGTTATTGGGTTTGCGTCGGCGGTGACGTGAAAAGCGTCGTGAATTTGAAAACGAGCCCAAAACGCCAGTCGAGAGACGAAAAATGAAAGGCGGCACATTAACGACGTTTTGAAAAAGAAAAGAAAAAGTGACAACATCGCTGCCAGATGGAAACCTTGAACACAACTTCGCCCTTTCAAGCTTGACCCTTTTGCAAAACAGACCAATCTGCTATGTTTTCGATCACTGTTTTTCTTTTTCATGAAATTGAACCTTTTGGTTTGCTGTTGTTATCGACTTCCTTCTCGTCTTCTCTCACAGTTTTGCTTTGCCCTCAGCGACTGAATACGCAAAATTGATGATGAACTAGTTTTGAAATGAGAAATCCAGGCAAACACTTTGCTTCAGTCTTGTCCGATGGATTTTCAAAATGGCGTGTTTGCCCCGGACCTGGCTTAGCCGGGCCACGGCCGGCCCGCGCCCCGCGGTTTTGACATTGGAAATGAAGCAATTTCACATATTGATTGGTCGCAAAACCTGCGTTTGATCAATTATGTGCGCCGGTGACGTGCCGACGTCCTTCCGAGCCCGATTATTATTTGCGGGGGACGACGGAGGAAAAAAGATTTTGAGCTCACGCATATAAAAAAAAAATAAATAAAAAAATATGTTGTTCTGTGCAGATTGAAATTTTCATTCATGTATTTTTTTCTCTCTTTTTTTTTTGGGGGGGGGGTTTTCTAATGGAAGCGATCTGCGCCGGGAAAGGCCGAAAAGCAACTGAGGCAGTGTTGAGTTTGACGAACTTTGCGGAACGTTTTTGGCCGCCAATTTCAAAATCCATCAATCCATTGATAACTTTTGATGAATCGGATAAAAAACAAAAAAAAAACATGGATCCCAACCGAAATTGGAGAAGCCTTCCAAACCACCAAATCAAATCAATTCAATTGCTAATCGATGAAGCGACTAAGCCGTCCCAGTCCCCCAAAGACCTCTGCTCGGACATCTCGGTGCCGCGCAACTACGTCCGGCTGAGAGGAGGAGCTTCAGGCGAGGCGACGCTTTGCGGCCATTTTGCCGCATCGAGAGGAAATTGAAAAGCTTTCGGGGGGCTTTGGAAACGGCGGCAAAAGTTCGGCTTCACCGCAAACTTTTGGGGACATTTTCCTCGTGTCCAAAGTGGAAAAATTGACATCGGTCACATTCCAACAACACGCGAAACAGCCGGCCCGGCGGACCCTTTCGTAGCTCGGGAGCCAATCCCAACGGCGGGACGGCCGCTTTCAGATAACGCTGCCCCCACCCCAGCAAGATCAAAAAGGCCACTACACTTGTCACCACGGGAGAACCTCGACGTTTGCGTCGACCACCCCAAAGTGTCAGAGGAGCAGGAAAAAAAAAAAAAAAAATCATCATAAACATTGTGCGAGGAACGAGGAAAGCACCAAAGGAGACAAGGACGCTCAACTTGGGGGGGGGGGGCAAACGAGATAAAAATGCGCTTCTCACCCGCCGAAGCAGAACTCGCCAGTGGCGTCGGCCAGAAAAAAAGACAAATTGACGGCCGCCGGGGGGGGACGTTTTCACACAAAACCACAGCAAACGCAAACCTCAAGACTTCTGGACCTGTCAAGACCTTCATGTTCACGTCTACATCTCCACAAAATCGATTCTCCTTCATTTCCTTGCCAACGGTTGCAGTTTCCAAATTTAGGGACGTGACAGCCCCAAACTCCCCACTTTGCCTTTGAAATCTTCACTCCTACGTGGCATCTTCAGACATACGATTCAAAACAAGATCATTTTTAATTCGACAAATGTCAAAAGCTTCTCCCCGTCAAAACGTGACTTGCCAAATTAAAAGAAAAACGGTTGAGAATCAAAAGCCGAGATGCGATCGTGCGGGCGCGCCGCAACTCTCGTTATTCAATGACGACAATAAAACGGTCACACGGGGAGCAAATGCGTTAGCAAAAGTGGACTTTGGCTTGCATCGGTCGGCGCGTGACGTGCTACAGGTCGGTCGTCCGGTACCTCTGCTGGTAGCCCGGGAGTCGGTGCGCGCTCTGCGGGCTTCCGTTGGCGGCTCCCGGGACCGGCACGCGCCCCACCGGGGCTCCGCTCACCATCCCTCCGCCTCCGCCGGTAGCCGACGCCGACACCTGCACGCTGAAGTCCGGGAAGATCCTGATCATGCTGCCGGCTGCCCGCACAACCGCCTCCTTCCCTCCCCTCGTCTTCTTCTTTTTCTTTCGTGTCTCTTCTAATCTTCTAAAGCAACTCTGGAAGTCCGCAACATCATCATCGCACCCCCACCCTCCAGCTCCGACTCCCCCCCCCCCCCCTCCCAAAAAAAAAAAAAAGAGCAACGTAAAGAAGCAAAAGCAAAAGCAAAAGCAAAAGCAAGTGCGCTTTAGCGAGAGCGCCGAGTGCCGCAAGTGTTCTTTCCGTCGCCGTCACTTGTTGTCGCCGGCTCGGCTCCTCGCGACGCTCCGGTGCGTCCACGCCGCTCGCGCCGCTCGCGTCGCTCGCGTCGCTCGCGTCGCTCCGCGCACGCCGACAGAAGCGCCTCGCGCTCGGCCATCGTCCCCGCCGACTGCCCGCCGGAAGCTGTGCGGCGCGACGATACGCTGACGTGCTGCGTGCGCGCGCACGCGCCCATGTGGAGGAATGTCGCTTGTGCGCGTGCGCGCCAAATCCGCGAAAATGATGACGTCCGTTTGTTGACGTGCGGCCCAAACGGCTTGAAAGGAAGCCCCGGGACTCATTTGAGAGCGGAGGAATGATTTGACCTCAAATGTGACATTTTCAGACATCCAAAAAAGACTTTATCATCTTATTCGGGCTCGTGCACACACATTTCCGGGGCTGGTGCTCAAGCTCCCTCCCCTCCGAAAAGGACACGCGTCGTTCATAGGATCCAGAATGATATGGATTATGCGGAGGCCCCCCTTTGCCGATCGCCGACATTCGTACGTCACGACTCGGATAACGTCGCAATCGCGCGATGAGGAAAGTTTTGATTGGACTTGGTGCGACGTCTCATGATGCGGGGCTTTCAAGCCTCGCGACGTGCGGGGGCGGGCCACGTACGGGCTGCCGGCGAGGGCGTGTGACATACGCGAGTCGGCATCCGACACGTGTAAGACCGAAGTGGTTTGAAGGGCGATGTCGGGCGACGTCGGGCGACCGTCGCGAAAGATGCCCCGTTGAAAATCAAACGGAATCCACGTAATGGAACCAATTACATTTGTTTGCATTTGGATTACTTGGAACGAATGCATCAAGGGTCATGATCCTGCCGCTCCAGCACAAGCTGTGCGGCTGCGCTGATTGGGAGGCGCACACCTGCTCCTCACGCGGCCGGATCATCCCCCGTGTATAGCTAGGACCCGGTGACGACTGGTCCTCCGCCAGTTCGTTGAGCTTCATGTCCCGTTCCAGCACTCTCGTGCTCCTGACTGAACCTGTGTGTACCGACCTCCGTCCGTTCTCCGACCAACCTTGTAAGCCTGACTCCTTGACACTTCTGCCTGCGTTGTTTCCCCGTGCACCGGACTGCCTGCTCGATCCCCGAACTCTGCATACAATAAACGTGTCTCTTCTTGAACTACCTCGCGTCTTCCGAGTCCCTGCGTTTGGGTCCTACCTCTCGTTCCGATGGGACGTGACATCAAGAGACCATCATCAAATGGATCATTAGGATTGATCACGTCTGTGGCAAGTGACAAGAATACAATTCAAATGGCAATCACGGCAATTTCCAAAGGCGACGACTGTTGACGAAAACATTTTCTGCCAGGAATGGAACACGCCAACCAAATGACGTCATCTCCTCTCGGGTCATCAGTGAGTCCGCAACGGCTACGAAACGTCACTCCGTCGCGACGCGAGTCACGTGACGCGCGGCGGCGTCACATCGCGGCGGTCAGGCGACGCGCCGAGTTTCACGTCGTCAGGCGACGTCAGGTTCCCGAGGTGATGACGTCACAACGGGATGCGGCATTCAGGGACGAGCGTCGCGCGAGCCGCCGGACGTACGCACGCGGCAAACATTTTGATTGAATCGTACAACACGGATTTGTGACGACGACGACGAGGTCGATGAAATCATTTCCGAGTCGATGATGGGGACGTCCAAAGGCGTTACCGTGACGACAGGGACAAGCCGAAGGGGCGTCGAATCGAATCAAGCGTCGCCAAAAGCGCGGCCGGCCCGACGGACGTTAAGGCGCGGCGCCGTTAATATTTGATGACTATTTTCCCGCCGCGACGCTTGATGGATGAGGTCGGCCGGACGGGGGTCAAAGGTGACGGCGGAGCCCGAGCTCGCCTTCCCGCCGCGGTAATGAAAGCTGAAACGTTTGCGACGCCTCCTCGGGCCCGAGTGATGAATAAACTGCTAACGGGAATTACGCGCACGCCGGGTGACGTGGACACGCACGCTTATCTGCATCCCCGCGTATGCAAATAATTGATAATGGACAACTTATGCCTCGGTCATACTCCGCGCACGCGCAACGTCATCTTAGCGGCACTCCTCAATATTCCAGTGATTGATAATTCTGTCCGCGGCCCGCGGGCGAACGTGGCGCGATGATCGACGGCGTCTCTCGGCCGCCGCCGCCGCCGCCGTCACCTTCACTTTGCTTCTTTTTTGAGCTTTTGGGACGGCGAGCGGCGTCTCACCGTCTTCGGATCAAATTGTTTTTGAAATGTCTTCGGACGCGGCCGCGTCTCGCGTCAAAAGCGCTCCGCGGACACGCAATTAGGTACACGACGCGAGGCCGGACCGATCTGGACCGACCGTTTGGACCATTTGAACGATGCGGGTCACCGGGCCAAGTGCGAAGCGGAGCTGCGTCGCTAAGCTCGGAAAAGCTCCCGGCGCGGATGTCAACATCGCGTCGGGTGTGGCTTCATGATGAAGCGCTGCCTCCGCCAGGGAAAACACAAGACTTTGTCTTTGCAGGTGCTGGCGACGAAAATTCACGAGATTCGGTCCCGAGTGGGCGACGTGGAGAACGCCCGAGCTCCGCCCCTCGTCGTCATGGGAACAAAGGCTATATGCGTGAAACAGAGGCGCAGTCCCGGCTTTAAATAAAAAAATAAATATGAATCATTGCGTGGATGAAAACCAGTGAAGAGAAATGAATTCAAGCAAATGTTTGAATTCATTGACAAGGCAAATTTTTGAATGAACGTTTTCATCAAAGGGCGCTGCCGGCGCCGCATTTTTATTCGCCGCACACGCGCTGGGTTCACAGTCGGATTTCTTCCCGTTAACGCCGCGCGCGAGAGCCTTTCACGGCTCCAAACACGAACTCTGACCTTCAGTCCAGCCGAGTCTTCAGGTCGTCGGCGCCCCGCAGACCACGACCTGCAAAACACGCACTTCAGTACGCGCGGACAAACTCGCAATTACGTACAAAGGACGACGTGCCGCTTGCCTTGTTTTCTTTTTCAACGTCACAGATACACTGCAACAATTTACGTGGCTATGAAATACAGCAAGAAATGATGCCACAAATCATTTTGAAAAAAGGACCAAGACAAAAAATGTCCTAAGCACATGCGCATTATACTTCTGCTATTTACAGATTTTGGCCAGGAACCTAACTTGTTTTTTTTGTTTGTTTTTTGCAGGAACTCCGCCATATTGTTTTGCCCGACGGCCACTTATTCAAACATTTTTTCCATCGCAATTATAATGAACGGCAACGCATATCCTGCGCCAATAAAGCGGGCGGCCATCGTGAGCATCAACTCAATATGTGATGTGCTAAGATGATGAATTTGACATTACAGAGTCGGTGACACCTTCACTGACAACTCACGTGAATATGGTTCCGAACCTAGCAGAGAGCTAATAGTAGCATCTAAAGTTATCAAGCTCTCAACATATTTCCACTTCTGAACAAACGTCAATTAGCGGCAAGCGTTGGCTAACAGGCACAATCCAGCTAACTTGTGGAAATGCTTCGTAAATAGCATCTATTAGCAATCATTAGCTAATGTTAACAGGTAGCTAACAAGAACCGCCATCAGCAAAAAGTCAAACCTTAGAGTAGAGAAGAAGGGCAAAGGCCGTTAGCAGCCACTGGCTACATTTGTCAATGCTAAAGCTAAAAGTGTTCATGAGGTCATTGCTGCTTACGTGTCAAGTTGGAGCGTTTCTTGGACTTCCGGAACGTGGAAGGAGAAACACGACGACGTCACACAGGAAAAGCGAAGCCGAGACGGGAAATCGACGCCAGACTCCGCCTTCTTCTTCTTCTTCTTCTTCTGCACTGCACTCGCCGTTTGAAACCATAGATATCGTCATTTGCTAGATTTGACGTACCCCCCCCCCCCCTTCCATGAGGTATGCGCCTACCGCAATGCTAAGCTAGGAGAGGCAAAGTCGCGGTCGCCGTATCATGTTTGGGGACGATCAAATCAATCAATCCAAGATGCGTTATTGTCATTACATTGCTATGAGTACTCTCTTCATTTTTCTCTCTTGGGTACTTTATTATGTCATCTGACCTTGTGACGGACCTTTTGTTTTACGTTCTGCAAGAAGGGGACTCATCTCCTCGTCGGACGCGGATGTTTCTGGAACTTTGGAGACGTGCCCGACTTTCGGCGGAGGTTCTGGAAAAGCGCCGCTGCGGTCGACAAGTAGCGACCCGGCTCGGTTCCCGCCGTCTTTTGGACATTTCCGGAACATTCGTTTGGACGTTTGGCCCGTTAGCTCGTGTGTCACGCGAAACTCGGCTGTCTTTGTGCTTCAATTTTGTGCTAATGATTGTATTCCGTTTTATTGTGTGTGATTCAATTGTCTTCGAGTCAATACAACTGCTTGGTTGTATTTTGCCGGTTTGACCAAGGAGATTTACAGTAATCCCTCTCTACTTCGCGGACCAAGTATCGTGGAATCAGTGCGTGGCGGATTTCCCAATCAAACAAAAGCCGAATCGCTGTGTGCTAATGCGCCTTCCCCCAGTTTGATGACATAGACCATTGAAGCAAAAAAAAAAACAACAACAACAGCAGCAGCAGCAGCATCCGTTAGTCGAGTACCGTGGCGGGAAGCCGCATCGACAGGCTGATATGATGCAACATCCCCGGCAAGACCACAAGGACCTCACAATTTGCGGTTTTTCACTTTTCGCGGGTGGGTTCACCGCGGAAAAGGAGGGATTACTGTAGTCTAAATTCGGAGCCCCCGTAGCTCAGTGGTTCGAGCACTGGTTTGGTAAACCAGGGGTTGTGGGTTCGTATCCCGCTCGGGCCTCCACTCCCTGAGAAGGGAGGCGTCACGGAGGGCATCCGGCGTAAAAATTGTGCCAAACATCATCTGAGATGACACGCTGTGGCCACCCCGAAAGGGACAAGCCGAAAGTAACCTCCTCCACTGTAGTCTAAATTCACACGTAACAACATGACTCGCGCGTACAACGAGATAACCAATATAAATACAACATTAGATCTACGATAAAGTCATGCAGATGAAATATATAAAGCAAAGTCTCAATGATATCTTGTGCGTGGCCGCGGATCGGCGACAACTGCAATAACCTCTCACAGGTTTGTCAAATGTTCACCGTGGATAACACAATTTGCGTTGAAAAAAAAAAAATAACGTTAAGCTGGCAAAAGTGGAGAATTTGGGGGAAAAAAAAAAAAAAAAAACCCCGACAACTTGATGTCAATGTTAATAGCTCACCGGTGCCAAAGCAAAGCAAAATGGCTGCCACGTGAACATGTCGCTTGGCCGGACCGAATGCGGGGGTGACAACCGTTCCTTTGAAAAATGGTCATTTCTTGAATGTTTCGTCTTTTGGCATTTTTCTTGAATCAATGAAAATACTGTGGAATGATATCAGAGAACATCGGGTGGCGCTAGAGCATCCGGGTCGGTCCGTCCGTCGTAGTTTTCGCTAATCTCCGTGTCGAAAAGATGCGATGACGCCATTTCATGTTTGTGGTCCGTAACTCGACGGAAACGTCACGTAGCTTGAAATACATAAATAAGAATGACGTACGTCGAAAACTTTGACAATGTGCACGTCGACATTGTCATCGTCTTCGGCCTTGTAATTGTATCCATGTCAGCGCATCGAACTCCGACTCGCCAATCTTTACGCCGGACTCGAAATAGGAGATCGTCCGCAACATCATCATCGTCGAAACCCAGATGAGAAGGACGCGCTCGGTCGGGTCCGACGGCGGAGCGCAGAGTCCGGAGCCAACACGGCGCCGTTTAGCCGTCGTTACGCTGCACGGACGGGAAGGGAAGAAGTCGGCGACGCGACAGACGTCAGTGACGTCGGCCCCGACCGGGATTGGTCTCAAATCCAGATTCAAAACTCCTTTCATTTCAGGGCATTGACACTTTCAAATGATATTTTTTTGCATTTTGGTTTTGCACGGAATGCGCTATCATTCTCATTCCCGGTGCTAAAACAAAATGTATTCATTTTGATCTGCGTGGGAAGGGAAACAAGTTTTTACTTGGAAGGTGTTTGCACTCCAGCCAGAGTCGACCGTAAATTCATTGGCGAGTCCTCCGATCGATCAGAATCTTCGGTCGTCGCCTTCCTCACCCGTCGTCGTCGTCGTCGTCTCCGTTCCGGTGCCATCTTTTCACTTTTGCAAAAAAAAAAAAAAAACCCACCTACTCTTCTCCTTATTGTAGTTTGTTTGGGCTTTGGAAAACATGGATATGTTCTTTTCATGGACAAACGCAGTCGAAACATTACGGATGAAATACATTTGCTCACCCTTTGAGCTGCAAGTGGACTTTGCCGCTAAGTAGCCTCCCTTTGCCAAGCGTGACGATTGCGCAATAAAGACAAACGTGCAAAACTTGACTTGCCAGAATGATTAGCCTAGCCAAACGTAAGTCTCGGGGTAGCTCACCCCACGGTAGCGATAGCCTGAGGCGTCCTGATGAGTTGGTTCATCAACCTCAGATGAGGAGCGAAAGTCTTTAGCTTAGCTTAGCCTAGCCTAGCGCGACATTGCCACTTGCGTCAAAACAGCCAAACGAAAAAAATGAGGTTCCAAATGATCAATTAGGATTAGAATCGTTTATTTGATCTCAGTTTCTTTGACAAGCTGGAGGAAAAGGAGCAAGAACAAGGAAAGAACAAACAAAAAAACCAAACAAATCCCGCTTTCTCCCAAATGTTCGCGTGCAGAGGAGAGCAAGAAAGAAAATCCTTTTTCTCAAACCCAAAACTGAACTTGGCTCTACTTTCGTGAGAGAAAATCGCCACGCGCTGGCGTCTGGTGGTTCTTGCGCTGCGAGGCGACACGAGAAAGACCGACGTCAAGTGAGGATGATTTGGATTTTTATCAATATGTGGCGGAGGCCAGCATGCCCCTCCGCAACTTCGTCCGTCCTCTCAATTTAAGCAACTTGACGTACAAAGACGAGCAAAAAGGCAAAAAAACGATTGACGATTCGGAAGCGGGAGACGTGCAGCGACGCACGCAAACGCACGAGCGCCGTTGGGCCTTCGCAAAGGTCCACAAGTTGTGCCCGACGGCCACCCAGGCAGCCACGAATCCACTCAAAGCGTCGGGCAAGTCAAGTTCCTTCTTGGCCAACCAAACCTTGTTGGGGGGGGGGGGGCAACCTACGTTTCGCTTCTTTCCTCACTGTATTTGACCAAGTTCCCAATGTATTTTTTCTTTCAGAATTTAAAAATCACATTTCTCGTTAAATATTAAAACCTAACCCTGCACGAATCATTCATTTTCGGATCGCTCACTCATTTCATTTTCATTTCAATTTGGGCCAGCATTATTTGCTATTCCTCGCAGAAAACTGCTTCATCACGTTTTGGTTCATTTTCGTTATCCAGTCGTCAATGTCAACTAATTGCAGATTTCTGCGGATTTGTTGGGGTTGGGGGGGACGGGGACTTGATTCCTCTTTTCATTTTTGACCGATACTTAGTCACCTTTTCATTGACAGATTTTTTGAGGCGCATTATGACTGCAAGGTCCCGCTTATGAGCGCTTGATCCCACAGTTATTCCAGTTTTTATGGATTAATTTTTGATGGGATTCCCCCCAACCCTCTGAGAAAGGTCATTACAATGAGTGTTAATGATTTGGGGATTTTTTTTTTTTTACCCCACGAATAGTGCCCCCCACCCCCCACCCCGCTTTATTTGCCCCATTTCTCTCTTCTTTGTGTGTGTGTGTGTGGTTTTTTTTTTCTTTTTACGCGATACGCAGCTGTTACAAAATCAATAAAAATCCACGGCAATCGCAGGAGACCCCCCGCTCTTCAGGAAAGGTTGTTCGACCCCCCCCCACCCCCCCCGACGCCCAACAAAACCCAAACCGAAAGGCTCCGTCCGTAAGCTTTGCGGTGGCGACGTCCTCCTCAGACTTTCTCTTTCCGCCGGCTTGCGTTTTCCGTTTTCTCGGTGGCTACGTTCAGCAGTCGCACGTCAGCTGGATGCTTCCGACTCCGGGTCCGGTCTGCTTGGGACGACAAATCAAGTTCAGGGGATGACGCTCATTTGACACTCGGGCCACGCCAGCTCAACCCGCTTCTTGCTGCGAGCTTCTGCCACGTTGAACTTTTTTGTTTTGGAATTATTTTACAGTTGCTAGCTAGACGTAACAAGCGTCCCGATGAAACGCAACCACACTTTGGTCACGTGTCTTTGGCAAGTTCGCCATCTTGGCGTCTTTCAATCGAACGCTGCGCTTTTCGTCTCCTTAGTTGTGCTTTTCGCTCTTTTTAGCACCGCGAAACGGCCTCATTTGAGTCCGGCCCACGTACGTGCCGCCATGTTGTGCGTCGCCGTTAGCTCATTCACGCTTTGTGCGTCCCCGATCGTTTTTGTGCATCTTGGACGCGGGACGCACATGAAGCCCGATGCCTGACTACTTCTTCTTCTTCTTCTTCTTTTGGCTTGTCCCGTTTGGGGTTGCCACAACATGTCATCTTTTTCCAGCTAACCAACTCAAATCATCTTTCTTCATTGAAATGAACGCAAACGCCATCAATCTGTTTCTGCCCCCCCCCCCCCCCCCACCCCAAACACCAACAAACAATTCCATCGAGAAATGTCTGTTCTTTGTTCTGAACGCGGTACCGGGGCAGCAGCGACCGTCGGAGAAAAATTCCTGGTGTGTGTTTTTCCCACACTTGGCCAACAAAGCTGATTTTGATTCTGATGTCGTGTTTTACCCTGTAAAACATCAAGGAATCGATTTCAAAAATCTCAACAGTTTCAGCTCCTTTTTGAATTCGATGCACGCTGCGCCGCTCCTTCCGGTGGCCACCGGTGGGGCTTCCGTCCCTTTTCTGAGCTGCTTATCCTCACGAGAGGCCGCAAGAGTGCCGGAGCCCACCCTTTGGGCAGGAGGGTACACACACACAGCAACTCCATTGAGTGAGCGATTGTCTGTTGCACGCGTTGCGATAACTCGCGTAACGTTGACGCTGGTTTCACGAGGCTGCGTTTCATTGTGTGTGTGTGTGTGTGTGTGTGTGTGAGGGTTACGCTGGTCAACCTCAACCTCCTCATCCTCCCTGTTATGCGCGTGTCTACTATTTTGGTTGGTTTCAGAGTACGAAACTCACCGGTGTGATGAAAGTGAACACACACTTGCGGACCTTCTGCTGTCTGGGTCACAGAACACATCACGAGGCGCATTCATGATTGCCTTAATTGAGACAAGCGTGTGTGTGTGAACAGGTGGGTTGGACTGGAACACCCGACGGGGGTCAGTCGCAGCTGCACGCATCCGTGATATCGTGCGTGCGTGCATTATTTTGTCATGCCGGTACGTACGCAGCTTCATCCTCCCGAGTGTGTGTGTGTGTGTGTGTGTGTGTGCGGAACAACAACCTGCAGCTGTTGGGCTGTCAGAGCGTCTCCGGGACTCACGAGGCCTGCCCTGAGGGCTCTGTGTGTGTGTGTGGGGTGGGGAGGGGAGGGGAGGGGGGGGGCACGGCGGTTCGCTTAGCCCCGGAGGCTCCCATAGGCCACACACACACACACACACGCACATCCTTTTCTCTGGCCAGTATTCCGGTTTGTTTTTAGGCCTTGAAAATGTACACGTGAGTAATAACAATGTCATTACCGTCGTGGGCTTTCGGACCAAAATCGAGCCGACTGCTAAATACATTCGCCGTCGTCTGGCAAACGCTCCCTCGCCATTAGACGACACGGGCGCACAAATATTTCTTTATCCCTACGGATACATATGCGTATTCGACCTACTCTGATTGGCCGGATCGACACTCGGCTCCGCCCCCGTCCGACTTGATTGACAGCGCTTGCCTGCGGGAGGGAAAGAAAAGAGAAAAAAAATATTTATTGTAAAAGATCACAAATGAATAAACGCTTAATAATTATCTCGATGAGGATTACTTTGAGACTTATTTGGGACAACAGCAACCGCGATATTTTGAGACGAGATTGGGATTATTTGGGGGCTACTTTGAGATCGTCGGGATTAGTCGGGACGACGCCCGCGATGGCGCTTTGGGACTCGATTAGTTTTCTTTGTGGCGAAAAAGACCACAAGAGAGCACAAAGCATGACGGGCGAGGGTTGGGGGGGCGGGGGGGGGGGCTCATTGCTATGCGGCGCCTGGCGGGAGCCCACAAAGAGGCAAAAGTGCGAAAAGAGGCTCCGGCGCTGATTTGCATGAGGAAATGGAAAAAAAAAAAAAAAAAAAAAAGCGCAAACGCGCTAATTCAAGGCTGATGAATCTTAATCAAATGCGACTGATGGTAATTATGCTGATGTTGTTCCCTGGACCTGAAAGTGAGACGTCTGCAAATCCCACCTTGCATTAACACCTCGGGGGAGGGGGCGGAGCAAAGTCAGAGCGAGCGTGACTTCCACAAAAGTCCATTTGGACTTCTGTGGAAGGGTCTGATCAGCATTTCGCTTTTCATGCCAAAAGGCTCGGGAATTTCACCATTTTCTTGGCGTGGGGAAAAACGTTCTTCAAGCGGCTCCTCATTGTTTGTGTAAGACGCCTTTGACCCCCCCAAAAATAAACAAACAAAACAAAAAAAAAACGAAACACAAGTCGTGCTAATTCAAGACATGGGTTTCATTGGGAGAGCTCAACTACGCCCACGAAAAGAATTTCGACATTAAAACAATGACAATGTCATATTTTCAACTGTAGGAAAAGTCCACACACCCCTGTTGATATAAAAGAAGAAGATCAAGCATTCCGATGGCGCCACGTGGCCAAGTTGAGTGAAAAGCAGGTGGTCGGCGCAAGTCAAGCGTTCCCGCCGGGGACGTGGCCCCGCCCAGAAAGACGCAAACCCCCGTCACACGGGAGGCAGTCAAGTTTTTCCCAATCCCCAAAAGTTCAACGTGCGCTGACCGCAACATGTCGGGCTCGGACTAACGCTTGGAGCAGATTTGCGAGGTTACCGCATGGGCGCGTGATACCAACCTGCTTCTTCTTGACGGCGGACTCGGCTTCCACCGCCGTCCCGTCTTGGGGCCGTTCGGCGCCGGGAGCGTCGGCCGCCCCCCGCCTCCCCGCCGCCGCCCTATCAGCCTCTTTGATCGGCCTGCAGTTAATTTTGGGATTAATACGCGCGGCGGAGGCGGGCGGCTCTTTTGAGGGATTTGTCGCGGAGCCGCCGCCGCCGCCGGTTATCTCGGTCATTACGGCGCCAATATTGGATTGAAGCCTTTCAGTATCTGGCGAACACTGGGCAGGCGAGGAGTCTATCGGGGCGACACGTGCCCGGGGATTAAGATAAAAAGGCGCCTCATTACTCGGCGCCCCCGCCCGCCCGGCTTCTCCCGCGGGGAGCCAGACGGCGCTCCGGACCTCCTTGGGCGTCTCGCCCTCCGAGTTTTGCGGGCCCTTTGGCGCCTCCCGCGGCGCCGGCAAGTCGACGGCAGGGAAGCCGCGGGGAGGTTCCGGCGCGGCTGGCGCCGCATTCCGGACCGCCTCGGGGTCTCTGAGAGGACCTTGCGGACCGTTGGCCCGGAAGATCTTGGGGGTCTTGTTGCCGGGCGGCACGCTGTAGCAGAGCGGCGGGCCCAGGTACACCTCCTCGGCGCAGGCGGGGAAGAGCGTCTCCTCGTCTCGGATGTCCGGGCCGGGCGGCGGCGACGGGTCCGGAGCGCCGACGTCCTCGCCGTCGCGGCCATGAGTTTGGGCGGCGGCGACGAGGTGGGGCGCGGGCCTTTCGCTCTTGTCGTCGACGCGCTGAGCGACTTCGCCGCAGTCGCTGTCGTGGGACGAGAGCGACAAGTAGGCGTAGAAGTCGCCTTGGCGCAGATGCAAGGGCTGATGGGAATTTAGCGCCACCTGCAGCGAGCACACGGCGCACAAAGGTCACGGACACGCGAGCAGAAAAAACGCAACACGGCCACAGGTCCGTTTTACCGCTGGACTCGGGCCACGTTGCCCCCGGCGACAAACGACAATAAACGGCGAGCTAAAAACTTGGCAGGCGCTCACGGAAAACATCATCAAGTCCGAGCAAAGACACGCGTCGTCGTTGAGCTTTTTTACGGCACGGCCATTTTTCTATGTTCAATTTCTTTTGGGAGTTATTGTCTATTTTATGAATACATCATGTATCATCATGATTCATTGGAATGCATTCATTATGCAATATTTTATCAAGCTGTTTGATCGTGCATTATTTTATTAGAGGTTATTATTATACGATATATTTCTGATCGCTGATGAATGTACGCTTACGAGCATTTATTTTTTTCTCGGATTATTTTTTTGGGTATAATTTTCATACAGTATTTCTTATTTTAACCATTTCCTCGTTATTGAATATTATTGTTTATTATTATTGATCAAGTGACCCGTTGGATGAAATCTGGTTTACTCCTTTCTAATAGTTTCCCTTCTTGGGGCCTCCCCCCACGACTTATCCGTACGATCAATTTCTATTTTTCTACGGCGTCGACGGCGCGCATCACCTTGTGTCTGATGTGCTTGAGGGAGGCGGGGCTCATCTCGGCCTCGGACTTCCCGACCTCGCCGGTGGGCTCGTCGCGTCCGAGAAGCTCTTTGCTCCGGCGGGCCTCTGGAGTCCAGTCCAGCATCTCCGCGACAAAGTCCCGCACGGCCTCCTTCGTCCGGGGCGAGGGGGGCGACGGGAGGAGGTCCTGGCGACACCAGCAGCTATGAGAACTTTTCCACTTTTCGGCAGGGAGCCAGGAACGTTTGTCCCGGAGCTGACTCCTGCTCTGCTCCGTCACCAGCGAAGAGAACTTGAACTTCTCCCGGATGGTGATGGCCTTCCTGTCCCGGGACGGCTGCCCCTCCTCTATCGCGGGGGAGGCGCTCTGGCAGGGTAACTCGCCCTTCAACTGGCCCACTAAGGAGGAGTCGCCGGCGGGCGCCAGCAACTCGCAGGAGGGCGAAGACGGCCGGTTCACATCCTCTTGGCCTGTGGAGAAGGCGAAGGACTCCCCGAGAAGATCTCCTCTGTTGGCGTGAGCCGCTCCTCTCCTGGCGAACAGGCCGGACTCCTCTCGCAGGAGCCGGCCGTCCCGGTCTTTGTCTTTGGAGCCGCTCGGCTCCGCGTTCCCGTTCTCCACGTCGTCAGCAAACCGGCTGATGAAGCTCCTCGCAGCCTTCCTCCGGTGCAGCTGCCGGTCGAGCTGGGTCGAGTTCAGGAGATGCTCTTGGTCCGGGTTGGTCCCGCAGCCAAGTTCATCCCAAAGGACGACTTCCGTCTCCGAGGAGTCGCCGGGAGCTTGCACCCAAGCCCGGAGCTCCGCCTTCACGGAGTCCGGACCCAGCACGTGTGACTCCTCCGGGGCCGCCTCCACCTCATTGCCGGACGAGGAGAGAATGAGCCTCTCCTCGTCCTCCTCCCGGACTCCCATCTCCTCCTCGGTGAGGGTGAGGGTGGAAGAGGATAGGAGGTCGCCGTCGTCCTCGTCGTCAGTGCAGGCGGAGGCGCAGGAGACGTTGACCACCATGCTCAAGCTGACGGCGTCCGCCTCCTCTCGGCGGCCGCTCCTCTTGCGCGGCCTCCCCGAGGAGGTCCGCTCTCCCCCCCGTGCCGAGGCCCGATCCGGAAGGAGGCTCCCGCGTGGGGGCGGCGCGGCGAAGTCTTCGGAACCCAGGGACGACTCTTCGGGGCCGCTCAGCTCGGCGAGCGACGGCGAGCTCTCCCGGACAAGCGACGGGAAAGCCTCACGAGAACCTCGCCGACGTCGGCCGAGAGGAGAGCCGCTCCGGAGGAGCGTCACGTCCGACACGCTGCGAGTCATCTGGGCGGCCACGGGACTCTGAATGTTCTCCAGACGCTCGAGGAGGTCCAAGGTTCTTCGGCTCAGCTCCCCAGAAGACAGCTCTCCTTGCCCTCCCCCACACTGGGAGGGAGGAAAAAAAAAAAAAAATGAAAATTTCACATCAACAAACAAAAGCTGATCAACTTGACTCTACTTTTGCGGTGTTGGCTTTCCTGCATTTCACGACAAGGAAACCAAACGAAAAACTAACATTGTTGGCGTTAATGCCAAAAATACAAGCCGACAAACCTCCCGGTCTTCTGGACAATGGCAGTCCTCGTCTCTGGTCCGCCACAGGTCCAGCTCCGGCAGGCCGCTTTCCAGGGAGGCGCTGCGGTGGAGGTGTTCTTTGGAGGGGAACAGTTCTAAGCCCAGAGACAGGAGGGACTCCAGAGAAGACCCCGGAGATAAGAAGGAACCGCCGGGAAGTTTATCCAAACCGTGCTTCAGAAGAAACTCCTCCCGCTCCTGACCCTGGTCCGGGATGTCCAGATTCTGGCTTCCTCCGTTCCTGGGGCCAAAGAGTTCCTCTACTTCTTTGGTGGTTCCTGAGGCTCTTTGGATGCCGTGTCCTCGCCCGTCTTCTTCCAGCTGCATCGCTGCATCTACGTCCTCGTCGCGACGCAGAACCGTCTCGCCGTCTCCCGCGTCGCTGGCGATTCCGCTTTCACTCTCGGAGCGTTTGCCGCCTCGCATCAGTCCGCCCAGGAGGTCCGGGAGGGATTCCATGGAGGAGAAAGTGGAGTCCTTACTCAGGCTCTTCTGGAGCGCACGCCGCTTCCTCGCGGTCACCTCGGAGGACGTGCGGGGAAGCTCCGAAGCCGCGTGGAGGCCGTCCACCCGGTAGATGGCCGGAAGAGTCCCGGAAGCGCTCCGAGGACGGAGGCTCGCCGGGGCGGCGCCGTCGCGGCAGGGGAGGTCGTGAGTCAGGTCGGGTTCCGGGACTTCTTCCGCCGCCGCCGCCATGTCGGTCTCGTCCCATTCCCACGAGTCATCCGGAGCGGAGGGCGCCGGGTCGGGGCTCGGCCGCTCCGGGTCCGCCGGGCCCGCTTCCAGAAAGTTCCCCGGGACCTGCAGACCCAAAAAAAAACGAAGAATTTTCCTGGCCTGTCTTCGAAGGAGCCCGACCCTGAGAAGGACCGACTATGATGACGTCATCTGGTCAAGGTTTCGTGCTGCCTTCCGAGGACCTTTCGATCAAGCTCATCTGATGCCGGACCCGGGGAGGGTGCAAAATACGGCGCGGGGGCCGGATGGGGCACGCTACGCTCTTCCGACATCACCGAGACTCTTGGAATACACAGCATGTGCGATTTTAATGTGAATTTTTGTCAATCAACAAATCAGCAAAATTGAGCCAAACCTCTCTGATGTTGTTCAAATATCATTTATGATAGCTCAATTCGTGATTTAAATAAATTTGAAACAACAATTAAAACGTGAGAATAATTCATAGACTATTCCGTCATTGAGAGAAATACAATTGACTATGTGGCATTCATTCTATTTTCATTTCCTCATCGCTTCGTTACACTCATTGTGAGAAATGAGCACGATCTCCTATTTTTTATTTTATTTTTTTTTTTTGTGGGTGATGTTTAGGTAAAAATAAAGAAGACTGTGAAGATGAAGGAACAAAATCTCTCACAATCAAGTCAGAAGATGTCAGCGTAAATATAAATGAGAAAAATGGGGGGGAAAAAAGACGACCCCCCTGGTCGGAACAAGCCATGAATAATTCAGAGCGGGCGGACGCACGGACGCCACAAAAGCCTTCGGAAGGCGACGGCCGGCGCCGCTGGGAAAATGTGCTGAGGCGGCGGAATTGTTCACTTATGACACAAATTGCTCCTCATCCGGTCCACGTCCACGTAATATTCGCTCAACTCATTCATGACGACGGCGCTGTGGGCGGGCCTTTCGGATAAGCCGGACGCGCCCGACACCAAAGGGGCGGGGCCTCCGTCGGCTCCAGCCAATCGAAAGCCTTCATCGAGCTTCTTCTGTATTATTATTTGATGACGACTGCTCGGGTGCGAGAACCGGACCGGACCGTCCCCAAAACGCGCATTCGTCGGAGACTCTAAATTGACGGTTTGTTTCTGTGCGGCCTGCGACTGGGCGGCGACCGGTTCGGGGTGTGCCCCGCCTCCTGCCCGGTGACAGCCGGGAGGGACTGAAAGCAAATGAGCAGCAGTCGGCACGGAAAAACAAAGCGAGGCACGCGGGCGAGGTGGGGCCTTTGGAGCGGCGTCCCACCTGGCTCTCTCCCAGCTCCTTCTTGAGTCGCTTCTGCCACTGCAGCGTCTGCATGACGACGGCCTCCCACCTGCGTTCCAGGTTGACGGTCAGCAGCCGCAGGGCGTCGCGGCGCCGTTCCGCCTCGGGCTCCGACTGCGGGCGAAGGACGGCGAGCGTTCGGGGACCAGCGGCGTGATTGGCGGCGGACGGGCCGGCGGGACCCACCTGGTTCCGCTGGAGAAGCTTCTGGCAAAGTTGCAGAACCCCGGAGACTCTGCGCCGCCGGGCTCGCACGTCCCAACACAAGCTCTGCGGACGGCAGGAGGCCGCGTCGTTACTGTGCTGCACGGCGCGAATCTTTCTCCGGTGGGGGTCATATTACAATCATACACTTATATTTGTCAGGAAGGAAAAGAAAGAATATGTCACGCTGTGCCTTCTGCTGAATTTGTTTTGTGGCGGGTGTCGCGTCCGCCTGTCGTGGTGAAGCTCCTCCCCCGGCGTCGACCAATCGCACCCCCCCCCCCCACTGGAGTCTGGTCTGAGTCACGTTCGCTTCTTGTGTGCACGTCTGTGTCATGTCACGTTTTGTCGGCACTCATTTTTTTTTTCCCCCCATTCTTATTAAATATCATTTTTTGGAGCTTGTTGGACTACCCCCGCACTTGGCTCGTCCACAGCTTTTCTGGCCTTCCTGGCGTTCTGGAAGCCACCGTGACACGAATCGTTTCGTTCTGTTCTGTTGTTTGGCTTTCCGAGACGCAGCAAACGACGTCTGCGATTTTGCCACTTTGTCGTTTAGGAGACGCTTCGCTCGCCCAGCGGGTCGCGGGTCGCGGGACGGTTCCCCTCGCAAACTTGACTTGGTGCGCAACGCTTGAGAGACACTAATTGGACTTTTGATGACACGCCGGCAGTCAACGTACTCGATGTTACGCTCAACAACCGGCGGGGGTGCCGAAAGGTCAACCAATAATGTGTGTGCGTCGCGACGGAGTGACGGCTACCCGCGTGTGCGTGCGTCCGCGCACGTCGAACAATTTATGCAAATCCCGCCGGCTCGCCGAGAAGCATTTCCTTTACATTTTTCCAAGAAATATTAAACACAATGAATGACACGAAATGGGATTCCTTGCGCGCACACAGGCGTTTTGCATATTTGCTGGCGGCTGGCTTGTCTAAACAGCGGCGCGAGATCAAGACGACAAGCCGGCGTGCCAAAACTCTCCGAGCAAGATGAAAACGGCGGCTCAGCCGACAAACCACATCGTGAGAAAAGCAGCGAGACTCGAATTAACGCCGGCCAGAGAAGAGAAGTCCGCCACCACCCAGACGACAACATTTGGAACTAATAATGCACGTTGGAGCCCGTGAAAATCAAATAATACGCGAGGCTCGAAATGATTGGATTTATTAGCAGATTGTCCAGTTAGACGGATCGAATCCCGGCCCCGCCAGTGCAGAGTTTGCACGTTCTCCCCGTGCCTGCGTGGTGGCTCAACCACACGCAACATTTATTGGAAACTCTCAAATGGCCTCAAATGTGACTGGTTGGTTGGTTGGTTGGTTGGCAACCAGTTGAGGGCGTAGCGACGACAGCTGGGATGGGTTCCGTGAGGATAAGCGGCACAGAAATAGATGGATGGATAGGGTTACCAAAGTCATTTCTAAAGCTTTGGGACTCCAGCTTACCACAACGAGATCCACGATCCTCACATGGAATAAACACGGAACAGGGGTGAACCTTCGCATCCGGGAAGTCCCAAAGGAACTTTGAAAAACATCTGAATGATTCCCAGAGCCCACCCATCAATCCATTACCTCAGTCACTTATCCTCACAAGGGTCCCAGCCCATTGGGATACACCCTCGAGTGGTTGCCAGCTAATCGCGCACGCACAGAAAACCACTTGCACTCCCAATCACACCTACGGGCAATTTACGGTCCCCAATTTTTGGGGGGATGCGGGAGGAAACCCGAGCGGCTCGAGAAAAGCCACGCAGCCGCGGCAGGGAGAACCTGCAAACACGTAGAGGGAGGAAGGGAAGTCTCGTGGGGTTCAGAGGACACGATTAAGGGGACGAGCTCGGCGTCGTCAAACGGCAGGAAGGCGGGATTCGTCTCCACTCGTCCTCACCCGGGAGACGACAAGAAGGGCGGGAGAGAGGGAGGAAGGAGGAAGAGGAAGAAAATGAGGAAAGGGGGAGGGAAAAACTAATAAAAGGAAGAAGGACATGTGGGAAGAGAAACAATATTGAGGGCTGGACGGGAAAAAAAATAAGAAGAAACCAATTGAAGGAAGCAAGAAATGGAAAAGGAAATGACACACACACACACACACACAATGTGTGATGTCCCACTTCCTGTTCGCGGTGAAGCCGGAGGAGAAGGAAGGAAGGAAGGAAGGAAGGAAGGAAGGAAGGAAGAAGACACTGAGCAGAAGTACCCGTTGACGAGCCACAGACTCCACCCACGCTGCACTCTGATTGGCTGCCTTCAAAAAGATCAACCCACTTCCTTTCTTCCTTGATTAATTTCCTTCACCTATTTTTGCTTTTTTCCATGTGTTCCATTTCTTATGTCTTTCCTTCCTTCCTTGGCAACCCTTAACCCCCCCCCCCCCCAAAGGATATGACCATATATGGCGCATGCACGTGTAAAAGGTCTTTTTTGTGCATATCGCTTGCAAAACATTCAATGAAATGTAGTTTTGCATACCTTGGAAATGATGATGATGATTGTCTTTCTTTTGTGCTCGCTCGCCTGCATGTACGTCACGCTCATTTGCGTATTCTGACTTTAGCGGGCCTCGCTAGGCTAATCAGGGGTGCTAGCTGTTCGCTGTGTGACGCGTGTTGATTAAAATCCCGTTAGCATACGGCGGCGGCGTTCCTTCCTTCCTCCATACGTTTTTTTGCTTTCATTAAGGCGACGACGTCGGCGTTAAGCAGCACGCCGTCTCCGCCGCGTCGCTTTATTTATTATTTAGCGTTCAACAGTTGGCAACTTTATCGGTGCCCATCAAACGGAAGGACAGGTGAAACCAACGCGGAGGATGCTCGATGCCGATCCCGCGTTTCCTAAGACCACAAAAGGAGTACAAAGAGGCTATGACCTTATAAGGCGAGGCCACGGAAGGCGTGCGACATTCGCCGTATGGAAAGAGGCCAGAAATGAAGGACAGAAGGGAGGACAGGTGGGGACACGGCCAAATAAGGAGCCAGACCGGGGAAGCCCCGCCCACCTTGAAGCTGTCCAGCTGCCGCCGGGCGTCGTCCTCTCGCCTCGGCCGCAGGCACGAGTTGAAGATGAGCAGCTCGGTGTGTCGCAGCCACGCCTTCAGCTCCTCCACGCTGGCCCGCAGCCGCTCCGGGACGGCCGAGGCGGGCGGTGGGGGGGGGCCGGAGAGGAGGTTCTGCGATTACAAACGTGGCAAAAACTTGCCTTAGGCGAGCTTTTTCCGTTTCTGCTACCGTCAAAAGGCGAAGCGACGCCACCTCCCAAAAAATCGGCTGATTAGTTCAGAAAATGCAGTTTTGCCTTTCGCGCGGAACACAGCAAAGGCCGTGAGTCATTTCAGACAGCGATGTTGCAAGATCACGCGATACGAGCGGCGCCCCCGTCCCGTTTTTGGCGCGGAGGATCCCAAGCGTGATTTCCTCCCTCTGTTCGTCCGCGCTGATTAATTCCAGCGGACGCAGCTGGCGGCGTCTCATCAGGACAATGAAAGGCGGCGGCGGCGGCGCTACTTTGTTCCTGAGAAAACACAAACGGGGGGGGTCTCCCGCGGAGGATCTCGACGCCGCAAACGCCATCTGCGCGCGTCTCATCTCCGCCGCCGTCCCCTGATGGCGCCGCGCCGGCAAAGTTAGCGCGCGCCACATGCAAGCAAAGGCCCTCAAACGTGAGAAATGAAACGACGGCGACAGCTGAACGCTCGACGCTGCTCTTCCGCCTCCGTAAGCAGACGCTGATTAAAGTTCTCCGGGCGCTCGCTCTTTTAGGCGTCTTCGGGTCGGCGTTCGCCTTTCCGGCGGAGCCCGGCCGGGCAGGAAATCGCGCAGCGACAAAGTCGCTAGACGAGCTTTTCTACTTCATACTTGATTGGACAGAACCGTAAATAGTCATTTGGTGAGTTTTCGCCATTAGGAGATTGCGCATTGAAATTAAAAGCCATCCATCTATGTCTCTGCCGCTTGTCCTCAAAAGGGTCACGGGAGCGCCGGAACCGATTCCCAGCTGTCATCGGGCCACCCTGGAGCGGTCGCCGGCGACGCTCACGATCACGCTTTTAGGGGCAATCTAGAGTCTCCAAGGAATCCATATTTTGGTGGGCCCACCCGGAGAAAAGCCACGCTCGAAGGCACGGGGAGAACATACGGGCGGGGCCGGGATTTGAACCCCGGTCCTCAGAACAGTCAGGCCACTGTGCCGCCGAATGAAAAACATTTCAGCACGTCAAGTTTTCCTTTTCGCATCGAGCAGCACATCGGAATGTCCTTTCGCCATTGCTGCATTTGTCCAAGTTGAGAGCTGAAATTGCAGCGTTTCCGTTTGGACGTCGACGACTGGCCGGCCCTCCGAAATCGAGACGGCGGTCGTGCGCGAATGATCGATGACGTGAAAGGAAGGTCGTCACACGCGCGTTGACTATTTGCGTGTGCGTTACCTCCATGTCGGGCCACTTGGGTGCGCGCCGTTGTACTTTGCGTTGAAAACTTTCTGGCAGTACTGCCGAGTTCCTCTTCGTCGACTCATCTCGACTCGTCTTCGTCACTTCGCTGCAGCTGCTCTGCTATACACACACACACACACACACAGTCAAATTGTAGGCGGGGATTTGATTCAAAAGACATCGATAAATATATGACGCAATTCCAGCCGTATTCTTCGAGATGGAATTCCAAAGAAAACAAACTTCCACAGCGTGTCGGCGGCGAGCGCATCTGCCTGACAGTCAAACGGTTCTGGGTTCGAATCTCAGCTCCAGTTTCGTTTTCCTCCCACATTTCGTTTCGCGACCGTCAGTCCGGCTCGTCACGGTAACCGGCAAAGCTTAACTCTCTTCCAGTCGGTTGGAGACGTTTCACTTGTCATTTTTGGATTTGAGGGGCTGAGTTACTTGGGGGGGGTGTCAGGAGATCATCCCCCATCACTTCATTTGTTCGTGCGTTCATTTATTGATCGACCCCTCCCTCATCTGTCTATTCCTCGAATAATCAATCCATCCTTCCACGGCTTTCTTTCCGCGCATTCGCTTGATCTTTCCATCAAACAAACGCTACGTCATCATCGTGGTCGTCCATCTTCTTCTTTTTTTGTTTTTTTTTTGCCGATTCAGTGCACGGTGGATGTTTTTCTTTTTTTTCAAATTGAGTGTCGCGCACTTCTTAACCCGCACATCTCCCTTCCAATCATCTTTCTCGCTGAAGGCGGTCAACGCGGCAGCAAAGACTCCCGGAAGGTCGCCCGTAGTGGAAAACAAAAACCCGACGGGCTCATCTCAAATCCTGCAGTCGCTAAATGACCAAATTGCTCGAGGACCCGAAGAACCTGCCCAGAAAGTGACCTGTCCAAACGCGAGCCGCGCTCAAGAGTTTTAGGAAAAGAATGCCTGCCCAATATTTTTTGCCGCTTGAAATCTAGTGACGCTCGTGTTCCGCGACTGGCGCCGTCGTGGCGCTTCAATGTTGAAATGTCTTTGCGAGCGTTCATCGACGTCGATGCCAGCGACGACGACGCCATCCGTCCCCTCCGACGGCCCCGCCGGCGTCCCCGCGAAGGATGTTGAGCCCTCCGCCGTTTGTCTGAAGTCCACGAGGGGCCGCATTCAAACGCGGGAGGGACAAAGTTGGGGAGAAATGCCGATCTCGGGGAAAAGGGGCTCGGGGGTGTGAATGGGTGCGGGCGGGGGGGGGGTCAAGGATGGACGGTCGCGACGTATTCATGCCTGCAGACGATCTCTTTTCTTCACGTGGAAGAGAACAGTCGACGAAATCTTCTCGCGCCCATTGATGGACCCTTCAATTCAGCCATCCGTCCATTTCCTCAGCCGCTTATCCTCACAAGCCTATCAACGGGCAGGGACCGGTCGCCAGCCAATCGCGGGGCACGTCGAGACAAAGAGCCGACGGGCCAATTTGGAGGGTCCGACGACTCTCGCGTGTTTTGGGGATGCGGACGGAAAGCGGAGGGCCCACCCTGAGGAACCCGGGACCTGAAGGCTTTCCGGCTGATCCCCGGTGCCGCTTCATCCATCCAAACCGGATTCACTCTTTCCTGCCCGGAAACGAGGCCGGAATCCCAATAAGGCCTCGGCGTGACGTCCGGACACCCCTCAGCTCATCGCTACGCCACTGACATTGGTCGTTCTACGCCGGGGAGAAGGAATATGTGACCGGGAGGATTGCCTTCACGTGTTGCCGCGCTACGGCACACCACTTAGCACCCGAACCGACAGCATATGCTACGTCGCGTTAGCGTGAAGCGGGCCGACAATCCAAAAGGGATGTCGCGAGTTACGCGCCGCAACGTCGCGATCGACTTCGGTCCCGTCTGTCGCTTTGGAGGCGGCGGCGGGCGCGTTTGGCGCCCACGTCAACCGATACGAACGCAACAATTTCACTCATCGGTGACTCAATACTATTTCTAATAATCGACAGAAGAGTGAGATGACGCCCGCGTTTTGGGAGACAAGAGCGATCGTTCGGCCTCATTTTTAATTTGACTTGTGAGCGACGGTGGCAGTCAACTCAGAAGCAGCAAATGTGAAACATTTTGAAGTCGAGCTTTATCTCAAACAAGGAGAATGAGTTAGTCGCCAATCACAAAAATCTGCTTTAACCCGAACAAACAATGAAGGGATTCAATATTTGGATATTACTCACAAGCAGAAGCAAAATAAAACTAATATTACGGGGGGGAGAAGCAGTCATCCAGAAGTTTGTCGGAATGAACGCGCCGCTGAGACGTCAGCAGAAAGCAGCCGCACGTGAAGACTTTTCATTGAATTTTCTCTTCCTTTGCAAACGCGCGATGAGAAAACAAACTTCCCTGACATGACCCAAAACCTGCTTGGAACACACACACACGCAAAAACCCGATCCCGGCCGTCCTCGGTGCCTGAGCGCCAAACCCGTTTTTGGAGAGACCCGGCAGGGCGCAACGGGCGAAGGCCGACCTCCCCGATCAGAACCAGGGCGCCGGTCGGGAAAGGACGGCAGGTCGGGGATCGGAACCCGCCTCGAGGAGTTCAAGTATTTTTGGGGTCTCGGGAACGCGAGCTCGACGGGCGGATCGGCGCCGCGTGATTCCGTGCCCGCGCGTGAGACGTCACGTGGCCACAGTTAAAATGGCTTCTGGGCTCTTTGGTGCGTTTGTCCCGGCGGGGAACGCCCCTTTCGGGCCGACCCTTTTTCTTTTGCTATTTATTTCCTTCCTTCCTTCTTGCTTCTTTTTTTGTTTTTTTTTTTTGTCATAACGTTCACGTCGACCATAACTGACATGTGAAAAACTCTCCGCTGACATTTGACCTCTCTCAACCTTACGAAGACTGGAGGCGGCATCTCTACGGGGGTTGAAAGTCCGGCAATTAACGCTGGCGATGTGGCGATGAGGTGAGGCGACCCATCTCTCTCTCGCTCTAAGTTCAAGCAAGCGCCGTCCCAGTTCCGAAAAAGTTTCCGGAGAACGTCGTCGTGCCACAAACGCCCGACGCCGCTCGATGAACGGACACTGGATAATGTAGCGACAATCTGCAGGGGGCGCAATTTTGAAATGGATCGCTCAAACGAGGCGGGGGTGGGACCAAGTGGACTCGGCTCGGTGCCTCACACTTGTGAGGACCCGGGTTCAAGTCCGCAAATGTCGCGTGTTCTCCCCGCCGTGCCAGCCTGGCTTTTCTCCGCTCAGCGACTCCTCCCCCATCCCCAAAAGCGAGCGAGGATTTCAAATTGTCCATAGGCGCGAACGCCTGTTTGTCCCCCCGCGCCCAGTTCGGGGCGCACCCCACCCTGGGACGATGGCTCCGCGACCCTCCTGAGCGTAAGCGGCTCGGATGACGGATGAATTTCTCGTCTAAATACTGAATACGTATCAATATTGATCGTTACTCCGAGAATTAAAAGGCTCTTTGACTTTTGTGGAGCACTTTGTGAAAATAAAATTACTTGAAAAATGAATCATCAGGACACAACGAAGGACTGTGAGGAACCCGAAGGCTTACGTTGTTAAAATCAAAGAAGAAAAAAGGACGACCATAAACAATAACTGGAACCGACGAAAAGCAGCCGACAAATTGAATCTAATCAACATGTATTAGCGCAGACGGTTGATAAGTATCGATCATGATGTATTTTGAGCTGATCTCGGAAGGGAGGGGCCCTGGGGGTGGGAGTGAGTGTGTGAGTGAGTGTGTGTGTGTGGGGGGGGGGGGCGCCGACCTTGCCGTGACATTGACGGCTTTTTCTCTCTCTTTTTTGGGGAGGGGCCTGACGTTTTCTGACGTTCCTGGGACGATCAATGTCTTCGGGGAGCCCGCACGGGTGAATTGGGGGGGGGGTGGGGGTGTGGGTGGCTGTGGCGGGGGCTGCTGCTGCTGCTGCTGCTGCTGAGACGCGTCTCTTTGTTCTCGAGCAGATAACAAACGCAAAGCAAACGCAGGACGCCAAAGATGGACGCACGCTGGGGGTGGGGTGGGGTGGGGGGGGGGGTATTTGCAGGTTGCCAAGTGTTGCGTCCTCAATGTCTTCCGTCTCCCTTCCTTTGTCCCCCCCTTTCTGTAAATGACCCAATGGCTAAATTCCGACACCACCCACGAAGAAAGCCAAATCTGAGATTTCAATTTTGCAGGAGGTCGACGTCGCCAAAGCGCGCTCACGCTCACGAGTGTCGCGCGCACAGGTTCGCGTGACGCTCAAATATGGTGACAATCTTTATCCGCATTTCATTGTGAGCAACAAATGTTGGCGACAACCAACTTCCGTCCTCCAGTGGAGTGACGATGACGACACGTTGGCCGCGTTGTCATTTCAACCTCGTCAGGCCCGATGAAATGTTCCACCTCGCCCGCTCGCCCCAAATCTTTTGCTGTGGTCGTCGTTATTTCACTCACAGCACGGTTCCACTTTCTCACCTGCTGTAATCGACCTTCGATTGTGCTTATCAGTCGTAATATTTACAGGAGATTTTAGGACGTACAGTCCCCTGGTTAAAGCCCGATTTTTTTATTTATTTATTTATTTATTTTTTTTTTTTGGGGGGGGTGGAATATATATCGGATTATTTCATTTATCGGTTGAATAAGACTTCGACCAAATGGCTGACAAACTTCAGGAGGATGTGACTTTTCGTCGGCCGATTGCGCCGTTCGACTGCCCGGCGCTCGCCTGCCGACACGGGCTAGCCGCTAGCCGCTAGCGCGCTACACTGGACAGCGTAATAAAATCAGGATTTGGATTTTGGACTGCACTCGATGGACGTCATTTAGTGATCTATGCAAACGTCGTCCATTGTCATCCTTGGTCGCTCTGCGGCGACCCCTTGTGTTGGAAAACCACATTGCAGACATCAAAAGGTCCTTGCGTCGCTCGGATCCGGCTCCCTTCTCCCTTCACCGGTTCCACATCAACGTTATTGCGCTCGTTGCGTGCACAGCGGCAACAACTCTGTGACGCCGACCGGACGATGGGAAGTGCACGCGAGCGACGACAAAGTTGCGCGTCACCTTTTCCTAGCGAATAATCCACGTGAGCGCGCGTGTGGTTGTGTGCCACCGCTCCTTTTCCCACAATGCACTGCATCCTTTCAGCCGCTTTACTCAATGAAACTCCGTCGAGGGCAAAGTCAGCGGCGTCAACACGCGCAGAATCCTAAAAGTGCCTCCGTGTCGCCTCACAATAAACAGTAGAGTCAAACTCTGCCAAGAAACGCACACAAACGCCTCCGAGGGAAAAGAACACGTTTTGTTGGCCCCCGGCGTTGCCATGGTTACGGGGTCGAGTCCCCCCAGCATTTGAAGGGAGCACAGCGAGGTTCTTTAAAAGCACCCTGGACGACACACGCGGTGATCGCTCGCAGGAAGTTGAAGTGAGAAAAAACACATCGCCGTCTACGGTATTCCAGCTCGACGTACACGAGTCTAAGTCGACTTTCCGCTTTCCGCTTTCCAGTGCCGTGAAAAAGGAAGGGGGAGGAGGGGGGGGGAGGGGGGTTAATCAAACAATTGTAAATACCACACAAAGACAAGCCAAGTAAACATAAAACGCTGATTTGATTTATTACAAACTAATCAGCGCATCCCGGCCCTGTGTGCAAAAGTAACGGCACCCTCAACCGAAGAATTTTTCGAGCCCTTCGGAAATCGACTTGTTGGTGCGTTTCGGATTGTTGCCCTGCTGCAAAGCCACAACACCACGTATGAACTTCCTCCTTCGGGGTATTCCGGTAAAGAGCAGAATTTGCGCTTCCGTCAGTCACGGCATCTCGTCCAGGTCCCGAAGGAGCCAAGCGACCCGAGACCGTCACCGCCACGGCGTCTGCGCTACGTTTACGCAAAATTCCAGAAGCGCAACTTTCATGCGGGCCGTCCGGAAAAAGCCTCAAGTGTGATCAGAGAAAGTTCAACAGAAACTGGGAAAAGTCATAATTTGCTGGGGGGGGGGGGCACACCGAGGGCTGCATTTCAGCTTGACTTGAATTCGCTTTGTCTGATATTTACATTGACTTGGAGATCCGTAATATTAAAGTGAAACATTAAAGGGGAACAATTTAACAAAGGGGACAATACTTTTTTTCTTCACTTTTTTTATAAGCCATATATATTCATAAAATACTTTTTACCAGTGTGTGTATTGTACAACTATACACATCACTTCATAAAGGCATCGTTGATGTACTCGGTGAACCAAAATTCATCACTCCATCCTAATTTATACGTGCCTTTTTTTTTTTTTAAAAGAGAAAATTTTCCTCAGATGCCAAACAGCTCATTCAATTAAAAAAAAAAAAAAATCCACTTTTCCACGTACACGTCTATCTTTCGTGAGGCGGTCGGATAAAAATATGAGCGAAAGGGAATATGAATAAAGGCCAGCACAAGTTTGCTGCGATCGCCACGGCGACGACATCTGACAAGATGACGACGGCGACGACGACCTTGGGACTGCCGAGGAAGACCATCAATATTTCAACGCGCAAAAAAGAGAGAACGAGATGAAAAAGAAGTAAGGACGGGGGGAGAAGAAAGAAAGAAAGAAAGAAAGAAAGAGAGGAGGAGAAGAAGAGCGAGTGTCCCCTCATGGAAAATTGATGGCGGTCCGTCATGAATATTCATCGGCAGATGAATATTTGAGCGAGTCTCCTTTGGAGAAATTAGCTTCATCTTTACACTTATCAATAATTCGCAGGCCAGGTGAGCGTGTCCGACCATGAATTAATCAGGACGCGCAAAGTCGGGGATGCCGGGAGAAAAGTGGGGGGGGGGGGGGGGGGGGGCGCAGAACAGCTAACGGGGCCGCTTGGCATCGCGACGTCCATCTGGCGGCCGGCCGGCCGGCGACCCAAACCAAAACGTCACGTCAGACGAGCGCTTGTTGTTGCTACGGCCTCCGTTTTGGAAAGCGCCACACGGCGGGGGGCCACGGGCCCGACCTACCTCGAACGGGCGGGGTCTCGGCTCGGTGGCCGCGCCGTCCGCGTCCGTCGGGCCGTCCCAGCGCTCAAAGTCCGGCGGGCTGAAAAGGGGAAAGAGACGATCACGAAGCGGACCGGTCGCGCGCAAACAAAGGATGGACGGACCGGTCCTTGGGGTTCGTTTTTCGGGACCAGTGGCACTCGCTCACTCTGGTTCTTCACTCTCGTGCGTTCTTCAACATGCGTGCAATCACTCTCGCGTGGCCACTCATTCACTCTGACACTCACTGGTTCACTTTTCAAGGCGTGAAATTGATCACCGATGGCGACGCTCACGGACCTGTCGGGTTCCCCGTTGGCTGCGCAGGCGCACGGCGGGTTCTTCACTTCGGGTGAAGGGCGGCGGGCCTCGTGACGACCGGACGGCAGCTCCGCCTGGAGTGGGGGGGACAAAGACGGACTTTGTAACCACGGTGGCCCACGAGACGGTGCACTTCCGCTCCATTTCCAACGGCGGCAGTAACGCTGAGCCGCCGTCAACCGCGGGCTCGCCGGAACGCCCCAACGCGACGGCCCGAAGTCGACGCAACTTCTGACCGTGGCATTTTCACCACTCTGGTTCTGAATTGACAATTCCATTTTTGAGAAGCTCGCAAATGTTTGACCGTTCCTGACGTGCGGCGACCGTGCCAACATTTCCGACGTCTCGTGATCAGCTGTTTATTTTGTTCGACGGAGCTTCCGTGGCCGCACGTCAACGGCGACGCCGGACCGCCGCTCCGGCCTCTTCCGACACACGCACGCACGCGTGCTAACACACACACGTTTAGCACGGATCGTATTGCTCGGAACAAAGCAGCTCTCGCACAAGCTCGCGACCGTGAGGAATCAAGTGCCGCCGCCGCCGCCACCCCCGCCGCATGCAAACACACACATACAATCAGCAAGCGGTCGTCTCCTTCACGCCGCCGCGTCTTCACAATCATATCCAGGGCACTCGGCGGCGCTCCCACGTAATTGCGTACAAACTGTATGGAGATGAGCTCCAATGGCGGCGACGCTGTACACAACGTGAATAAAAGTGCGCGCGGTCCGCCGTCTCATCTACTTAGCGGAAGGATCTGGAAAGGTCATCCAATCTGGTGCAGGCAGAGCGCCTCAATCAGGGAGCTAATAAACAAAACGGCGACGGTGTGGAGACGTGGGGATAATAGCACAACGCGCGCTCGCTCACTTTGCTGAAACGGGCGTCCACTTCTCTTCATTAGACTTGTCGAGATTGTCTTTTTTGAAGTCGGAACCCGAGAAAAGTTGACCGCGCCGCGCGAAGGTGGCAGCCAATCGCAGAGCGGTCTCGGGACCGGGTTCGAGAGCTCCCAGGCGCGGCCGGCCCCGCTCCGAGGTTCCGAGGTTCCGGGGTTCTGGCTTCCTGGCTTCAAGCTTGCCGCTTCTCGGCTTCAACGGTCGCGTCTTCCTTCTTGGTTTTAGCTCGGAGGTCAGACTCTTTGGCTGCGGGAAACTTGTGACTGGTTTGCTGGGTCTCGCTCGCCGGTCCTCGGTCCTCGGTTCTCGTTGATCCCACATCGCTGGCGCTCGCTTCTTGGCCCCTGGGGACTGTTGACACGAGGTCGTCGGCTCTCGTCGCTCGTCAGTCCTCGGTGTCGGGCAGACGGACGGCTTCTTGGTCGTTACATATATTTCGTTTCGGAGTCTTTTCGTATGTCCAGACTATCCACAGATGCGTCACATTGCTGTTCAATACCGCGAGGTGACGGTACTATTCGACTCCGTGTGGGATGTCACCACTTTCCAATGTGTTTTCATCAGCATATTAAAAAAAATACACCCGCACATTGACAACAACAGTAAAATGACACACTTGGGATTCAAAATAAAAGAGGATCTGTGTGCAGGCGCGCGTTGGTCAACGCTGCGGGAGAAATATTCCGAAGAGAGTTTTTTTGTCTTGATGCAGTGGCTAATGATAACCCGTCAATAATGCGTATTATGAGAGCAGCGCACAAACAAACGTTTCTTTGAAAAATCTTTGATTTCAAGCGGAAGAAAAGCAGGACGATGAGGATGAGGCCATTGTGTTCCATTCAGGAACCTGCTTGAAAGTTGGAAATCTCCAAAAGAAGTTGTGCTCCTCCGCAAAACAAACACATCATTTAAAATAAACATCTAATCAAAGATGTCGTGTGTTTCTATTTGTTCTCCCGCAAAATCGCTTTTTAGGATCGTGAAAGTTCAAACTTTTCAAGTTTTGCCGTTGGCCTCCTTGGTTGCTAACAAGCTAGCGACAACGGCGACGATGACGTCACGCGCAAGCTCAACGGCGCAACACATCGGCAAAAGTCGAGCACGTGAAGACGACGTGGCAGGTGTGGACGTGCGTTCCGGGCTACGGCGGCTCCCGTGAAGACATCTTATTCACATTGGTCACTGTGCTAATTAACATGCAGGCTAGTTGGGAAAATATTTAAGATGGGAAAAAAATGGAGACGTTGCAGAAGCAAAATGTATCCGACATCAATCCATCCGTCCGTCCATCGAAACGTTCGTGATCCATTCATCCTTTGAGCAGCACGGCTCCATCCCTCCATTGAGCACCTTTCCACCATCATCCCTTCTTCAGAAAAGCCAAAAACGGAAATTTTGTCCACAGTCGGCTTGCCTTGAAATTCAACTCAAAAAAAACCAAAAAAACTTCACACGAAATCCCAAAAGTTGAGCTGACATTTCACAGAAGAAAACGGATTGAAAAAAGAATCCCTCGATAAAGAAGTGGATTAACTCTCATCAAAGGAATTTAGTTAATTCGTGACTAATTGTTTCTTGTAATGAGAAAAGGCAGCCTCAAAGGTCTCTCAAAGTTCTTCATTAGCGACGTTTTTGCGTGACGTCGTTACCAGGAGGCGCTAACGACGTCCGTTGACACAAACCGTTGGGAGCGGAGCGGGCGTACGTCTTGTGTTGTGCTGTGGCTCGCCCGCAAATCATCGGACAAACCGGCGACTTGCCAGGCACCCACACCGAGGAAGTCGCCACATCAGTAGCGCGGGCGCCAACCAAATTTTGCGCCGAGCGAGCGGAAAGACCAGGCTTTTCGGAGGGGCTTGAGTCATCATTTTGCTTCCAATCCATTTCGGGTTGCTTCCATATTTCATTATAAACTATCATTTTAAAACATAATTAACTTTTTAATCCCACTGCACGTGTGTGAGAGCGCCACAAATACAACACTCACACACACTTTCTCACGCCGTCGGTCGCTCGCCCGCTATCAGCGCGCCGGACGTTGCCTGCAGCCAGCCGCACGCACGCACGCACGACAGTCAGGATCAAAGCAAAAAGTTAACAAAACGCAGGAAGTCGTAATTTCATCAAGCGAGGCAGGCGGACGTGCATTGGCAGTGTAAAGGGTATGATGTTTGCGCCGTACGCTACGAAGTGCTGCCGCTTGGTTGTTGTTTTTCAAGCAAACGTTGGCCTCTGCTGGGGAACTTTTCATTTCTACTGACATTCGTGCATGGAAAAAAGGCGGAAAAGGTTTTGGAGGGCGTTGCCGACCGGACCAACCGGGAGGCTTTTTTTTTTTTTTTTTTTGTCCCAAGGTGAAATTGATCTGAAAACGAGTGCAAAATGTCTCCAAAGTCCAAATGGACCTTTTGGCATGGAGGGAACTGAAATGCTTTGAAAAAGGAGGAAGCCGCCGTCATCACGTGACTTTTACTCCATGAAGGTGGAGACGTGGGGGGGGGGGGGGGGGGCCTGTTTTCCGCTATGGTCGAACGCAAAGATCCCGCCTTTTATTGCTCGGGCCTTTTCTCCTTTTTTTTTTTTTTTTTTTTTTCCATCTTCCTCGCAGTCTTCATTGTCAAACTGTCCGTCCGGTCAAAGCGGAATAATTGTCAATGAATATTTAACAAGGTTTCCGATGGAGGGATAGACATCATCCCCTCCCTCGCGCACACTCGCGGCGTGGTCAGCGGTGCGTTGAGCCGGCGGGGGATTGAGCGGGGGGCGATGATGAAGTGCAGAATAAACAGCAAATAAAAAAGGGCCAAGCGTCTCTCGCACGTACAGTAACCACAACGCGCTACGCCGTGGCCATTTTGTGTGGCGGCAACACTCAAAGGAAGCGGGGGAGGGCGCCGGGCCCTTCCTTTACGTTAGCCGGTCGGCGCAGGAAGTCAGGGCGATGCAAGCTTCTGAAACTAGCGACAGGCTAACGCTGAAACCACCAAAAGAACAACCAGTAGAAAACGGGAGCACCACAAAATGGCCACCGGGTCCGCACCCAAAAATGACAACAAAGACAAAACAACAAAGACAAAAAAAAAATAAATAAAAAAGAAACGTTCCAGCTTACAAACGGAACCGATGAAGGTTGCAAACCGAGGGGAAAGAATCTTTTCTTTCCGGTCGCGCCGACTCTTCATCTTCAGCAATTTTCAATCCTCGAGTTCGGAAACGTACGCTTGACTCGACGACGTTCGCCGGCCGCCGTCACCGGACGTCGCTTTCCCTGCGACGGAAGCCGACGCCGGCCGTCGAGCCGCTTTGCCCTGCTCCAATGGAAGAAGGGCAAAGAAGGACGGCTCAAGTCGAAAGGCGACGTGACGGTGGCCATTAAAAAAAAAAGAAACCAGCGAGCGCCACATCGGCGCCTGGTGTTCGCCGTTCAAAAATTTGCATGCAGACCTGCGATTTTTTTTCCCCGAGACGTCTCGGCTGGCAAACACACGGACGGATACAAATACGTGCAACAGTGCTGAAATGTGCTTTTGATTGGCTTCTAGAACGGCGGCGGCGGCGGCGGGGGGGTGTAATTGAGTCGCCAGGAGGACGTGGGCGTGCGTTTGCAGATGTTTACATCAAAGGCACTACAAGCGTGCGTGCGTGCGTGCGGGTGTTGTTTTTATCCTGACGGCCTGAATTATTTCTCCACACTCTCTAATGAAAAATAAATGGAAGCCAATATTTTGCGCACACACACACTCGCGCACATCCGTGTGAATTCACACACTTTGTTGTTGAAAAATAGGAAAATAAGCTCCATGTTTTTAACAAGCGATCTGAATCATGTCTGAGACCACGCTCGTATCTCAAATCGTGCTTCCGCGTTGGAATGAATGAATCATTCGGAATGTTCAGACACCTTTTTGTTTTCAAGAGGTGCGTATTATTTATCTTTTTTTTGCAACGAATATATGTCAGCGAGACTTTTTTTTTTTTTTTTGCATTGTTTTTCTACATATGCTGTTCCACCATTTGTGTTCAAATATTTGTGGCTTCAACAAGCTTCAAATATCGTCAAAGTGCAAACGTCCGTGCCAGCCGACAGAAAGTAGACGGCGGTTTTTAAGGCAACGCACAAATGCACGACTGTCGGGTCAACTTCAGCTGGGACTTGGCAAGAAACGGCGGCAAAGCTCATTCGGGATGAATGAAAGGCAGGAGGCCGACGAGGGAGAGAACGAGAAGGAGGTCGGTGGAGGTCGTGAGGGAAGACGGCGGGCCTGTTGGAGGAGGAGGAGGAGGAGGAGGAGGAGGAAGAGGCACGAGGAACCGGGAGGAAGGAGGTGGAAAAGCAAGACACGCTGTGGCTAAAAGCAACATCGGGGGGGGGGGGGGTTGTGCAGCTTGTTGTCAAGGAAACAGCTCAGAACTCCAAAAAGTCCAAAGTTGGATCACTTGCATCTAAGGGCACATAATCATGATGAAAAATGTGCATTTTTCACCCAAACGAACGTAAAATAATCCCACTTTGTTCTATGAACTTTGAATGCGCTTCAAAGAAAAACCTCAACTTGCTTAATGAAAACCATCGGCAACTTTCGTGCCAGCGTCGTCGTCGTCGTCATCGTCGTCTTTTAATTGTTTGGACTGACAAAAAAAAAAAAAAGAAATTCAATATTGGCAAAAATGTGGCGAAATGAAAAGTAAAGACTTTGACGCCTATCAAAGAATTTCGCGCCCGCCCGCCCGCCCACCCGCCGCTGTCGGCAAACGCTCGCTGACAACTTTATATTGAAATATAATTTCAATAAATGGACTTTATGAAGGCATTTTTGCAGCGTTGCGGCCTTTTTAGACATCCCAGCAGCCTGAGCACACAAGCTTCATTATTTCTTATCATCACATTTGCATATTTCATTTTGCTCACGTTGACACTTTACGTACCGTCGGGGGGCGGGGAGCGGGGGGGGGGGTCGAGGAAAGATGAATTTCTTTTCACACCTCACAATGTCGGTTTTTTAATGTTTATTTACTTGAAGCGTTCCGAATAGCAAAGTAAATGCTGAACCTTGAGCACGTCAATGAGATTTTCCGTTACATGTTAGCACGAAGCTAATTGCTGTTTTGTTTCACTTGTACTTGGCAGTAAACTTCAGCTGAAAGTTTCTTGGCCACGTTTCAGCTGCGAGTGGCCCCAAATTCATTCATTTTCGTTGCACTTTGGCCTCATTTTGCTGTGTTTGTTTTATTTGACCCCCCCCCCCCCCCCCCTTGCAGTTGATCCCGTTCGCTTCTCCGAGATTTTGCCTCCGACGTCATCAAAAGCCGCAAATCAAAACGTTTGCCACTTTTGGGCAAATATCGGGCTCAACTTTCAAAATGTTCCAAAAGGAGATTTGGAAAGTTTGTTTGCATGACGCCATCCCGGCGCCATGTTTAATGCATCAACTCTTCATGTTCATTTGTGTGCGCAGGAAGCCGGCGGCGGCGCGCGCACACACGTGCACACACATCCCACACGGCCTACGTGTGTGTGCGCGCGCACGCCGCCTTCCAAATGACCGCGACTTCAAGACGGATTAACAGCAACACGGAGCTGCAAGTTTAATCTTAAATTATGGAAAGTGAGGCGCCTCCGTCTGATTGGTCGTTCCAGGTATCAGGCGGGAGTCCAACAGGGCGTCATTTGATTACCCCCCCCAAACACGGTAATAACCCCGGGACAATATGTAAATGAGCCCCCCCCCCCCCCACCACCACCAAGCACACGCAAAGAATGTTCCTTGCTCCTCATCCTCACTTTACGTCACGGATGCCTCTCGACAGTCCGTCCGCGTACGTGAAATGTCACATGATCATCTTCAATCCGCAGCTTGAGACACTTGCAAAAGTCACGATGATTATGATTTCAACATACGCATATTTGCCCAAAAAGCGCTGGAACACAACGCCGCGGCACGCTTGTCTTTCTCTCTCTTCCTTCCTCCAAAACACCACAAAGGCCCACAGCTGAGGCACGCGCACACGCAGCGAGCGTTTGCGGCGCGCAAGGCGAAATCCGAGCCGGCGGCCCCGCCGATAACACGCACGTCACCCGGGGGTCACGTCTCGCTTTGGACCCCCAATATTATTATTAGAAGCTTTTTGTCCTCATTGGATTTGCAGACTGCCAATCGGATGAAAGTTCCTTTGACGAGTCACTCTGCATTGGTATTCATTTCATTTTCCTTGGAAAACAAACAAAAAGAAATTTCTTCTTGTGTTTTGACGAGTGAAAATCACGTCACTATTTGTATTCTTTCGCAAAACAAGTATTTATGTCAAATAAAATGGGAAAAAATGGCTTCATTGTTTTTCAAAACATTCCCATTATGATCGATACAAAATGCAGATACTCAAATACGTCAAAGTCCTGCCACAACTCAAATCAAAAGCGTTTATTGTCACGGCAGAAGATGACGATGGCGCCACTTCGCAAGGTTCTGAAATCAAGATCAACACGAGAGAATCAAACGCCGTCACGTTCGCGCGCCACGGCCTTCGGCTTCGGTGTGGCACCGTCAAAGTATCCAAGATGGCTGAACGAGGGGACCGGCCCCGGGGACCCCGCACCGTCCCGGGTGGGTCCCTCGCCGTGGGACGGACCCCCGGCGCGGAGAACCCCACCCCCGTGTGAGTAACGTGGCAGACGAATCCCGCTAAGCCGCAAAATATTGCACGTCCGTGGCGCCTGGGTGCCTCTCGCGCATCTTCCACTTGCAATAAAACACGCCAGATGCGGCTTGACAGTCTTCACACATGCACAACAAATCCCTGAAATGCGGCGGCACGCGTCTGATGGGCCCGCCCCACCTAATCCCCTCGCCGGCGCTCGGGTCCGAACGTCGCCGCCGCGGGCGCATCTCCTCGCGGTCGCCTAATCCCGCAACCCCCGGCTGTGATATTTGCTGACATTTACGCCGGTCGGGCCTCGCCGAAGCTCGACGGCGACCGACGCGAGACGCGCCAAAGACGAAAGCCGATCCAAAGTCAACAAAAAGATTTGCAGCCGTTTTAAATGGGGGGGGGGGGGGTCAAAGCATGAACCAATGCCGGGACGGGGCAGAAAGTAGCAGTTACAGCGCCGCCTGCCTTTCGATTGCCGCTGAATTATTGATACACGTCGCCATTTAATCTTTGGTAATGAATATCTGATGAATATTGGAGGAGCCTTCATCATGTCATACATTTATTACGATGAGACTCTGTCAAGGTCACATTCAATTCAACACGCACGCACGTGCACTAATTGAGAAAAGAACATTCCGGAAAGGACGCGAGGAGCGGGAAGCGGCGGACAGGAAGTGAAGAAAACCGCGTCTTTTCCCACCTGGGGGCGGTCGGGAGACCGCGATTGGCCGGCGTGCGGGAGCAGGCGTGTCCGGACCAGGCGCAGGGCTCGCAGGATCCACGCGTGCTGGCGCCGGATCTGAAGCTGGAGCTGCTCCCATTGGCCGGAGACCATCTCCAGGATGTCGCGCAGGCCTGAACGCAAAACACTCATCAAATCTTCTCTTTTGGCCCAAAGTCACGCGCTAGTAACCCGTTCACGCTTCCGACGCTCCCGTTTGGCTTTACGCTCGACCCTTTTGGAATCGGGATGCAGTTCTCCTCCCGGCCGGAGGGGGTCGCCACGCAGACGTCACGGGGCGGCGTTTCTTCGGCACTTTGAACGAGGAACAAAGCGACCCCAATAACGCCCCACGAAGTGTCTTTGCATCGAGACGATACGTTTAAGTGTCCCGCAAAAACCGACGGAGAAGGAGGCGACGCGGGCGCAATGCGGAGACGAGAACTTTTGCCGAGGCGTCGGACACGTGATGCGCCGAGGCTTCGCGCTCGCACCCGCCACCCGGCGCAGCGGACGCCGTCGTCGGGCGATAAGAAGTGGCCGCAGTTAACGTCGGGCTCGCTCTTCGGCGTTTGTGTTTTGCGTCAAACTTTTGCCAAAATCGGCCGGCGTCTTGCTCCGTTTCTTCCTCTTTGAAGGTCACCGTTTTCATCGACATGCCAATAACCAACGCGATGGCCACGCCGTGCGAGTACCTGAGCGGTGGGCGGGTACGACGGCGAGGAGCGCCGTGCCGTCCTCCAAGATGGCCTCTTTCAGAGCGCGGCGGCTGTCCACGTCCAGTTTGAACGTCTGAAACAAACAAACGCGCATGATCACATCTTGTCTGCTTTGGGGTCCACAGCCAAATCGGATCACTATTTTCTGTCATCAGCCCTCGAAACGGACATCAATTCCCCCAAAATGTTGGAATCAATCATGACACCAACATACATATACAGTATATATATATATACACACATATACATGTATGTGTGTGTGTGTATATATATACACACACAGACACACGCAGACACGTGTGCTGGAGGACTTTGGACATCTGGCGGCCTAAAAAAAAAAAAAAAAAAAAAAAAATTAAAAGCGTTTAAATTTCCTAAAGCTAATTATCATAACCACATTGAAACGAGGCGCTTCAAAGCGTGTCGCATCAGATTACCTGTTAGCATTAGCATATTAGCCCCGAGCAGCGCGCCGTCGCCTGCTGCTCCGCTTTAGCCTTTAGCATTAGCATATGAGCCAGAGTGCGCGGCGCTGATAGGCGCGTGACATTGAAGCTTGACTTTGACGCACGCGCACGGCTGAGCTGATCCAATCAAAATGTTTGCAATAAAGATGATCTCGTTTTGTCCGAGGGGACGACGGCGAGCGTGCGCAATCGTCAACGCGTTTGTTTCGCTTTTGGCACGCGCGCACTTCATCAAATAAGACGCGGAAATATCGGTGGGAAAGAAAGTCGGCAAAGCAGCTTTCAATCTTCTTCTTTTCCATCCTTTCAGCCCAGCGCGGCGCCCTAGTGGTCCGCGCATCTGCCTCACACGCTGAAAGCCGTCGGAACGATGACAAAGGAAGACATCGAAGTGGACAATCGTGGGAGGCCGCTTTGCTTTGGGGGCCACCGAGCCCAAAATGGTGCAAATCGCGCGAGATCAAGTTGCGACGAGCCCCGGCGTCACGATCCCAAAACGCGTCGACTCGGGCGGGCTCCTCTTCGGGGAAGAAAACGTCCCTCGTTGAGCGGAAAGTCCAAACGGGTCGCCGACGATCGGCGGAAGTGCCAGATGACGACGCTGGGCGGGAATATGCTTGCATGAAAAAAAAAAAATCTGAATGGCGGCGTGAAGCAAGCCTTCTTCCGATTGGCTGACTGCAAACGAGTTTTTTTTTTTTTCCTTCTTCTTGGGTTTGTCTTCTTGTTTCTAATAATTTGATGAATGGCCGGAATTCACCATTGACGCCAATCAATATTCACAAGCATTGAACGCACAAACGACTTCAAGTGTGTGCGTGTGTGCAACGTAAAAAAAATGTTGTTTTGTTTTGTTGGCCACGAGTCGACGTCAGGGCACAAAAGTTGAGACAAACAAATCGCAAAGTCGTGATGTTTGTGCTGCACGACAACGTCCGTCCGCGTACGCGGGTGTGTTTGTGTTTGTCACCAGAAAGCAAACAGCAAGCAAAAGAAGCGCTTGAAGTTGAGGAGCGTTCATCAAGCAGCAAAGGCTGAATTAAGCACGCCGGCACACGCTAATAGCTACAAAGCACCAGTGTGACTATCAGACGTGCGCACACGCGCTATCGACGGCGGAGCACTCCAAAGTGCTATTAGCCTGTTAGCTAGGCTCTTTCATCTTTCTTTAGACAACACGCGCCACAATTAGCGCACCATTAGCGTTTCAATGGAAGGCGACCGGCGCCGCCAACGCTCGCTCGGTCGCGCCGCTGGCTGTGACACGCGTTTGCGTGTATCCCCATCCCTTTTATGAGCCGCTTATCCTCACAAGGGCTCGACGCCTATCACAGATATCTTCGGATGAGAGGAGGGGCGCACCCCGGACCGGTCGCCAGCCAATCGCACCCAAGGGGGCGATTTGGAGCCAGGTGGGAGGAAAGACGAGTGCCCGTCCCGGTCTTCCCCCCCCCCCCGTCGTCTCTCTGTCTCTCCCCCTCATTCTCCCCCCCCCCCCGTCGTCTCTCTGTCTCTCCCCCCCTTTCCACCCCCCCCCCCTTTCTCTCACACACGTACACAGACCCGCGCTCGCAGCACGTATCTAGTGAGGGACGACGATCCAGGAGCTCGTTCGTAAATCCGCCCAGCAAATATGCAAATGCGGCTCGAGTGTTCTTGTGGGCCGCTTGTCTATATTTTACCCAAACAATGCAAATCGTTTGCACTCTTGTGTGTCGATGCGTCTCCATACGTGTGCCGCTGATTGTTTGATTTTTGTTGTTGTTGTTGTTTTCCTCCAAATGAGAAGAGAGCGAAATCAAGAGCGGAGAACGAGGCGCATCAAACGTGCGATTAAAAAGCGACCGAAGGACGACCAAAGAATTGAACGGCAGGACAAAGATGAGAAGATACAAAACGGCTCCGGAGACAGAAAAGAGGAGGAAAACCAGATGAGAAAAATGGAAGAGGGGACGATGAAAAAGATGACAAAAGTATGATCAAATGTGAATGCGATGAAACCATTCGAAAAGATGACAGAATTTCATAAAGACCAAAAAAAAAAAAAAAAGAACGTCAACAAAATGCGAACAGGATGAGGAAAAAGATGAAAAGGCAACAAGAAGAAGAAAAAGTCTGACCAGGTGCGTGTCCAGGAAGTCGTGGAGCGCGTCCAAGCACCCGCGGGGCGGCGGGGTCCAGGCGCGCGTGCTCTCCAGCGCCCCCTGCAGCCACACGATGAATCCGTCCAGTTGACGCACGAACACCTGCGGGCGGCGACGACACGGGCGTCAACACGCGTGTCGGACACGCCCCCAAATAATTAAAAAAAAAATAAAAAAAAGTTGCAACACATTTTTAAATGCAGAGAAAAGTCCACGCGCTCGAAATAACAATCACATAAAGAAATAAAAAGTCACTCGTGGAAAAGCCAAAAAGCAATAACGCTGATTGCACAGTATCACTAAAAACTAGAAAGAAAGAAAGCCAAAGACCTAAACAAGGTTTTTGACGGGTCTGCATCTTGTGTTGTATTTTGTGTGCGTTTATTTATTTCTTTAAATAGAAATGTCATTCTTGAGACGTCAAAGCAAGAAAAAAAAAAAAAAAAAAAAGCAAAATGGAACGTTTTGGATGGATGGAAACACTGGACAAAGAAGAGTTGATGGGGGCCTGCTGCCACCTGCTGGCTGACACGAGCACGACGCGCAAAACAAAACATTCTCAACTGGTCAAAGCAGGACGAAGAGGAAGTGGGAGGAGCTGCCGAGAAGTAGGAGGAGCTCCTTAAATCTCGCAAGTATCAAAAAGGGCAGGCGGTGAAAAGCCAAAAAGGAATTTCGGACCAGAAGAAAATTTGAAAGACGTTTTCTCATTTGCACAAAGTAAGCAGTACAAAGTACACAGAGCGACTTCCAAAACGAAAGGGAAAAAGCAATACTCGAGTAAAAATGCAAGCGAGAATTTGGACTCGGTCACTGAGGACGCTTTGGCCCACGTGTGGAGCGTCGTAGAACCTTCTGGAAAAGTTCCATTTTATTTGAAAATAGAAAAGAAAAGGAAAAACAAAAAAAAAAAAAAAACCTCAATGCGCAAAAGTATTTGCGTGCGCGCGCGCGCGCGCGTCAATGTGTTGACCGGAAGATCAATAATGTTGGAGCGGAAAATGCAAATGACAAATATTGATAAGCGAGAGGCCAAAATGGAAATGAGGAAGATTATCATCATCGCGTCACCACGGTCGAAAAAGGCAACGCCAGCAAAGTGTGAACTTATTTGAAATGGAAATAAACATTTTTTACGATCATTATCATTGATCTGGTATTGCAAGCATAACGTCGTCGTTTTACGATTTAACGCTAAATCGGAATCACGCGATGAAAGTCGTTACGCAAATGAGGAAATGATCAAGAAAGGTTGCCAAGAACGAGTTGATCCTTTGCCCTCATCAATCGATCGTGCGATTGGCTGGCGACCAGTCGGAGCCCGCTTGAGGATAAGCGGCTCGCAAAACGGACTGATGGACGGATCTTCTGGTAGCGGCGTCAACATGAACATCAAAACGACATCCGTTCCCCCACCCAGTGATTGATGTTTATTCATAAGGATACTATTTGGATGCCAAAGGGTCCCTTGAAGGGTCGCACATTTTGATTTTAGCCTTTGTGGGCGTTTGGCACGGCTGAAAAATCCACGCGGGACGGGAAACGTTTCAGTATTTGACGGCTCCTCAAGGCAAGAGCCCAAAATGGCTCCTTGCAACTTGTTATCTGAAACGCTTATCCTCACGAGCGTCGGAGCCTATCTCGGCCGCCTTTGGGCGGGGGGACACCCTGCACTGGTCGCCAGCCAATCGCAGGGCACATAGAAACAAAGAACGGTTCCTTCAACACTTAAGGGCAACCTCGAGTCTTCAATCGGAACCCGGGTCCTCGGAATTGTGAGCCAGAGGCTCGAACCATTCGCTCCACAAATCAAACCCAAACAAAATCAGCCTCCGACATCGGCTCGGAGTTACGAGGAACAGGAAGTCGGCCATTTCTTGTGGGGCGGCGAGTGGCGAGTGGCGTCGGGTCCCACTGCAGCCAAACAGAAGAGCTCGTCTTCGTCTTCTCGCTCTTCGCTTCCTCAAATTAGCCTCGCCGTGATTCCGCGCTGCTAATGAATCAGCTAACGGGCTAATTAGCCGAGAGGAACGAGCGACGCGAGCGCCGGCGTGTGGAACGGCGAAATCCAAACGGCCAAGCCGAGCCGGCTCATTAAAGATGCGGCCGATCCTCAGCGTGTTGACATTTGGCCCGATTCAATAGGGCGGACGTGACTGATGAGTACGCGGCCTCGTCGATAGTCCCGCTGCCCATCAAAGGCGACCTTTGCAGGTGAGATGACGGATTAGCGGCCAGTTTGGAACCGGTGGGTGACGTCCTCCAAACCTTGTCAGCGCGGGAAAAAAAATCCCCCAACGGGACAACGTTCAGTGGCGTCGACGCCAGTGCAATCCGTCAGCACTCGACCGTTGACGGCTTTTCTCGTCAAATACCTTTTTTCGCTGGAAGAGTCTGACGTAAATACGGCCTCATTTTCGAGGTGGCCGTTCATTTTCTGAGGAAAGAAAAGCGCTCGCCGCATCGACTTTTCTGACGTCAAGGCTAAAACTCTTTCTTTTGTTACGTGCGTTTGTTGGAGACTGGAAATTGCCCGTAGGTGTGATTGTGAGTGCTGCCATGGGCTGGCGACCAGTTGAAGGTGAACCCCGCCTCCCGCCTGAAGAAAATGGGCCGGTACGGGCTCCAGGACGACCGCGACCCTTGTGAGGATAGGCAGCTCCAAAAACGGATAGACGCTTTTCACTTGCTTGTAACCGAAAACCGCCAGCGGGGGGCAGCGATGTTCCGTTCCGTTTGACTTGGGGCAAGTGGCGTCAAAAAGTATTTGGAGCGCACATATTTTAGGAGTTAGCGCAGTCGTGCGCTTGCGTCCGAAACTTTTAGGACGAGGATCTCGGCAAGGAAGCGGCGGGAAAACCGCAGCGTTGGCCTCGCGTCTTGCTGGAGATGTGATGATTAGTTGGCCGTCCCGAGACCTTCCGGGATGTTGTTTTAGCGGGATAAGCCCAAAGAAGAAAAAGAAGAAGAAGAAGGAGAAGGATGGCCGAGGTGTGACCCAAAAACACAAAAAGCGGATCGTGGCCGTATTCGGAGGGAGGGGCTGGCGGCACCCACAATGGCAAAAAATGTTGCCAGCCATCATCAACTGATTGATTCTGCATGGGGGGTGCACACTTATGCAAGCACACTCATTTAATATGACTTCAGCTTGTTCCCACAATTGTTTCTTCCAACGATGAAAAGAAAAAGATTCCGCTTCACGTCACGGGAAAAAAAAACGGAGCTTTCCACGGGGGTGTGTGGACTTTTGATACCAATGTACATAAACATGCACGGATTCAAGTTTGCGCAGCTCAGAGGATTGCAGGAGATTTTGTTCTTATTTTCATGTGGATTATTTGACGGATTTGGTAGGTTAAAAATGTTTTTTTTTTGTTTGTTTGGTTTTGTTTGTTTTTTTTTTTTTTCAGGCTTTACAGACACGAGCCCAAATGTTTTCCCACCCCGAGTGAGTTTTTACCTCCATCTTGTGGCACACGTCGGGGTCTCGGTCTCGGTCTCGGCCGACGTCGTCCAGAAGCCGCCGAGCCGGAGACGCGTCCTCCGGGGGCGCCGCAGGCCCCAGGAAGCGGCCGTCCTCTTCTTCTTCTTCTTCTTCTTCTTCTTCTTCGGACGGCGGCTCGCTCAGCCGGCCGGACTCGACGCTTTCGTCCAACGAGGGCGCGATTTCGCTGGAGGAGGCGGGGCTAATGGGGGCCAGGAGGTTTCGTCTGATTGGACCCTGCAGGATAAGGGGAGGAGTTTGGGGGCGGGGGGGGCAGTTTTGACAATGATTTTCATCACATTTTTGGAAGCACTTCCACTTCGGATTCTGATTCGTTGAGGGGGAGGGATAAAAATTTCAATTGTCGGCCGGCCATCGACAGGTTAAAGGCTGAAAGTCGTGAAATATTGTCAGAATAAAATAAGTAGCATATTTCTTCTATTCTTTGGTCCTCACAGAGGTGGAAAAGTGTGTGTGGGGTTCGCATTTGGCTTTTGTCTGGGCTTTTTCGGAATAATTCACAATCGGCCCACCAGTCTCCGTGTGCCCTGCGATGGGAAGGCGACCGGTTCAGGGCGTAAGCCGCTTCTCGCCCGGAGTGAGGTGGGCGCGACCCTTGTGAGGATAAGCGGCTCAGAAGACGAACCGACGGCTTTTGTTTTTCCGGTTCGCTTCAACCGCAACGAAAATTGCACCCACCGGAGTGGAAAGCGAGCGCCTTGGCAGCGGGAATACCCGAAACGAGCGGGACCGGAAAGCAAAATAAACGTACAAACGGTGGCGAGGGAACGTCGTCCCCGCTCTCAGGAGAATCCCAGTTGTCCTGCCTGAGCTCAGCCAAATCCCAGTCATCCACGTCCTGCAAAGCATCGTGGGGAACGTCCTCTCCGCCAGCGCTCTGCAACAAGAACGAGAGCAAATTGGGCTGAGGGTCCGGAAGGCCGCCGGAGAGACCTGAGCAGAATGTCCTCAGAGCCCACCCACCACCGCGTGGGCCAGACTCTCCAGGTTGATAGCCAGAATCTCGCTCTCGTGGATCCGAGCAGGGAGCGCCAGGAACTCCTCGGATCCGTACCAGTGGACCCGGTCTGGGCTGGCCCCTGAAGATACCTGGAAGTCCTGCTAGGGAGGGCAGAAGATGAGATTGGTGCACAGAACAGAGCAGAAGAGGAGAGGAGAGGAGAGGAGAGGAGAGGAGAGGAGAGAGGAGAGGAGAGGAGAGGAGAGGAGAGGAGAGGAGAGGAGAGGAGAGAAGAGAAGAGAAGAGAAGAGAAGAGACAGACTTGGAAACAAACCACTGCTCACCTTGTGTTCTTCCTGTTGCACCACCCAGGACGGAATCTCGCAGGGAGGCGGTCTGGGGTCTGACTCCTCCCAGCCGGCCTCCGGCTCCGACAGCAGGAAACGATCCCTGGCGGGGGACGGCACGGGGGAGCCGGAGTCGCCGTCGCCGTGAGCACAAATGTCCACTCGGTCTGTCTGGGACGGCGCATCCCGCGGAGGCGGAGGCGGAGAAGGTTCAGAAGAACTCCCGTCCGTCATGGTGTGACCTCTCTGGACACGGCAACCGTCCGCGACCTGGTGGAAGCGGATCACGTGGAACCTGACGGCTGGCCGGAAATCACAAAAACTCTCCGACGCTGCAACACGGATGTGAGACAAACCTTGTGAATGTCTCTTGCAGACGACTCGGAGTCCAGCTCCAACCAGAAATTGGAGCGGTCTGGGAGATCCGTCAGAGGATCCGTGAGGGGGCGCGCGAGGCCGGCGTCACCGAGTTCGGTCTCCGAGATGCCCCCGGCGTCCTTCGCCTCACCCGAGACCGGAGCGGCTCTCTTCGGGAGGGACGGCTCCGTGTTCCGGTCGCCGCCCGGCAGAGAACGCTTTGCGGCCTCGCTCTGATTGGTCGCTTTGCTTTCTCGCCGGACGGGCCGGGTGTGGCTTAACGAGCCGTCGGGCGTCACCAGTTCAGGCGACGCCTTTTCCGAGTCCGCCTCACCTGGGCTGCGGTTCTCCGGGGTCTGGGGCTCGTCGCCGGGACTGTAGTCGCTCAGTTCGAAGGCCGTGATGCCGCAGTCCAGGGAGAAATAGTCTTGAGTGCAGCGAATGGTCAGCTGACCGCAATCGTCGACCTCGGTCAAGGCGTCGAGGCGACGGGTCTAGGGGACGAGAGCGAGTCGGTCGGTGAGGAGGAGGAGGACCACCCTAGGCGGGGAGATTATTTTGAAGAAGAACCTGATGCCGGCAGGTCCGGTCCCCCCGGCCGAAGGCCTGCAAGATGTCGGTCTGCCTTGTGAAGTTTCCGTTGGGGTCTCGCAGACCCTGAAGAAGACGCTCCTTCAGAACCAGAACCGAAACCCTCAGCTGGTGCCACAGCAGCTGCACCGTCCTGAACGTACACAAACGCACGTGTGGAAAAGGTGCGGTCCGGGGTTCGTGTCCCCCCCGGGGGGTTTTGTGGCGCCCACCTGATGTCCACCAAGATGTTGACGGAGTACGACAGAAGCTTGAGGGACAACTCGGTCTCCAGAAGAGCGTGGATCGGCTCCACGTGGTCCGAGATGTCCTCGCAGATCTCCTGAACCGGAGGACGCGGGCGCACACGGTCAGTCCGTCACGCTTTGCGTTCTAAACGGCGCGTACGCAAAATGAGTCGCGGCCAAGTGGGATCGCCTTTCCGCTTCCAAACGGACCCGTTTGACAAAATTAGGATTCCACACATGCAACCAAGTCCTGCTCCGGAGGTTTTGGGAGGGTGCCGAGTGGGTCGGGCGCTGAGTCGTGCCGCTAAAAATACAAACACGAAGGAGCAACAGCGGGTAAAATTAGATGACCTTTAGCCACAGAGATTTTGGGCAGCCTCAGCGGCACCGGCCAGCGGACGACGCGGCCCACCCGCGCCGCGCTCGCTAGCCGGCCTCGCCAAGCCGACGGCTAGAGGGTCAGAGGTCGCGTGCCAAATCCACTTTCAAAATCATTCACCTCCATTTTCCACATCAACCTTTTCTGGTCTTACCACCTCACGTTCCTCTTTTGTTTTTATGTGAACACACACCCCTAAACCACTCTTCCCCCCCCCCCCCAAAAAAAAAAACATGGATCGCCTCTGACCCTTCCTGAACTCTTTCTTCTTCTTCTTCTTCTTCTTCTTTTGATGGACACAGCAGCTTCCTTTTTCCTCAACGTGCTACCTGATTTTCTCCTAACCCACAAAGACACAAGGACTTTGTCTCCGGTCTGGTACTTGGCGCCGCTCCAGTATGACAGGAGAAGCCAAGTGACGCCAAATATTCCTCCCACGGTCCGCTTCGAAGGCGGCGGCCCGACTCGTAGAAAAGCGGGAAAAACCGTTCAGGCTGACGACAACGCAAGCGAGACCTCAACACAACCGCCGCACGATCGACCGCATCCGCCGGCAGCATTTCGCCGCCACGCCGGCACCGCGATTTCCCACACGGACGTGGACCGACGGGGTGGCGGACCGCGACCGGCGCCGCCGGCAGATCTCGGCGCCTACCAAGCAACCGTGAGCGCCTTTTGTCGGTACCGATACGTCAGGCTGTCGTCCGACCAAGCGGCTCCGGCTCGTCTTCATTTTGTTCTTTCTTTCTTTCCCTCCACACGACAGATTGGCCACGGCACCGAGCGTACACGCGACACCCGTTCTGGTTCCGCTTCTCCGAGGGCGTTTAGTTTCGGCGAGGTTAAGGCCGCCGTCGCGAAGTGCGGGATGAACGTCGCGGAGACGCGCCAAGACTTGACGGCGGTCGTCCGATGCGATGCGGCCAAATTCGTCTCGCGGTCGGATCCGGCCAGAACAAAAGCAGCGCGTCGACGAAAAATGAACGCAACGGAAGCGCGAGCGCGCTCGGACGCCGTCGCGGCGACGAGACGCGTCGACCGATCCGCTCCCCCGCGGCGACCGACAACGCTGAGCTCGCTCGGCAACGTCGGGTTCTGACCCGCAAACGCAAACTTGCCCTTCTTACCTTCAGCGTGTTTTCGTGACGTCAAAAACGAGACCCCCGACACGAGTCGCAAACTTTACGCGGACGCTGCACACTCAGTCCGACGGCGTGTGTGTTGACCTCGTTCCATCGGATGGGGGGGGGGGGCAGCGTGGGGGGTGGGCAACAGTTGCAAGTTATTTTGGGAGCGTCTCAACAAGATCCCCCCCCCCCCCCCCACACACACACACACACACACAGATGATTGAACAACACACACACACATTTGGCGATGCAGCGTGTACGTGAGTTGTCGCTAAACGTTTACTTTGAAAGTTTTCTTCTGCTTCCTGTGCCTTTTCCAAAATTCTTCAAGCGGCGGCCGCAGTCACGACGTCGTCGCGCGAGCGGCCTCGCCCCGCCGAAGACTTTGCACGTGCAGCTGCTCGGGCTCGGAATGCCGTGTCAACACGCACACGCACACGCACACGCACACACACACACAATCGGCGCGATGACGCCATCGAGAGTCAGCCTCAAGGTCACGACGACGACGGGAGCGGAAGAAAAGAAAAAAGGGGGAAAAAGTCACAAGAGAAGAAGGAGACGCCACGTCGCCCGTCCAGTCTCAAACTAGCGAACACGCCGACACGTGTTGGCGTCGGCGCGTTGCCGACGACGCTCACGTGTCCTGAAACGCGCCGACGGCTTTCGTTCGTCAGCTTTCGTTGGTCACGTCGCGCTTTCTTTCTTTCACGCACGTACGAACGCCTTCCGAAGCAAACGCACTCCGAGCACGTCGACGCCTTCGGAGACACGTCAACATTGGTCGTCAAAATACTCCTGACGCTCACGCGAAGATGCGAACATTCAAAATCGAGCCGACGCAGCCAAATGCGGACATCTCGTCAAACGTACGTTTTTGCGTGCGTGCGTGCGTGCGTGCTCAAACACGTTTCTTAAACACAAGCGAGCGAGCGCGGCAACGACAACGGGTGCTGCAATTGCGGCCCGCGGCCGCCAGGTGTCGCCGCAGATGAAATCACGCCCGCAAGTCAACTCCCCCGTTCCGGAAGCTCACAGCGGCGGGATAGAAAATGTTGTACTTTGGCTTGAAGACGATTATCCATCCATCCATCCATCCATCCATCCATTTTCTGAGCCGCTTCTTCTCCTCGCGGGTCCCGGTTAACAGAGGCCGGGCGCACCCTGAACCCGTCGCCGCCCGATCGCAGGGCACGGAGCAAAACCGAGGGTCGGCTCGCCCCTTCAAAGCTACGGGCAATTTCCGGCCTTCAAACTCGCACACATACTTGGGACGCGGGGGCAAAGGGCCGGCTCGGATTTGGTCCCGCAACTTCACAACTGTGAGGCGGATCGGTCGCCGAGCCGCCCTCCTTTGACAACGATTATTTTTATCACGGTGGCAACATTCAAAATGACTCGTCAATAATATTGATCACATCTCATGAGTTCCCAATAATTGTTATGATTTAGTCTTGATGAAGTTGAGAGTGTCCAATTTGGTCAAAATGCCCCCAGTGAGCAGAAGCAGTCCAGACGACCTTTGGCCACGGGGGGGGGGGCGACAGAGAGTCAAGGACCGCTCACACAAATACTTTACTCAAGTAAAAGTACTGCCACTTGAGAATGACGGGACTGGAGTCAAGTTGAAAGTAGGCATCCAAGAAAGAAGTCAAGAGTCTGCTTTTTCTATGTTTTTCCAAAGCAGCGCATGAATATTACATCAAATCACGCAACTTCTTTTTTTTTTTTTGGATCGGCCTGGCGAAGGCGACGGTGCACGCGTCATGTGACTGTCTCGTATCGTCTGATTGGTGATTTGGAGTCAGTCACTAGTGATCCGCTTTGATCGGCGCCAGGGCAACCGATCGGGAGCTACAACAATTATATGTGGCCTACGATTGGACGGCGACCGGTTCGGGGTGCCCCAAGACGGACGGATTTTGTCCTCTTACGGAAGTGCGTGTTGAATATGAACGTCGAAGAAATGTAAGAATGAAGATTACGTTGCGTAACCGGCAGCAAGTGGCGCAAGGCATGATGGGAAATGTGAGGCCCGAGGTCACGCCCACTCGCAGGGTTCGTCTCACGAGTCCTTTTGAGCGGGCTTCCGACCGCCGGGCGTCGGTGAGCCTCGCTTACCTTCAGCTGCAGCAAGTGGGCGTCCACGTGTCTGCCGGAGCCGTCCTGCGCCGCCGAGCGCGTCAGTTGCGCCACCCTGGCCTCGCTGGCGCGCAGCCACGCCTCCGTTTGCGGGAGGTGGAGCAGCACCTGCCAATCGGCGCCGGCGTGCACCGGCGGAGGCCTCCGACGGGACCTGCGGGAACCCAGCGGACGCGGGTCATCGTCTTCGTCGGCGCCGGCCGTCGCCGTCGGCCGTCGTCGGCCCTTTTACCTGAGGGCGGCGTCCTTTTCCCTCCCGGCCTCCGCCGAGGACGGCGTGGCGGCGGTGAGCGCGGGCCACGCCGCTTCGGGGCTCAAAGGCGACGAGGTCACCGCGCTCATGGCGACGAAGATGGAGAGCGAGCACGGGCGAGGAAGGCCTTCAAGGGCGGAGCCTGCAGCAACACAAAGGGCCAATAGGAAAGCAGCAGCGCAAGGGGGCAAAGAGTCCTCGGCCGTCGGGTCTGGAAAGCTCGGCGGAACGCCGCCGCTGACTCAGAGCTATCAAGTATCTGGAAATTGCACCCAAGGATTAGCCAGACTTGCGTTACTCCGCTTCGCTTCCCGTTTTTACTTTGCGTAAATGTTGTCAATGAAATGATCAGAATGACATCTTTTCCTCCAAATTGATCAAAGTCATCCAACTTCTGACTTAAGAAAGTCGCGATAAAGGAAAGTTTAAAAAAAAAAAATCCTCTCATTGCTGTGGAATTTTGGCATTTTAGAAATAATTGTGGTGAACTTTGAACAGGTCAGATTTCATGTTAGACAATGAGAAAAAAAATGATTTTTGTGCTTTTTTTTTTGTGAACATTTGGTTTCAACTGCAACTTTAGCAGCTGCTCTTTTATGATCTCGTCTTTTCATGGACGAGCAGCAGATTGAAATTTCGATTGTGGCAATTAGCTTCAGGAAGGCTAAAGTTACACAAATATGATACGATGGACATTTTCATAACAAGAAAAAGAATGCATTGGACTTCTACCGCGCTCCGCCGCCCCGCAGGGGGCACCGTGCCAAATCTGCGAAGTTGCCGCAACGACCACACGCTGTCGGGAAGGGATTCGAACGGGCCACCGTCAGCTCGCCCTTGGTGCCACGCTGCGCACAATTAGATCATCCTTCCATTATCTGAGCCGCTTATCCTCACACGGGTCACGAGCGCGCCGGAGCCATTAACGCTGCTGACCGCGGGTAGGAGGCGGGGTGGTCCAATTCCCTGAACTGGAACCAACATTCGCACCTGCGGGCAATTTAGAGTCCCCAGCGGGCGCCGTGTGGGAGGAAAGCCACACACGGGCGGGGCCGGGATTTGAACCACGCTACTCCGCTGTGGCCGCCGCCCGCAATTCCATCGCATTAAACAAATTATTGAACGCAACTAAGACGACATGCTGCGGAGAGATTGATGCTAAGCTAGGCCAGCTACCGTTTTCTGGGAGTGGTCACGTGACTCGTGTAAAAAAAGAAGAGGCAGCCGTCTCAAAGTCTTCACTGTGTCACATGACGAGATGACATCACATTCTTGCACTTCTCTCGTCCGGCGGGGAACAAAAGCGGCAAATGGCGCAGTCGTTTCCAAAACAAAGCCTCATCAGTCCGCCGCACGCCGGGAAAAGTTTGGGCGCGCCCGAGACAGCCGGACGATTGCGACGCGACGGGGCGTCGGCCTCCGCGGGCCGAGTCGGCGCCGTCACAAAAGCTTCGGGCGTGACCCGACCCCACCCAATGCTGAGGTCGGGCCTCCCCCTCCCTTTTGTTTTTTTTTTTTTTTGACTTTCCCATCTTGACTTCCACAAGCCCCCGACAGCAACGTCGCACGCACGCCGTCACAGATACGAGACGAGTACGTACCGCATCTGCCGAGCCGCCCGCGCTTACTGCGAACGGGAGGAGGATGAGGACGAAAGGACGGAGGAGGAAGGACGGAGGGAGGCAGGGAGGGCGGCGCCTCCCCGGCGGCGAGTCGGGCCGGTCCCGCTGCGGACGGTGCTAGCGGCCACAATGCTAAAGCTAATGCTAAGTGAGGCGATGATGCGGCACCTTCAGGACAGGAAACACGAGTGGAGGAAAAGAGAGAGAGAGAGAGGAGAGAGAGAGAGAGGCGAAGACAGGAGAGGAGAGGAGAGGAGAGGAGAGGACGCAGGAGACGGAGGAGAGATGGAGCCTCCGGTTGCCACGGAAACTGAAGAATAAGCGATGGAGAGGGGAGCACCGCACTGTGATTGGTCGGCAGGGTGTGGCCCTCCTCTCAACGGGGCGGGGGCCGGAGGACAGGGTGGATGACGGGGCAGCTCCGCCCGCCCCCCCCCCGCCCCCCCACACCACCACCCCCTTCTTCTCTTACATGGTGACGCCTAATGACACAGCAGCGCCCCCTGCTGCTACTGCACAACAACAACAACATTGCAAAAGACTTTCCGAGTCACAATGGGAAAACTTTTTGCTTTTTAAATGAGACAAAAGAGGGTTTCAAATATGTACACAGAGATTTCAATCATTGGAATAAAAATGTATTCAATATTTTATGAGCGAGCGGTGTAATCATTAATTATGAATCTTTTCTTTAAAACAGAATGTTGGAATGTTTTTGTCTATGCATTTGCACTCACAGTTATTTAAAAATGCAAAAGGTAAATAAATGCACGCGTAAAACTGTTATATTTTGGGGGGAAAAAGGGTTCCCAATCTCATGACACCAGTCCAGTTGAGAGGGACACTGGCGCACCCCAAATCTGTGGCATTACAAAATAAAAGCAGCTGTACAGCATTGGCCTCACAGTTCTGAGGACTCGGGTTTAATCCCGGACCCGCCTGTGTGGAGTTTGCATGTTGTCGCTGTGCCTGCGTGGCCGGTTTTCCTTCAACATCCGGAAAAGATGCGACATTAATTGCGAGTGGCCCGCGATTGGCTGACGACCAATCCAGGGTGTTATCGCGCCTCCTGTCTGATGACAGCTGGGAGATGCTCGAGCACTCTGGTGAGGATAAACGACGGACGGATTTCCAGTCAATAAAGTGGGACTTAGCATTTCTTCTCGACGATGCAGTTGAATTCGTTCCATGGGGACCCTCCAAACTCCAAAGGGCTTGGAACGCAAATCATCCAAATGAGTCCAACTACCCGTTCCAGAAGTTCAATTCTGCATAGGATGACGCCATTAAATCAAATGAAAAACATCTCCTCCGACACACGCGGAAGTTAGCATTAAGCTTGCGGAGGCTACGTGCTCATTCCCAATACACAAAATCGACTTTGACGTTTTGACATTTTGGAGGAAACGGAAGACAGAAACGGCAAGAAACAGCTTCAAGACTTTTGGACGACTTCCTCGAGAGAACTGGCAATTTCGTGTGCGTCGTTCGCGCCGGAAAACGTTAAAGACCGCTCGTCTTCAAAAGCCCCCCCCCCCCCCCAAAAAAAAAGAATATATATATATATACATACATACATACATCTTCTTCTTTTCCTTTCGGCTTGTCCCGTACGGGGTCGCCACAGCGTGTCATCTTTTGCCATCTTGGTCTTATCTCCTGCATCTTCCTCTCTCAACACCCCAACTGCCCTCATGTCTTCCCTCACCACATCCATAAACCTTCTCTTTGGTCTTCCTCTCGCTCTCTCTTCCTTGACAGCTCCATCCTCAGCATCCTCCTACCAATATACTCACTCTCTCGCCTCTGAACATGTCCAAACCATCGAAGTCTGCTCTCTCGAATCTTGTCCCCAAAACATCCAGCTTTGGCCGTCCCTCGAATGAGCTCATTTCTAATCCTATCCGAGCGAGAACCTCAGCATCTTCATTTCTGTCACCTCCGGTTCTGCTTCCTGTCCACCGTCTCTAATCCGTCCATCATGGCCGGCCTCTTCACTGTTTTTGTAAACTTTGCCCTTCATCCTAGCGGCGACTCTTCTGTCACATAACACACCAGACACCTTTCGCCAGCTGTTCCAACCCCCGCTTGGAACCGTTTCTTCACTTCCTGACCGCGCTCTCCATTGCTCTGTATTGTTGACCCCAAGTATTTGAAGTCGTCCACCCTCGCTATCTCTTCTCCCCGTAGCCTCACTCTTCCCCCTCCACTTTTCTCATTCACGCATGTTTTACTTTGGCTAATCTTCATTCCTCTCCTTTCCAGTGCATGTCTCCATCTTTCCAATTGTTCCTCTGCGTGCTCCCTGCTTTCACTGCATATGACAATATCATCTGCGAACATCACGGTCCAAGGGGATTCCAGTCTAACCTCATCTGTCAGCCTATCCATTACCGCTGATGCAGTCCCACCTCCACCTTCAATTCCTCTGTCACACCTAAGGCACACCTCACCATTCTTCTGCTGCCATCATACGTGTCCTGTACTATTTTAACATACTTCTCTGCCACACCAGACTTACGCATGCAGTACCACAGTTCCTCTCTTGGTACTCTGTCATAGGCTTTCTCTAGATCCACAAAGACGCAATGTAGCTCCTTCTGACCTTCTCTGTACTTTTCCACGAGCATCCTCAAGGCAAATAATGCATCTGTGGTACATACATACATACATATATATATAAATACACACACATACGCATGTATTAAACGGAGGGGCAACACACAAAAGTGAAATTATGACAGAAAAGAAAGTTTATTTGGAAACAAGATCAACGGTTTTTTTTTGTTTTTTTCCAGTTTCCAGTCGTTTGCTTCCTGGATTCAAATTCAAAGCGGAGCAGATTCGGATTTCTTATTTTGCCTTTGCCACTCAGCAAGGCGTGCCAAACTCAACGTTTTCTTCTTTGCGTCCCTTTTTCTCCGTTTTGCCAGAAAACAGTCACGCTCGCAGCCTCCCAGACGGGCGTCCTCGTTTTCGGACCCTCTTTGTGTTCGTCTGGCAATTTCAAATTTCATTTGCTTTTTAATGTCATTTATTTTCAAATCAATTGCTACATTTTCCCGCAACTTGCATTTTTTCCCACTCCATTAATTCATTCGTCGGATCAAACCGGCACAATTGCAAAGAAAAACACAAAAACAAAAAAAGTAGTGAAAGTTTTTGTATCAGGCGCTAGCAGCTTGTTAGCATCACGCTAACACGTCCATACGACGTGAGGCGGACGTCGAGGAGACGAGGACGCGCGTCTGGATCGGCTCGGGTACGCGCACACTCACACGTGGATGCAAAACTAAACTTTCGTCCTTCCGTCACTTACTCAAAACACTTTTCACATTTGCTTGTCTCTTTCTTCAAACCAAAACATTCCCGTTCACGTTTCGTTTTTCGTTCTTCTTTGCGGACTTGAATGAAAACGACTTTTCCAACTTTTTTTTTTTCATCTTTCCCGGACGTGCTGCGTTCAAATGCAGTCGCTTCTTTTTTTTTTTTTTTCTTCCACAAATTCAATTTCAAGTCATGCAGACTGGCGCGTTTTCGAGTCCATCAGCAGCGTTTGCGCTGATAAATTCTCATATAATTAGATTTTTTTTTATAAACGTATTTCCTCTATTTAGGGAAAGGAAAAACAAACTATTGGACGTGGAGGCAAAAATATGAAATTATTCATAGTTGAATGTCAAAGGAAAAAAAGAAAAAGTTCCCCTTGAACTGAAAAACATTCCTGACAATAACGTGTGTTTTTTGTTTAATACACACACAAAAAAAAAAAACATGCACCAGAGGCCTGTAGCGGTTTGGCAGCTCATCCCTTTCTCGACTTAAGTTTCCCTCCAGAATCCGTAGACGGGGGTATAGAAATATATCAAAAAAAGAAAAGTCATCAAAAGCCACTGTGCTCTTCTTCTTCTTCTTCTTCTTCTCCTCGCTTATCGACAAGGGATGAGGATGAGGAAGATGAGGTTCCTGTGCTGAAATGTGGAAACGTCGAGGAAGACCCGGAGTCTCTTTTTTTTTTTTTTTTTTGGTACCTCGGGAAGGGGTCGGAGGTCACAAGACCCACAGTTGACCCTCCACCTCGTCGAGCGCCGACGACGTGAAAACGTCATCGCGGCGTGCCAAAGGAAAACGGTCCAAAAAGTGGCGTCGTGACGTCGCTCTCCACAAGGGGGCCGCCGGCCCCCCCCTTCATATTTTCAAGGCAAAACTCAACAAATGTTTTGTCTTATTCACACTGTTGGCTAAGACCAAAACGAACAAAAAAGGGCCACGGGACTGAATTTCATTTTTTGGGGGGGAGACGAGACGACGGCTCGCAATCCCTTTTCTACAATCAAGGCCCGTTTGACACGTGGTGTCCGTCAATCGTACGCGCGGCCTCAACTTCAACATCTGCTCGCGTAAAGCCAGCGGAAGAAAAGTAGCGCCCTGTCGCCAAGCGCGGTCAATGACTTGGGAATGTTTAGCGACTCGGAAGCCGCAAATGGAAAGAAGCCAAACGGGGTCCCTCCCTCCCTCCCTCCCTCCCTTTTGGCCGCTCAAACGAGGGGCTCGGGGGGCAGCGTGTGGCGGATCTGCTGCGGCTGCAGGGGCGGCGGCAGCTGCAGGGGCAGCAGCGCCTCCACCATGTCGTGGCAACGCTGCGGCGGGGGGCCGGGGGCGCCGTCGGGGACGTCGCCGCCGTGGAAGAAGAAGTCGCTCTGCACGATGAAGGCCTCCACCACGGCCTGGTTGAGCTTGGTGGTGGACAGCGTGTCTTTGTTCTCGAAGTCGGGCCGCATCAGCGTCGGCCAGAAGCAGATGGACAAATTGTCGGCCGTCATCAGCGTGCTTTTGCTGTGCTGGCTCACCCTGGAATTTTTGCACAAAAACAACACGTCCGTCGCCCTTGGTGAGCGCACATGCTTATACAATATTCTCCACCCCATCCGCGTCTCGTTTTTTGTCTTTTTGACAAGCCCCTCGGAGATGACCGTGGAGACGAGGAATATTTTGGGGAGGATTTGGCGTTTTGACCGGACTTTCTTGTAGTCCACCAATTCGACTCATCGGGTGAGGGAAGCGCGTCAAAAACTGGACTTGCCCGGGAAACTACACCGAGCCCAGCACCCTGGACACCCGCCGACGAGCGTCAGTCCGCCTCCTCAACCGCCACGGCACCGCCAAGCGGCCGAGGCTCCGGAAACGGCTGGCAGACCAATCGTGCAAAAGTCTCTCGTCCCGTCGTAACCTCAAAAGTCTTTGCCGTAACCTCCACGTGCAGAAATAATACGGCGTCTTTCCCAGTAAATTTCGGACGGCGGCGGCACGGTGCCGCTAATGGTTCGAGGGTCGGGCCCCCGGTCGTGAGGACCGGGGTTCGGCTTTTCCGACGTCGGCTTGTACTTTGTTTACATTTACACGACGCGTTTCAGTTTTGCTTACCTGTTGAGGTGCGTGATGATGTATTTGAAGACTTCATAGTTGACCGGGGGAAACTTCTTGACGATTTCCTTCAGGAGCTGCAGACGCTCCAAGTAGTCGGCCATTTCTGCCACACGCGGCGCACGCACGCACACAAAGGGCCACGATCAAATGGAGGACTTTGGAATATCGGCCCGAGCCTTCTACGGCGACGCCGGCGCCAGCCGGTTCCTTACTTGCGGCCTCCACCAGTTCCGGATGGAGGCTGTACGGGATGAGCGGCTCGGGCAGGTCGGCGAAGAACGCCTTCAGCGCTCCGGCCGCCGCGTTGACGGCCACGTCCAGCGCCACGAAGTCCACGCTCTGGTCTGAAGCGCACACAGAGACACAAAACTCATCAGAAAGACATTTTGCGGGCAGGGACAGGGGCCAAACCGGCCACGTTCAAATCCACTGCTCTGAAAAACAAAAATGAACCGGAAAGAGATCCCGGGGACCACCCGCGTCTCTCGGCTGGTCCGGGAATGCCTCGGGATCCTCCCGGAAGCGCTGGATGCAGTGGCCGAGGAAAGTGAAGTCTGGGTTTCCCAGCTGAAGCCACTGCCCCCGTGACCCGACCCGTAAAAAGCGGCAGAAGATGGATGGATGGATGGATGGATGGATGGATGGATCCATTTGCTGGAGCCGCTTGGAGATCTGGTTGCCTCGACCTTTAACGTGCTTGTCTAGAATTTTCTTTCTGATGTCCTGAGGCAATTTTCTCCTTAGTTCCGTGCGGTACTCGACATCAGCAAACAGCACAGCGATGACGAGAGCCCGACTGACTGCGTTCCTCGAAGGAACACGTCGCCACGGTCAAAGTACTTTCAATCTTTTATAGGGGTGCCATCATTTTGGTCCACGTGTCTGCCAGGTGGAACAATCGCGCTTTTCCACGAGAAGGAAGAAGTCACGCAAGCAACTTGTTGGCTTTCAGGAGACCAAACAGATTTGGTGAAGGTAAACTAGACTAACTAACTCGGAAATGGGCCCAGTCCGATGTTTGTCCATCTTGACATGTCAAATTTTGATCATCATACCGTCTGACAGGAAGTGCCCCACCTTGAGCTGTCACCTTGTCATGCGGGAGGGGTTTGCGTCCCCCAATGATCCTTGGGGCCTGGTCGCCGGGGCCATGGAAAACGGGCCCAAGTTGAGGGACCGGACAAAGCAGAGCCCCGGAGGTTGTGGGTGTCGCGGCTCTGTCACGCCGGACACGCCTCTGCCAAATCACCTCCGGATTGGCGGTACCCCTTTTGAGGAAAAGGGACCAGAGCGCGTGTACCCACTCCTCGGGGGTGCTGGAGAGGAGGCTCCGGCGGTAAGGGAAGGGAAGGGAAATGGGATCTCAGGAGCCGTGACAGTCGACCGCATCTCCGCCCTCGGCAGGGGAAAAGGAGGCCAGCTGTCACATTCCATCTCTTTGATGTGCCCACCCCTCTTGAACAACTGGAACCAATCGGCGTGATCGCGTTACCTTGATCGAACTGCTTCTGGATGTTGTCCTGGTCCGTCTTATTGCCACTGACGCGGTACAAGCCTTCGGTGGTCAAACCTGACAACAGACAAACAAAGTCGCCGTCACGTCCGAGTCACCAAGGGCACACGCAACCGGGTATCAGCGTTCACTTCCTGACCGCAATGTTTTTCTGCGACGACACGCTTTTGTGTGAGCTGCTACGTCAGGCGCTCAGCCACATTCGACATTTTATGACCGCTTCACTCGTTGAACAATTTCACTTGGTGCATTTTTTGACGGATCAACAAGAACAATTCATGTCAAAATAATCCCGTGTCAAATCTAAAAACAATAATTCACGTTTGGGTGGCGGGAGCGACTATGGTCGGGTGACCGACGGCTGGTGTTCAAAAAAAGATGTGGACGGCGCGCTGAAGTCCGGGTTGAAGCTTGAGCCCGGGTAGGCGCGGGGGGGTTTTGGCCGTGCAACGGAGACCCCGGACTGTTGAACAACTGCAGCAGTCCATCAAGCAAGAATAGGACAAGTCAAATGTTGATTGAATGTTGTGACACAGCGGTAAACACGGTTCCAGCCATCAAAGTCAAAGTGGGTGATTATGATCGCGTTGAACATGAATGTTCTTGTCTTTGTATTCAACCAATTATAGCTTGAACGCGGTTTGCAAATCATTGTATTCTGTTTATCACGACATCCAAACTTCAGTGGAATTGGCTTCCGATTTTGACTCGGTGCTCCTTCCTTTTTTCTCTCCCTCTCTTACCTCCTTTCCTATTCCGACATTTCGGGCCTTTCACAGCCCCACTCTTTGACTTGATCCCCCTTTTTTCTCGCCGCCGTCGGATGCGCGAGCGGAGATGACAAACGTCGAGGCGCCTCTCGGGTGCAGATTTCCCACAATCCTCGGCTGAGAAATAAGCCTTGTTCGGTTGCCGTCCGGAAGTCTTTCCGCAGTCAAAGAAGCAGCGGAGCGCCTCAGAGCGCACCCATGCCGGCCAGCCAGTCCGTCGCCGCCGCCCCCCCCCCCCCCCCCCCCCACACACACACACACACCGAAGGGGTCTCTGCACCTCGTGATAACCAACAAACTTTGCCGTCAGGGTTGCACGGGTGGCACTGCTAAGATCTTCCACGAGAGCGCGAGAGTCGGCGTGCTGACGTTCATGGCGGTCTCCTGACGCGCAAACGTGCCCGGAGGCCTTTGGGAACCATTTTTGAGATGAAATGCATTTAGCGGGCGTGTGGCTGTGACTTGAAAGCGAGCCTATCAGCAGCTTTCTGTTTAAAAGGCTGCGGGGCAAAAGCGCCCCTCCGAGGAGGCAGCACTCCCGTCTTGAAAAGTGACCGACCTGAAAAACGAGAACTCCAGTGTCGATAGCTCCCGTAATATGTGCACTATTTTGACAATGTGATGTTCAATCCTCCCTCATTTAACAGCATTTTGAGACAAGTGCGAACTTTCAGCTGCCGTTTTCACGAGCCACACGATCTACGTGGCCGGACGTGACGTGAACCGTGCCCTTCCAAACGCTGGATTACACTATTAGGCCCAGCGCTTCATCCTCAGATCTGATGAAGAAATGGCAGCATCGGTCGACGTCGCCGCCACGCCGTCGAGTCGCTGAGAATTGTGCCGGGAGTGCGAGACGCCGACGTGCCGGACTGCCACGACGACCTCGCGGACTGCGCTGACAGTAATAGTAATTAAAAACTAAACCAAAAAAAAAAACGACAAAATCCACCCATTCTTGCTTTTTGCTCCAAACATTTTGGGTTGGTTCAAACCATTTATCACGACCAGAATAAAAAGAGAAGCGCGTCCTGATTTGCGGAGGCTTCCCGATAAAATGATGGGCTCTGTGCCAGAAACAACGTTTGAATTGCAATACTTAGTCAATTCTATGATGGATATTCGGGGTCGGTTCCGGTTCCGCCTCCGCCTGGGCCACCGTGCTTGATTTCTGTCAGGTCAGCAAAGCGTCACGCGGCATCGCCACCGCGGCGGAGTTTCGCTCACCTAAATGAGGCCGAAAATCACATTTCGGCGTCGTGAGCGCTTCCTGCCTCGGAGGCGCTCACGACGGCGAAATGTCATCAAGTCACTTTGGAAATGGACCACTTTTAAAGGGGCATTGCTCAGCCGGTTGACTGCCTCGTCTCACTAAAGTCATCTGCCCATAATTCAAGAAATACATACACATCGAAATGAAAATCACCAGCTTTTCGTTTCAAGGTCACATTTCAAATAACATTCAACTGGGAGTAACAAAAAACAGAGGAGACGAGCACGCTCGGATGTATAATCTTCATGTCAATAATCTCAAAACTTGACAGGTTAGGCTCGGAAAACGTGCCTTGAAAATGTGAATATAAAATAACACGACAGGGTGATTTCCCGTTTGTCGGGTTTCGCCCACAAAAAGCTGGAGGCTCGCGGGGTGCGCTCGGGTCAGCTACAAGAAGGAGCCACGCGATATTCGTCGAGGCGCCGGGAGCCATCAAATATGTCCCGCGCCACCGGGGCAGATTACGCCGCTGCCACGGCAACCGGGATGTAAAGAAGCTGTGGAAGGTTTGCGGCATAAACGTGAATATGTAAATACGGCGGGCGCTCAGATGGCATGCCAACAACAATTCCTCAGAGCCAAAGACGGTTTTTGGATCGTCACAAGGACTTTTCGGGATGGGAAATTAAGGACGAAAAAAAAACGCTGACGCGATCACAGAGGAAAAAGGCAATCTCGGCCGTCAGAAAAAGAGAAGACGGGAACCAATGCGGGACTCCCCGCGACGGCATTTTCCGTCCCGGTCTCGACGGCGACACGCCAAAAGCGGCTACCGCGGTTCCTCGAGATCCAAGTGACACCACGAGCGGGACTTTTGTCCTCGTCTGTGACAGCTTTCTTTACGGCTCCGAGTCGTGGAACAAAAATGCCTTGCTCGCCGGTTGCTAACGCTAATTAGCATTCATGTTGCGGCGCTTTAACCCTTGAAGTAACGGACTGAACGCAGACGCGCAGACAGACAAGTTAGCGTTAAAACTGGCGTCACGTCACAAGGACAACGTTTTGGCGAACAGGAAAATGTCGACTTTTTGTCACGATTAATTTACTATTGTAAGTAAGTAAGTAAGTAAGTTTCTTTCGGCTTGTCCCTTTCGGGGTGTCATCTCGGGTGACACGCACACATATGTTTGGCACAAATTTTTTACGCCGGATGCCCTTCCTGACGCAACCCTTCTCAGGGAGTGGAGGCGCGGCCCCGGTGGGATACGAACCCACAACCCCTGGTTTGGTATTGTACTTGTACTAAAACAAAATAATTCAAATCGGACGATCCTATGAGACAAATAATAATCACAACACTTGAAATACTTTTGGAGGAAAAAGTCATCAAATCCACGACTTGATTTTGACCCGAGTCTCGTTCACGCCCCAGTTTAGACGCTTAGCGTTATGTGTTAAAAAGTCTGCTTATTGTGTACTAAAAGTATGCTAACTGCTGACGGTTGTGGTCAAACTATCATCTTCTTCGTGGCTATTGGCTGATCTCTGTTATCACGCTACCATGCTTGAGCGTCAACGCGTTCAGAAGGCACGTCACGGAAATTTCCGTTTGCACGCGAAACCAAAAGGAGATCGAAAGAAAGAAAAGGACGAGTCCCCACCGGTGCGCTCGATGTAGTCCACACACTTCTCCACGAAGACCGGCACGGCTTGATCGGGTCCCACCAGGCTGTGCAGCGGCACGCCGAAGTAGTTGCTCTCCCACGTTCTTCGGGTGGGCGGGTACAGCGGCTTCGAAGGTTTGGCCTGAAATAAACAGAAAGAAAAACAACGTCAGGGGGCAAAGACGCAAACGAAACGCCAGTTTTATGTTTTCATCGATAACAACGTCCTGCTCGTCTTTTTTTTGTGATGAATATGATCCCGTCTGACTCGCATGGCACTTTTAATGAGGCTCAACCATTTGTGGATTTTTGAGAGTCGACTGTAAAATGTTTAGCAACTTTTTTTCTCTCATCTCCAAATGAGCCAGCCCGTTTCTCCCTTTCAGAACTCGAACGTAGCGCTTAGAACCACGACGATGATGAAGTTTAAAAAGAGCAAAGGATGAAGGCGAGGGAAGGAATGAAAAGATCTCAAGCAGACACGGAATGTGGGACAAAAGAATAAAAACAGGACGAGGGAGAAAAAAAAAAAAAAAAAAAAAAGCAAAACTACGGAGCTGAAAGGAGGACGACGGGGAGAAAAGCGCATCAAAGGCAAAGAAGAAAAGAGCGGACGGAATCCTCGAGGAGGAGGAGGAGGAGGAGGAGGAGGAGGAAGGCAGATCACACGTCAGCTTGGCGGGCGCCATCAAGGAAGCCACGACAACTGAGACCTTCCTCTCCCGTAATGCTTTGCTACTCTCTGCTCGGCGACCGGCGGTGGGTGTTTTCGGGGGCGGAGCCGTCATCTCGCCGCGTCGGGATTTGGCCGACGGCAACGCGTTTGCTCGCGTTCAAAGCACAATCTGCCTTTCTCTTGACTTTGGACTAAACTTCAGCTGGGTGTGGCTTAAAGCCTTTTTTTTTTTTTTTTTTTTTTCTTGACGGACTGTTTTCGAAAATGTTCCCGTGACGTTCCCCGCCTCATTCCGCAGTCCTTAAAGGGCATCGCGACGAGGTGAAGTGGAACCACAACGTGACCCCGACAAAAACGCGGCTTTCGCATTCCATTGGCTGTCGGCATAAAGCGCTCATCCATCACCTTTCAAGTGAAGCGGCCAAAGCGCGGCTCGTAACTCGAACGCCGGGCTGCGGTTTTTTTTCGGGCAACTTTGATGTGAGGGGATTTTGCAGTTCCAAGAGAGGGCAACTTCCAATCAACGACAGATCAAGGGGCACCGCGAGGGGACGTTTCGGAGCGTGGCCAGGGTGTCCCTCGCCCACAATGGCGTTCATTCACGACGGCCGTGCGGCGCTGGCGGCAGTTTGTCCGACCATTTGCACGCTAATAAATGATTGGTCACGCTGCCGAGTCACGTCACACAAAGGGCAAACGGCAGCGCCCGCACGTGGTTTTCTTTTTTTTTTAACCCACTTACGTGTGTGTTACGTGACAAGTTTCAACAGGCTAAGAAAATAAATGAGCGAGTGGTCGCTTCAGCTGAAGCGTAGGGGAGGTCTCCTGGTCTGGAGAAGTCTCCAATAACAATGCAAAAAACGCCAACCCAAAAAGCGAGTGAACGCTATGCTGCCAGCACGACCAGTGGCTCTTACGTCTGCCGTTTCGTTTTCATCCAAGAACGTCAGTCGTGACACGAATATAAGAACTGGACATCTTGGGAAGTTGACGGAAAAACGCCGGCGTGTCTCTTAAGACCGAGCTCTGGCGTCAGCCGACGGTGGCGTGGGCACTTTGGACCCTCGCAAGTCTCGGGCGCGGCCCCATGACGTCAACACGTGAACGGCATCGTCAAGATGACGACGAGGACCCGGTTCGAGTATCAATTCAAAGCGAACCGTGAAATTTGCTGCTCCACCGATACGCTTTACCGGACCCGCCTTAGCTCGATCCCAAATTCCTGTTGCTTTCGTCCCATCTCAGCGTAAACCACAGCCGAGAAAACAAAGACCAGACGCACCTTCTTGGGTTCCTTTGGAGTCTTGGCCGTCTTCTTCTTCTTCATCTTCTTGTCTTCCTGCTCGGGGTCGGAGGTGATGGCGGGGTTGTCGATGCCGCCCTTCCAGGGGTCGGCAGGGGACAGGAGCGGGTCCTCCTCGCCGCCCCGGTGGGTCCTCCCCTTCTTCTTCTTATTCTGCGTGGCGGGGCCCGTCTCCTCGCCGTCGCTGTCCGAGTGGAAGCGTCGTTGGTAGGCCTTGGTCTTGCTGAAGAGGATTTTGGAGCGGTGTTTGTACTTGGAGGGCCGACGTCCGGTCTGAGACTTGCGCTCGTATCCGTTGGCGTCCTCTCCTCCCCCGTGCGGGCCGAACGAGTTTCGGATCTTAACGGGGCGGCCGTGCCCGTCGTCGGGCTCGGCGTAAATGTCGTTGGCGTGGAAGCCCCTGGCCCTCAGCAGGGCGTCAGCGGGTTCCGCGTAGTTGTCCGAAGCCTCCGCCGCGTCATTCGCGTGCGTGGCGGGTCCGCGTGGCGGACGGCGGTTGCTTCGCATCCCGGCTTCGATGGTTTTCAGCAAGTTGGGATCCAACTTTTTCACGTGGGGCTTGGATAAAGCCGGCTTGGGCCGAACGGGCGGAGGCACTTTGTGGTTGCGTTCGTGGTCGCCCGTGGGCGTGCTGTGGACCGGGTATTCGTTGCCCTCCAGGTCGATACGGTACTTGGTGCGCTCGCTGGGCGTGGGAAGAAGCTGGACGTCGTCGCCTATGGGACTGTACGGAGGGGGGGCTTCGTTGTCGTCGTCGGACTCCGGATAGTACGCGTTGAAGGCCGGAGAGTGGCTCTGCGGCGAGGTCTGGGAGACCTCTTCGCCGGCCCCGGTGGTGCTCTCCCTCGACGAGCTGTCAAACAAGAAGGAGCTCTCAATATTGGGTTTCTTCTCCAGCACTTCGTTGAAGAAGGGTGTAAAAACCTCCGTCTGCCGGTGGTACTGCGACAGCGAGTAGAGCGCCGTAAACTTGGCGGCGATCTCTGTGGCGATGTGCTCGCCTTCGGTCATCAGCTCCTTGATGGCGTCATTTTCAAAGAAGTCCGCCTGGCTGTCGGTGACGGCCACCATCTGGACCGGGATGACGTCTTGGACCTCTGCCAGGAAGGCACGCAGCGTGGCCATGGACGCCTTGCGCTTGGCCGAGTAGACCAAGATGTAGCCGTGCACCAGCTCGTCCTTGCGGACGCCGATGGCCGAGTGGTAAGAGAGGACGGTGACCTGAATCCTCCTCCTGCAGTCCCCGATAATCTTGTCCAGGAGCAGCGTGTTGGGCTGGCCCGGCTGCCCCGCGCCGCAGCAGTGCGACTCCAGAAAGGGAGAGAGAATGAGTTCGATGCCGAAGGGGTCCCAGCACATGGCGCACATGACGATCCGGAGGTCAGCCTCCGACATGTCTTTGATAGAGGGCAGCGGCGCCAGGACGTCAAAGTTCTGCTTGAGGCCGTCCAGAACCGCTCGGAGGCCCTGCTTGATCTGGAACTCCGTGAACTTGCGCGGAAAGGCGCCGGGGGGGATGTCCACGAAGGTGCACTGGAGCTTATTGGCCAGCTGCTGGCCCTGGTGCCGCAGGATGGGCGTGTTCTTGCACACGGTGTCCCGCTGATTGGCCAGGATGAGGATAAACGGGAGAGGAGGAGCAAACTTCTCTCTCCTGCTCTGGGCGATCTCCGCACGGATCCTGCCGACGCAATCCCCGACGCAGTTGAGGGACTCGATGGAGTTGAAAACGCAGAAGCAGCCGTGCGGCTTGAACGTGGACAGCCAGGTGTGGCTGAAGAGCAACGTGGAGTTGACGTCCACGGGCAGAAGCTCCATTTCGTAAATTTTGCCGTCGAGGGCGTACTCGTCGTCCGTGGACTGGGCTCGAATCTCGTTGGCGAGCTCCTGCGAGAGGCCCTCCCTTCCCAGGAGGCAGAGGTTGATCTTGTCTACGTTGGCAACGTTGTAGTAGAGGGTGGAGCGGCCGTGGTCCAGCTGAACCAGTCTTTTGGCGAGAACCTGCTCGGCTTTCAGGTCCACGCAGTTGTGCCCGCTCAGGCAGGTTTCCTTGGTGGGGTGGTAAACGAAACCGATGTGCTTGAAGAGCAGAGACTCTCGGTCGGGGGCCAGTTTCTGGAGCGCCCGGTACCTGGGCTCCTCGTTGAGCACGCTGTGGATCTCGCTCATCTTGTCGCAACTCGGCGTGGCGTTCAGATCCAAGTCGTAGAAGAGCTCGGCGTGCTCAAAGAGCATTTCCTGGAAGTCTTCTTTGGCCCGCTCGACTATCTCCTGCTGGTGTCGACAGTAAACGTCCCTCCTGTCGGATTCCGTGATGAACTTGAAGGCTTCATCCTCCATCACGAAGCACATGACTTCCTCCCAAGGCTGCCCGGCGCTGATAAAGTGAACCCTGTCCAACGTCTTCTTGAACCTCTCCTTCATGTCGAGCCTCCTCTTCTCTGACAGCAGGTGCTGGACGTGGTTGCGGTAGATCCTCTCGCCGTCGGGTGTGCTCAGGAGGTCGAAAGGTATCCGCCGGTCGCTGTGGTCGACGTGGTCCGACTCGTCCCACGGCGTTTGCTCCAGTACCACGAACCAGCACTGGAAATCGGAGCGGTTGCGGATGATGCTTTGTGCCTCGGCCCACGTCAAGTGCTCCACCTCGTCCAGGCGACTTAGGAGGTTGTTGAGGGTCTTGGGCAGAGTGGTGAGGTACTCCTCTCGCCTCCTCTTGATGTGCTCTTGTTTCAGCTGTGCAATGTGCTTTGTGAACATGCTCTTGGCCTTCCTGGAGCCCTCCAAGGTGATGAACTCCTCATAGTCGGGGTTGCCCTTTGCGTTGCTGACCACGCCTTTCCACGTGGTATGGTAATCTCGGACCATCTGCCCCATGAGTTTCTCAAATCTTTCCGTCACCGAGGCAATGAGCTGCCTCTGGACTTTATCGGCCTCCGAGTACGGCACGAGTTTTGGCTTGCCCCTGGCTTTGTCCATCTGCTGAACCAGAGCGTTGAAGCAGAGCTCCACATTGACGTTGGCGCGTGCCGACGTCTCGACGAGGAGCAAGTTCTTCTTGCCGGCCACGAAAGTGTAAAGGTCCCTCAGGTGCTGATCGACAAACTCATCGCATTTGGTGGCAGCGACCACAGTAGGTTTCTTGGACTTGGCGATTTGAGAGTAGAGGCCGTTGACAAACTTCATTTGGTCATCAAATTTCCGGTTGCAGCCCTTGCTGACGTCCACGCAGAGCACGAAGCCGTCGATGTTCAGCTTTCCGTCCGGCATCTGCTTCTGGTCAAAGTCCTGCTCCAGGCCCAGCTGGTCCGTGCAGATGTACATGAGCTTCTCGGCAGACTGGAGCTTGGCGGTCGCCGCCCGTTTGCTGTACTGCTGCATGTTGGTGCTCCGGTGCGCCTGAAACGTCTGATCGTCAATGAACTCCGTCTGCTCGATGACCTGGATCTTACAGTCGAGTCCTTCGTCACCCCTGTGGGGGACGTCGCCCCAGTACAGAAAGTGGTCATTGTTCACCACGCGCCCCCCAAAGTCGATTGTGCTCAAAACGGACGTGTGCTCCGAGTAGTAGTCGTCGGCGTCCGGACGCACGTATCTGTTGCAGAGGCACGACTTGCCCACGCCGCTGTTTCCCTTGTCCTTTTCCGCCCCGGAGAGGCCGACCACGCTGACGGCGAATGTCGGGGGCCGCGCATCCTTGTTCTTGGCCATTATATCCTGCGGCTCATCGCTGGGTCGCTCTCTGCCGGGAAATCATTCGGGGTATTATTCCTGTCAGCGCCACGCCGGCGGGTTCATCTTCGGCCTCCCCCGTCAGACCTATGTGCAGCTGGCGGACTGCGGCCGGCTCCTCCTCTTATCACCTGCCTGCAAGACACGCAATTACAGACAGATTAACGCACGCACGCTTTACGCGGCTACAATTAGCCGCTTGTTCCTCAAACCTCTGAGACCCGAGCGACAAGTTGGTTACATTCATTTCCAATTGAGCTCCATTATTAGCCCCCAAAAAAGGGTTATTAGGCTAACACTTCAGAAGCAACAAAACTTTCAATCATATCACATGTGAAGTAAGACGCCATTTACAATGACTGTTTTAAAAAAAAAAAAAAAAAAACTCTTTCACCTTGTTTAAGAGTCTAGCCACCTTTTCTTTTCACAAAACTACTGCCACCACTCCCGGGATCAATTAAGTTCTCTCTCGAACCATTCAAGATCAGGTTGGGCAACCAATTGATGAATTCAAATCAATTAAAGAGACCACATCAGAGCAAAGCTCGCTTACAAAAACAGTCAACAAAGTGTCAACTTGCAACAATTTTCCCCAGAAGGCAACGGACCTTTCCGACCTGTCAATCACTGGTACGATAACAGCCAATCAGATAGCCGCATTGTCTGGACCCCAGGCTCGACACGCCCCTCCCGCCATGTTGTCCCACATGCAGTGCCGGTTGTCAGTAGCGTGCGCTTGGAAAAGTTCACGTTACGAGCAAAATGCTCCTCAGATGTGTTTGGGGAATGTGCAATTCTGATGAAGGATATCCCGCTAGGTGGATTCATTTTCCAAAGCCTAAAACAGTCTACGGTGGATTACGGATGCAGGCTGGGCGAAGTGCGCGCGTGCAACTAAATGTGGACAATATCAACAACCGCAAGGCCGGATGTTCCGAGGTAAGATGGGGAGGGAGAAGTATCTTCTCAGAGTTTGATTGAATCATGATCAGTGCGGGAGAACAACTTTGACTTGGCGACCCGCCGAATGAAGCGTGTCAAGTTTTATGCCGCAGACTCGGGTTAGTGCGCCACGTCATGCGAGAGAAATGTCCATTTGCCTATTTGGATCACATGGGACCTTTAAGACCGAGAACTGGCTTCCATTACCAGCCCAGTCACTCACTTGCAAAGACTCCAACGATATTACTGGTGATCCATCCGAGTACAAAGTACTCACCCTGCTTTACATGCGCAGTACGATTCCATCATTTTGATCCCTTTGGATTTCAAGATGAAGTTTGTGAGGCGTCAAACTTTTTTGCCATCGACCGCTAACATTTCTCTGCAACTCTGAAATTGGGTCCTGCTCCTTCCAAAAATCATAATTCTGTGTACAGATCCTTGCGTGAAATAGTTGAGACCTCTCTGGGACGAGTCCGACGCATTTGGCAAAAAAAAAACACCCCGATATCATCTGGAATACGCGATAAGAGAATCGACTTCAAACCTGTTCTGTTCGGTCGCCGTTTCGGAAGCTCGTGGGACGCGGCAACTGTAGCTAAGGGGGCGGAGCTCGAGATCGCCAGTCGGAAAGGTCCATCGGCATCAGACAACAAGACAACAGAAGCGGAATCGTTTCATTGTCGTTTGGTGGACGACGAGAAAGGAGGCCGCTGGATGCCAACCACCCAGTCAAATATTGCCAACTTCATTTTCCCCTCAAATACTGGATGCCACTCATTGTCCGCAGCGCTTATCCTCACACGGCGCCCATTCCGGACTACACGCCGAACTGGTCCGCAGCCAACCGTGGGGCGCAATCGACAAACAATCATTCACACCGAGAGGCAATTTAGAATCTTCAACGAATGCGTGTTTTGGGGAGGTGGGAGGAAAACGGACCGCCCGGAGGAAAGCCGCCACGCGGGCACGGGGAGAACGTGCAAACTCCACGCAGGCGGGGCCGGATATTTGGAGCCGTGAGGCGGGCGCTCGCTGCGCCGCCGCAACGACGGTGGATCTTTCAGATGGATAATGATCCAAAACACCCTGACAAAGAAACCAAAAATTGGCTCGACGAAGGCGTATCAGAAGGCAAAGAGAGTGACTCGCCGTCGTCAAGGTCGCACAAGCTCAAAATGGCAGGCAAGTGCAGCCTTTTGACAGCCGCTGACCTGGAAAAGATTTGCTGGGCTGTGAAAGAGAGACAATCCACAAGGGAGCAACAAACCTTCACGCCACGCAAAACGGCGTCACTTGCATCCGTCCGGCTCGGCCGATCAAAGTGCGCAAATTGAGGAAAGCGGCCTTCCGGCCGGGGGTGGCCCGGGCCTCTTCCAAGCGCCACTGCCTGGTATGGCTGGAAAAGCCCCCCGAAAACAACCCTGACACCTTTGAATCATTCAAAATGTCAAATGGTCCATGGCTCCGCCGTTGGGCAAGACAGGTGTCAAACCCGAGGCCCGTGGGCCAAATGGAAATGCATTTGCCGCCGCCACTCCACGTATTACGCACTTGTTGGGTTCATTTGCTCAACCTTGGCCCGTGGCTTTGTTCGGCCCACTGTGACTTTGAGTTCGACGCCCCTCCTGTTCTACAATCTACCCCCAAAAAAAAAAAAAAAAAAAACAAAATGCTTCAAGGCGCCGGTGGCTGGAATGGCGATTAAGCGCTCGTAAGCGGCCACGTCGGCACAAAACTTGGCCCGTCGGAAGAAAGAAAGTGTGGACGCTTTGAAGTCAAGTCATTGCTTCAATTGACGCCCCACAGCCTTGGACAGTTTCTGGTCTCTTTCCGTGGACTTTGGTCAAAACGTTCGGTCGCTCCTCGTATCATGAACAAACCATTTGATTTGGTTTCAAAAAGGATATTTTTGGACTCACCAACAAAATGTATTTTTCGGTTCACCGACTGGCCGTGATGATGACCTCAGATTAGGAACACATATATAAATTGACAGCTTTCTGAAGACCAATTATTATATTTGACAATTTTAACCCTTCATTTTATTTTCAAGGGACGACGGCGCAAAAATTCTCCAAATGCTCCCTCAGACGTGTGAAGTCCTCCATGAAAGCGGCAAGATTCGGTTTTGGTTTTATTTTCAAACGTCGGCTTTTATTTTGAAAACAAAAATGACGCTACAGACCATAATGGCAGATGAATCATAAATTAATCATAACCATCAATTTGAAATAATGTTCTGCTCTCAATGGGATGTAAATGAAAAATGTTTATTATCTAATTCATCGGAAAAAACAAATGAAAGATGAATCAATGATTCAAACAATTTTTTGTTGCCGCTATTTTGGCATTTGCTTTTTTGAACGTACTTTTTTTGCTTGTTCAAGCTGATATATTTCCGTCCACGTGCGCTCTGAATGAATGAATCCATAATTACCGTCAGGAAGGCGTTTACGCCGTGACGTGCGGTCCGGCAGCTTTGCAATGCAAAGCAAAGCTCGGTCGTCACGGCGATTGCCGCCGCTCGACGGCTAGCTCGCGCGCTTGGAGCGCTCGACGCCGTTAGCACACGTCGTCCCCCCCCCCCATGAAGATGAGTATTTGTTTCGTTCCTTCCATGGGCGTGTTGTTGACTTTGGCTTGACTCAGTCGCTAGCGTGTGCAAACACGTCACTAATTCGTTTTCTGGGGAAGCGACGCTTCCGAACGGGCCGGTCGGGAGCAGAGCAGCGAGAAAATGACGAACGCAAAATAATTTCACATTCCTCCAGTCCGCAGTGTTTGAGCCCATCCAGACATCTGTTTCGCATCTCGGGCGAGGAGGTCCGAGCCGTGCCGCCGTTCCCGCCTGCGGCTTCGAATTTACGTCGACGTAAAGGCGACGACGCGCATCTGTACGCCGACCTTAAATGTGGTGCCGTGGTTTGGAACGCGTTGGACTGTGTGCTCGGGCTTTCCACCAATCAGTGGAGACTCCAATCCAATCCAGTCCAGTCACTTTTTTGTCCAGAGTCGCCAAAGACCGCCACAAACTATTGTGACGTCCGTACGAGCCGATCATCAATTTCTCACTGGAGCCTTATTCTTAGCCAGCCCTGAACTGGTCGCCGGCCAATCGCAGGGCAGACGGAGACGAGACAACAGTCGCACTCGCAATTGCGCCGACGGGGCGATTTAGAGTCTCGGGTGAACGTGAGCGCGTTTTTGGGACGTGGGAGGAACATGCAAACTCCACGGGGGGGGTGATTTGAACCCCGGTCCTCAAAAGTGTGAGGCCAACGCTGTACAGCCGCGTCGCCGTGCCGCCATCTGTAATTTTTTTTTTTTTTTTTTGTGGATACATTTGAGTGAGCGTGTTTAGAGCAGGAAGGAAGCGACGGATATGCCTACATGAAAATAAAGCGGTTTTACGTGGCCTCATTTTGGCGTGTCGGGGGCGTTTCCCCGGTGTAACAATGTAAAAAGTAGAGAAGCGCACGTGCGGATTAGCTTCCCCATCGCCATATCGGTCACACGGATGGAGGCAGGCAGCTCGGAGAAAGGACTAAATGCCGTTAAGCTCTCAGCACGTCGCTCGGGACGGAAAACCTCGTCGAGTCAAAGCCGCTAGATTAGCGTGAAAACGAGCCTCGCGGCTTCCGGCGTTTTGCCCACCGGGGGAACCGCGCAGGAAGCGCCAAACGACGAAAGCAACGGATCAGCCGGTTTTCACCTTTTACCGCTGGATCCACTTGTTACTCTTATGACAAGACTCATGATTGTCCCTAATCTTTAATAAACTTTGGTTCACGCCTTCTTCTCGTTTCCTTCAAAATAATTGAACAAATCCATCCAAAGTTCCATCACTAGCTCTCCTCTCTGATTGGTCACAAGAATGGAAACGGGAAGAAGGGTCAGTTGGCGATATGAACCCTTGGGTCAAATTGACCATTTGGAAAAACGATGGTCAAACCCTGCTATGCTATTTTTGGATGACGACACACGTGGACCTGGCGCGGCTGCTTTCGAGCGCCTCGTTGTCGCCACTGACTCCACGCAGAGAAAGACGGCAAGGTTTTGGCTTTTAATCGTTAAGCCATCGCCGCACGAAGTCGCAAAGCAACCAAAAGGAGTGATTTGGGGATATCGTACACTTGTCGCACAGGACTGGCTCGCGACGCGTTATTACGTGTCCAGAGAGAAAATACTTGAACAGCCACACAGGGACCGGACCGCAAGCGGAAATGAACGCCTACATTGACAAAATGGCTTTAGGAGTTCACGGATTGCTAAAACCAGAACCTGCAAGGATTAAGATTACAATTGTTCTCAAGCACCTGCTTTGACTCGAGGACGTATACGGACTGCCGATAAAAACTACTCGCAGTCCTCCCGACCTTGCCGTTGACGGCTTTTGGGAAGGCGTTAACATCGGTCATGATTTCATCTTGGGGAATTACAATTTATACATCCCCCGTTGAAGGTTACAGTTTTGGGAGAATTCAAAATTCCTACTCTCGATTTTTTTTTTTTTTTTTTTTCCCTACAAAATGTTGAATTCCTGTTGCATTCATGCGGATGTTAATTAAGTTGAATTTCGGTCGACGTTACCAGTTCTCGCCCGACTTTCCAAAACAATTGCGCTTGGGTCATCCAAGGAAGACCAGCGCCACTGCGCGCATCCACGACGCCGAAGACAACCGGCCTTCACCGGTCGTCTGGAGAAGCCCAGCTGATCGACACGATTAGCTTTTGCGGCCACGTGAATAGACGATAACATGGGGGGGGGGGGGGGTGTCACGCAGCGCTTTTATTCCGAGTTGTGGGCCTTTTGAAGCACCCCCAGCAATTGTTCTGAAAAAGACTCAAAAGCTTCAAAGCATCCGACATCTAGCAAACAAAAGACGCTATAGCAACCCCTAAAGAACGCGAGACTGCAGCACCGGCGGTTTCCCCAGGACCGAAATCAAAGTCCGGAAATTCTGTACGATCCTTCAAAAGTTTTGGTCATTCTTAGCAAATAATGTCTCAATGGTCATTACAATTCTAAAATATGCAGACGCTCTCAAAAAGGCATTGCTGATTAAGACAACGAATAACTGCAAATTGTATTCAATCCTGTGTAGTAGGGTTTCTTTAAAAGCTTTGAGCGTGACTTCAAAGGTGTACTAAAAATCCCAAACAGGATTTGCGATCTTTGAAAATCGTTATCATTGTGTGGGAATTCAGAAGCATTGTTTTTGTTGCTTTAAAGATAAAGGTTTATCATTCGGGTGGTTTCTTGTGATTTGTACTTGCCAAAATATTGTCACTTTCCAAACCCCATTCTCCTCCTCAATGATGCATTTTGATACAGCTCGTCGGGCGCCGAAGCACACGGAGCTCTCGAAGCTGTCATCGGCTCAGAATGGGTTAAAACGCCAAGAGCCACTGAGAAGCTTTGAAACATTTTCAAGCCAACCGGCGTCGACGGTCCAAGCTTCAAACGTCGTCGCTCACGTGACGCTGGCGTTTGCGATCCCTTCCCTTCAGGAAGTACGACGCAAGCTTCAAGGCCTCGCCATCTTTTGCCCATTATTCTTATTATTCATTCCCCAAAACATCACCCAGCGTTTGCTTCCACTCCTCTGATGTTAATTTCTGCACTAAATATTCAGGTCCCTGTACGGAGGGAGATCATTTTTTTTAAACCTTTATGATCTGCCGGACAGCAAATGCAGCACGGTGGCTTTAACGGGGACAGCAAAGAAAAAAGCGGCAACTTGTCCTTGAAGAGCCACCAAAGCTCACGTTTGACTTTCTGAACGTGGCTCACTGTAGGGGTCGCGCAACGAATGGCATGAAAAACATTTCAAGTTTATTTTACACAACGTTCACGAATTTTCTTCTCAGGTTAACGTTGCGAGTCCACCGCGGGGCTCAAACGGAGACCAAGCCAGTCGATTATTATTTTCCGCATTTTAGCAAGCTTTCCGACGAGGGCCTTTTGAAAATGGGATCAAGCCCAGCAAAGGTAAGAACGTTTGATAGAAATCAGGTTAGGAAATTGGTCCATTTTCAAGGAAAGATGAGACTTATTTCCAGAGAACTGACTTTTATCTGTCGGACTTGACAGTCTCATGTAAATCAACGACTCTTTGACACACCCACCTCGAAAGAGTACCAGTTACAGTACCAGTGTCGGTGTCAGTAGCAGTAGCAGTACACGCGGAAAATCAAATCAAAGTCAAGTGTGGGCGCAAAATGGCAAATAGTCGTCGCCGGGTCGGCCGCATTTGTGCCGGGCCGGGGCCGAGCGACTTAACGCGGCCGGCGAGAGACTCGCGGAGCCACTTCGGGGAGTTGCTCAACTCGAGCCGCCGCTAATGCGTCAAAGCCCCCCCAGGACGGAAGGACGGACGGACGACGGGCTTTCGTGTGCTCTCGGGCGCTTCAGCTGGTTGCCGAGCTCACCAGTGTCGCTTTGGGCCGGAGGGAGGACGTTTTGCCTTCTTTACCGACGAGCTGGCAAGCCGTTAGCCTCGTTAGCTTAGCCCGGGGGCGCAGCACTTTCGGTTACTTTGGCCGCCGACCGACGGACGAACGGACGGACGGACGCCTTTTGGCTTCTCTTCGGCTCCTCTCGTCTCGGTTCTGTTCGAGCCAAGGCCGCGCTACCCGTCCGGACGAGAGGCGAGGCGAGAAGAGGCTAGGCTAGGCTAGGCGAGCTAAGAAAGCCTTCATCCCGGGCAGGCAGCCCGGAGACGTTCCTGTCCGTACCCACCTAGGAAGAACAACAACATGGTCGCTCCCACGTCCTCGCAGAAAGATCCAAAGCGTCTCCGCGTTCCAAAGGGCAGATGTGGGGGTCCAATTACACACACACACACACAAAAATATTAATAATAACGATGATAAATAAAAAGTCAGTCAAAATCCTCCGCGTTAACGTCCTCAATCCAATCAATCCTCGTCCGGCGATGTCCTCGGGTCGCTGACTGTGCTCGCGAGGTCGCTAGCTCGGCTGGCTGGGCCGGGCTGGGCTGGGAACGAGAATGGGGAGGAGACTCGCTCAGGAATGAGGAGACGACGACGACGACGACGACGACCACGGACCGAGGGAGGGAAGGAGGAATGTGCGCGTCATTCAGCCTCTCGATGCGCAGTAATGGCGACGTGGGCTCTCTCTCTCTCTCTCTCTCTCTCTCTCTCTCTCTCTCTCTCTCTCTCTCTCTCTCTCTCTCTCTCTCTCTCTCTCTCTCTCTCTCTCTCTCTCTCTCTCTCTCCTCTCTCTCTCTCTCTCTCTCTCTCTCTCTCCTCTCTCTCTCTCTCTCTCTCTCTCTCTCTCTCTCTCTCTCTCTGTCTTAACAATTTTAGCGCAGAATTTATATAAATATATAAAAACAAAAAAAAAAACTCATCCCCCTGACAGACAGGAAATCAGACTAAACTTTTCCTGGACTGTCAATCATTTCTATTTGCTTAATGCCAAACTTTTCTTTCTTTCATAGACCAAGTCAGCGGGTTAGCACATCTGCCTGACAGGTGAGAGGTTGCCAGTTAAAATCCAGCCCCGCTTGTGCCCGCGTGCCCCCCCCCCCCCATGGACTCAGCGTTCCTCCCACATCCCAGCAATGGGCCGTAAGTGCGGATTCAGGGTCAAACGGACGCCGGCCCGCCCGCGACCAACGCGAGGACTCGCAGCCGGCGCCATCGTCCTCGCCGCCCGACGTGACCGCGTGTACGCGTCCTACACGACGGGGGAATCAGATCAGGCGGAGCAAATGATTAGGAACACCTCTCGGCCTTCAAAACTCGGTGAATGTCAAGCAACTCAAAAATGAAATGGCTCATGCTGAGTCAAATCGGAGCTTTCCTTCCCTTTTGAGCAGAATGGGGGTGTGCATCATTACGAGGAACGCTCGATGCGGCGAAATCTTCCAAACACAAACCGAAGTGGGCCTCGCTCACTTCCTGTCATCTAATTACGTCTGGGACTCCCCCCGGAAGTCAACTGATTTCAAAGAGGCGCATTTGCTCATCGGGGACTGAAGGATGGAAGGATGGGCGCTTCCCTGCGTAAGAAGACTTCAGACGTGGTCGCAATGGGAATGCGCGTTATCGACGGGAGGAGGGGGTCCGCCGGAGGGTCCGCCAGACTCGGTCTGATGAACGCGGCTCCACGCTGTGCACGACCGTCTTGTTTCTCTCGCTGGGCGTCAGCAAAACGCGTCACCGACAGTCAAAAGCAAAGAAAAGCACAAAGCAAAAAACTTGAGAGGAGCTGCGGGCGCACGCGATGGTGCTGTTGCAATTGGGTCGGCTTGGTTCGGTTGGGTTTTTTTTTTTTTTTTTTTTGCACGGCAGGTTCTCCTTTGCGGTCCTGACCTGGCAGGCTCGTCTTGATTTTGCCAAGTATGGCAAAAACACACGAGGAATTTGTCTCCGGTAGTCGGAGGCGCTCTAGTGCCACAAGTCAAGAGACGGAAAGACATTGTTGCCGCTCGTCTGGCGACGACCAGTCGTGAGATAATCTGGCACGGCGTCATTTTTTTGTTGTTGTTGTTGTTGTCCTTTTGTCATTGGTTAGCCGTTGTCATGCATGCCTGACTCATTTACAGCGGTTAGCACTTTCTTCCTTTGGGCAGTCCAACAAAGCAACAGCAAAGCAAATAAAAAGGGACAGACTACAGTCCAAAGAAAGTGTACGTCGTTCTACATTGTCAACAAAACAGTTTTACGGCAGCCTGGCAAACCTTTTCAACGGCGATGAACGGGGTGAGTTTTATTATTTGTCGCCGAGTGTTTCAGTCGTTTACGGCAGAGAATTTGACCGTCGCTAGCTAGGAGAAAAAGGCGAGGAAACGGCGCAGAGGGCTCGGGTCGGGTCGGCCGCGTTCTCGCCGATCCCTTTCTTTTTACGGCTCAAGATTGTGACTCCCCGGCCGCCCCTTTCTATTGCGTGGCCACAAACGAGACATTTTCTGCACAATTCAGTCCCGTCAACTCGCAGCCGTTCCGACGGCTTCGTCGCGCTTGCAATTAAACGGGCGACATCCTAACGAACTGCCGCCACGTGCTGCCGATTTTGCGCTCGCCTTCTGATGGGCCAATTGGTGTTACATAGACTAGATTATTTGTGTATTTCCTGTCTAAGTGTTTGTGCTTCTCAAAAAGAAAATGCAAATATGTCATCATCAGTGTTTCCAGAAATGAATTGCAGCAAGAGTTTTGAGGATTTATTGGATTCAAGATGACAAAAGTAGAAGAATGTCTTTCTCGGTCAAGCGTTGATCTCGTGGAGCCTCCGGACGACCGCCCTCGCCAACTCCATGTATGACAAAGCCTGCACGCACGCACACGCAATGAGCACGTTCACTAGTGGCCTGCAGGAAAAATGGAAATGGAAGCGGAAGTGGAAGTGGAAGTGCAAGTGGAACCTCCGGGCTGCCCGGCGACGACACGACGACGGGTTTGCCTCGGTCGGACGTTTCTCGGATGTTGGCGTGAAGAGGAACGTCACCTGACACACGTGAACACAAAAGCGCGGTGGGAACTTTTGGAACTAGACCAAGTTCAAATAGCGTCAGCTACAAGTTTCATGTGTTCTGAGGCCACGCTCGTCAATGCCCTGCACACAAATCTCAAATCACCTTTACCCTTTGAAACAGATGGAAATTCTCCCCCTGCACCAAAATGTGGAAATATTATTTCTCTGCTCCAGCCTACGCCCAAAAAAAAAACAAAAAAAAAAACAAAAAAAAACCAACAACAACAAATAGTACTCCATGAAATAGAATTTGAGACTTTTTGTCCAGCTGCAGCAACTGACAGCTTCTTTTAGTGAACCCACTCTGGCCACTTGGGGGCAGTAAAGACAGCCCGATATACTGTTCACTGAGTTGCCAAACTCCTTGTCGCTCATCAGTGCAGCACTAATCAATATTCGTCGTTCTTTCCAAAAGCTAAAGCAGACATAGCCGAGTTTGATTATATTGCTAGTCTCCGTGTTTGTTCCCATTTATTTTCAATCTGTCGCTTGAAGCGTGAAAGTGCCGCAACATAGATGCTAATTAGCGCTAAGTGCATGACAGACACATGCTGCGATAGTTGTGGTGTAGAAGATCCTCTCGAGGAAGAACAACAAGCAAAAGTTGACAAATTCTCTCAGAAAACATTTGCGTGCGTACCTAACAAGGCGACTCCCAAGGCGTCCGCCAGTCGCAGGGCCCCGTCCGAGCCGAAGATGGCCGTCTCGTGGTGGCACTTGGGACACTGGAATTTGCTCATGTTCTGCACCAGGCCCAGGACCTGATCGCACGCACGCAAGGGACTCCAACTTCAATATTGCACACCGTCAAAAGGTCAAAGCGCGTTTACCGGCACGTTGACTTTCTTGAACATCTCGGCCCCCCTGCGAGCGTCCAGCAGGGCGACGTCCTGCGGGGTGGACACGATCACGGCGCCTGGGCACAAAGCGGGAGCGTCGGACGGCACGTCGACGGCGTCGCGGAACGAGCGGGAGAGCGATGAGAGCGCCCTTCTTCTTTCTCTCAACATGGAAGTTGAGAACCGCGGGGCCTCCGAAGAGCGAGCCAGCCGCGACCCAGATCTCCATACGCTCGCCCTCCCAACGTCCATAACGGAGTCTCATTTTGCGGGACTACAATCGAGCTCGATCGTCTTCTGGTTCATGCTCCGTCCAAGCAGAGGCCCAAATCCAAGAAAAGTTGCACAAAGGACCGGCACTGGACAGCCGACATCTTGCGCTTTTTGATTCAAAGCGCAAGACGACAACTGAGCCCGAGCATCAAGAATTTGGGTTTCGTGCTGGTAGGCATCCAAATGTACAAGAAAGTGAAGTGAAGAAACAAGGGTGCTCTCATCCTCCGAACGGAAGAAGTCGACACACCCCTGCTCAGACGCCAGGCTTTTGTCATTGGGTTGCCACCATTTGATTTGAGTGCGGAAAGAAAACGGAAACGGCACCGCCGCCCTCGGACTTGGACCGAGAGGCTCTCGTTGTTGCGTGGTGCCGTGCCAAGGTGCGACTGGCAATCTCGAGTTTTAGTCACGCAAGCGTTAAGCAGTTCCACTGCCAGGCTGAAAACCACACTGCTTCTCCTCCTGGATCTGAAATCCTCCCCTGAATAGACCTAACCGGGGCGGCTGAGGAGTGTGATCACCCCGGAGTTGGAACGGTCCCCCCCCCCCCCCCCATCCCAGTCTGCCAATTCAGAGACGTGTCAACCGGGACAGCCCCAGATCACACATCCGGAGCCTTTAGGAAGTCTCGCTAATTGCCACCTCGGGTGAGCGCATCCCCTCGCCTCAGAGAACCCCGACTCCGTTTCCCGTCGGCGGAATTGAGCAGCTCTTCGGTGTCTTGTCCCAAGTTGAGGTCAGCTGTGCCGCTCTTACTTTTTGATTTGAGCACGGGCGTGTGGACTTTTTGCCCGCGCGGAATCGCGTCCGTGCTCACCTGCTACGGGAACGCTCTGTGTGACGCTCAGCTGGACGTCGCCGGTCCCGGGAGGCATGTCCATCACCAGGTAGTCCAGATCGCCCCACTCGACCTGCACGCAAGCGCCGGCCACTCGCAATCACGGCAGAAGGTCCGCCGGCGAGGACCGCCGGAGGCTCGTCCGGGGCCCGCATCGCTTCAGACTGGATCTGAAGGTTCTTTTGTCATCGGATGAAGCGCCTCTCGCCGAGCGAGCGAGCGAGCGAGAGCCTCTTTTATCAGGCCAACCCTTTGCGGAGCCTCATGTCCTCGGAGTCGGGTCCAAAACCCGTCGCGAGGAAGGAAGTCTGATAGGAGCACATTTTTACATCTGCCGCTGAAGTGATTATCAGTGGCTCGTTTTAGACCTCATTGAGAGCTTCTCTTTTTTTTTTTTTCTTTCATTGACTTTTAGCTTGCTGAAAACTTTTGATCTGATTGTTATAGTATGCCATGAATCTTTTGATTTCTGCCTTGACTCTATTGGCGCCCGCAGTGTCAGTTGCCGACACCCCCCCCCCCCCGGGCGCCACTTTTGCTGCCCCGTCGCAGCGTCTCAACTTAATCATCTTTTTGACTGTCGCGGTTTTTTTCTTCATTTTTTGGCCACTTGTGTTTGCCTCTGGTGAAGCGCTTTGTGAAAGGTGCTCTACACACAAAGCTTTGATTGAATGACACGACGTCACCCGCGCGGGCATAGGGTAGTACGTAGCTAGCTTGCGCACTAACTTGTCTGAGCAGCTTGTCGATGGCCGACATGACCATGAGGCCCCTCCACACGACGGGGGCGTCGTCGTCTACCAGGAAGCCCATCGACATGCTGCGGGGAAGCCAGGAGAAAGGCGTTAGCGCACATTAGCATCATTGAGCCCTGGCGCGTTTGGGTTTGGACGCGTCACGCGCCACACCGCTACATTCATTGACAAGCGTGTGATGAAGTGCTGCATCCCGTCGGTGAAAACGCAACGGCATCTTTAGGGGGGCTGGCTTTTTAGTAACGCAACAATGTTAGCCTTTTGTTGCTTGCAACTGGTTAACCGTCAAAAAAAAAAAAAAAGGGCTAATTTCAGCAAGACAAGAAACAAGGTTTGTAGACTGTGCCGGAACTGTCTATCTCGGCTGTCGTTTGGCAAAATACGACCACTCCTTCAAGACTCACCAAGGAATGCCGTAGTTGGTGAGCGGGAGCATCCGGTTGTCTGGGGAGGGGAAAAAAGAGCTCGTGTGGCTTTTAGGACAAACAAACAAATGTAGACTTATACGGCGCCTGAAATAAGTCCAAGTATATTGAACACGTCAGCATTTTTCTTCACTACATGTGCTTCCTTCCAAAGGTGAGCCTGACTTGAAATTTTCACCAGATGTTGGGAACACAAAGACATATTTTTGCATTTTAAAATTCAAACGTGGAATCGAGGGATTATTCGTGCGTTACTGTCAGTGAGCTGCGGGTTCCCCTTCAGGTTCATCATTTTGGGGATGGACGGACCGTAGACGTCGGCGTCCAGCAGGCCCACCGACTTGGACTCAAAGTGAAAAGAAAAAGAAAGGAACGTCGTAACCTCGGCAAAGATGAAAAGATGAAGCCGACGGGACGATTCCTCACCGGCTCGTTTGCCGTCAACGCCAGCGCCAAGTTGACTGCGGAGGAAGGAGAAAGCCTTTGAGAAAGAAACGTGGAGCCCGCGCCCCGCGCCGTACCCGCTGTGGTGGACTTTCCCACGCCGCCTTTCCCGGAAGCCACCACCAGGACCTGCCGGACCCCCGCGATGGGTTTCTGCTCGGGGAGGCCTCGGGCCATCTGCTGCCTCCGACGCTCCCGTAAGGCCTCGCGGTCCGCCGACCTCTGCGGTGTGACAGGGCCAACTCGTGGATCAGCAAAAGAATCGTGCGCCATTCTTTTCGATTCCATTCGTCATGAAGTCATTCTCCATTGTGGAATTTTTTAGAATAATAAAGTAAGTATTGGGCAAATGCAAGCATCTGTTACTTTGGAAAACAAAGATCAACATTTTGGGCGATTTTCTGCCCTGTTACGGACCAAACCACTAACTGATGAATTCATGCTCAATTTGTTAGGTTGTCACAATCATTTTTTTTTTTTTTACATCAGTTACCCTTTGAATATCTTGTCGAGTATTTGGATCATTGCTTTTTTTTTTTCTTTTCCTGGTCCCAGTGGACCTTTGTGGCAAAAATTCTTCCTGTTATTCAAGTTGACCCCCCACTCCCAACCCTATTTTGTGCATTTTCTTCCCAGTCGTTTTTGAAATACTTCATATCTTGTTTTTTTTTTTTTGTATTCCAATTCCCTGGTTCTAATTATCTTTAAATCCAACAGATATATGATTAGCTGCAGGCCTGGACACAAGTTTGGTTTTGTTTGGTTCCGGGCGACTTCCTTGAACAATTGCTACCCTCACTAGAGGAAGGTGAAGTAAGGCGAACGGTGGCCCTTTTATTCAATCATTTTCAGTGGTCACTGATTGAAGTCTAAAAGAGAACAAAAGCTTGAGCCCTACCACAAAGAAAACACGAGTATAGTTTCCTGAAAATGCAGTTTTTCATTTTTAAAAGCTGTCCATACGCGAAAGCCGATGAAACCGAGACGTCGTTGCCAACAATAACAACGATCCCATTTCCGGTTCGATTGAAAAGGCTTAGAGATTTCACGTTAAAAACAAATTGGACCGCTCGCTACACTTTGCACATGTACGATCTAATATACAACCAAAGTGAATGACGTTTTAAGCACACCATAACATGACCATTGCTAGTTCGCGAATGTAGCTTTATAAGCCAGCAATAACAATATGGGATTTTAGTTGAAATGCGTTACGAGATTTCCGGCGCCGCTGCTTGCAAAACGTCGTCTTGACGTCACTCCGCTACTTGAAAAGCCAAACAAAAGGTCGTCTGGAGAAATGTCCCAAATACTTACGTGCCAGCGTGTAAACTGCAAACGGCAGGCAGACGGGGTTCTTATTTTCGCCCCGCCTTGTAAAAAGAACGACTTGATGGCGTAAGTAGCCATTAAACAAGAAATTCTACTGACTAGGAAGTGCGCCATGTTGGGGCAGCGCCATTCCACAGCTTCATGCGCGTCATGGTTGCGCAAAAGAACAATTACTAAACAGTTTCAAAAACAAGGCAGGGGAATATTTTGAGCATTTATTACTACCAGAAAATATCAAGGGTTTATATATATATATATATATATATATATATATATATATATATATAAAGCCCCCATCTATTTATGTTTGGCTCAACAAAAGTCCGCGCTGTGAATGTCTTTTCGCATACGTCATTTATGACGTAAGGCATCCCGGAAGTGTGCGACGTCCCTACAAGGGTTAGGAATGGCCGACCCGGGCGGGTGTGCGAATCCGGTGGCCCGAACGGTTCTGCAACAATGTTTGGAGGCGAGGTTGCAGGTCAAAGCGCCGGACGAGGACCAAGAAGCGCAATGGGTTCAGGTCAGGAAGCCGCTTTCTCTTCTCTTTCTTTTTCTGTTTTGTTTTGTTGTCCTCTTAAAGGTGCAGTGAGGCAACATCTTACGACTGTGCGCACCCAATCCAAACTCGAAACGCTTTAACTTCATTTGATCAAAACGAAAGCAAAAGCAACTGACTGAGCAACAATCGGCGCAGTGGACGTCCATCATCATCGCGTACGTCTTAAAGTCGAATCATTGAAGATGAGAGATGGCCAGATGAAGCTCGATGCAGCGTCAGAACAATTGGATCGCAGGTCCGAGTCAAAACGAAAGCACCTCCTGGTCTACGTCTTTGGTGACGGGCGACTGCATCTTAGGGCACTGGCGCCACTTGGAAATGACCCCCCGCGGCCCCCCCCCCCCCCCCCCAAAAATAAAATAAAATAAAATAAAAGGAAGTTTCTTTCGGCTCTTCTTGTTAGCACGGTTTTGGACGCCGGACGCCCTTGACCAAATATTGTGTCTACATTCAATCCTAAAATGTTTGAATGTATTCCGCGCGCATAACTTTGGCGGCTTTGTGGGAAATGACGTCGGCTGTGCAACATTCTGCAAAAAATCCTTGTTGGCTTCGGAGTTTTCCGTATTTCTTTCCACGTCGGCTCGTGGAGTTGAAATGATGTCCGAAGCGCGCCGCTTGACCTTTGACTTGCGGAAGGAAGTCCCGGGCACGGTCCTTGACGCGACCTGGCAAGCCTCACTTGTTGCTGTCGGCGGCTGACGCTCGGACGCGCGTCCACACGGCGCGTCGTGAATACCCACGTAACGCGTTTCAAAATAAAGCGCCACGTCCGTATCGCGTGCGTATTCTCTCAAATGTCCTCACGTTCGAGCGGAGTCACCCGCGGGGCCGCGGGAAGGCCAGCTCTGCGTCTCAACGGACGAGCCGAAGCCATCCAAACTCCCAACAAAAGTCAACTTTTGGATTTTCACGGCGGCGACGCTTCGGGCCCGAGCCTCGCTGAGCTCTTCGTGGCCACGCCCACTTCACCACTCGGCACAAAGGGACGTTTTCGAACTCTCCAAGGGAGCGGGCACAGTACCGTACCGTTGTACACGCAACGACGGCGCCGTGTCGTTGCAGACGTATTCGCTGGAGTCCTCGCTTCCTTGTAGTACTCTCTGCATAAATAATACTCACTTGGTTTCATTCCCCCCCCCCCCCCCATCATTTCCCTTCGCAGCGATTGAGGACGCGATCTGCCAAACTGTAATAAGTGCTGACTGAATCCAATCCGGCCCGGGCGGGACGACTAAAAGATTCACCCGTGTGCTTGCAGATCGAGAGAGGCATGGTGGTCTACGTTTGCTTTTTGAAGGGCGCGACAGAAGACATCCTGCCCAAGATGGGTAAGTGGCTCACGTCCACCTTTGTTTGTCGTCTTGCGCCCTCAAATTTCAACAGGCCGCGGTTTTCTGGGATGCTCTTCGGCGGAATTATCCGAAGACGCAACAGTCTGTTTCTTGTGCGGCAGAAATTCAAATTTCAAAACGAGCAAACAATCGTCCATCCGTCCCATTTGAGCATTAATTCATCCGCCACTCACTGAATTCAACTCGTAGGCGTAAGGCCAGACATGGTTTTGTCCTTTTTTGACGAAAAGTCCCTTTTCCGGACCGCGTTCTGACGTAGTTTCCACGCTCCTGAACGTGCGTCTGTGCGAGTCTTCGGCCGGCGGGACGGTTTCCTTGCTGGATCTTCCGGGGAGCCTCCTGGTGGTCCCCCAGGCCACGCTGGGGGGCAAAGCCAAGGGCCGGGTCATGCAGTACCACAACAACGTGGCCAAGGAGGACGGACTGCGACTGTACACCCGCTTCGTGGAGCTGTGCCGGCAGGAAGTGACGGCGGCCGGCGCCGGCGTGCGGCACGGCACCTACGGGAACAGGCAGGTCCTGCACGTCAAAACCAACGGACCCTGCACGCACCTGGTGGAATTCTGACGTCTCACCATTAAAAGTACGCAAAGAAAACCTTTGTCGCCGTTTCTTCGCCTTCACAACCAAAGCCGTCCATCGTACGGCGGAACCGTCCGTTCCAGAATGTCGCACTGGAAACTCAATGGTACAAAATCCAAAGCGAGATTTTTCATTGGAAATGGCAAATGCGAATGAGTTCCGCAAGGCCCGAAATATTAACGACGGATGCAAACATCCGTTCCGGGGAGTTCTCGGCCTAAAACGTTTTGACTTCACGGCGTCCGAGTCTTGTCCGCCATTTTGACCCCGGCGCCGTCGTGTTTCTGCTTCCGGGATGGAAAGATGACTTGCGTTATTTATCGAGGATCCGAATCGACGCACGACGGATTTGCCCGACTTTGAAAGAGTACAAAATTGGAGTTAAGTCGCCACCGCGGGAACGGATCGCGGTCGGAGACCGAGGACTCCCTGGACTTTAATCACTCACTCATCAGTATATCAATTCCGTTTGCATTTGTGAATGAAAAACAGGACACGATTTGATTATTAAATGGCGCAACAGACGATTCCCTAACTCTATCTCCCCCCCCCAAAATCAGAGACGAATCAAATATTGTGCTTTTGGGTTCGGGTGAAGAAATTGTCTTTTGGACGATATGAAGTTAGACAAAATCTCAGATTAATCATCTATTAAAATAAGGATCCATTTATTGTCAATTAATTGCACCTCTAGTAACAAAAAGTACCCCATGTCGAATCAGTAGCTTTCCACGAGTGTGTAATTTGACATTGAAGTGTGACTTTTTAGTGACCGGTGACGTTCGTAAATTGAGGTACCACCATGTTCAGCTTATCCTCATCACAAGCACCTTTTTTTTTGAATTTTTAAATGGAAGCTGCACATTTCTGCCTGGTATTTTTATTTTAGTAATCATTTTTTTTTTTTTTTTACACTGTCCTGCGCTTGGCACAATTAAACGGTAAGCAACATTTGAAATATTAATTTGCAGTTCCACGTTCAATGCAAGGCTGTATTTTGTAGAAATCTAAATGTTGACTCGATGAAGGTTTTGTGTATTTTACCAGACATGACAAACGGTAGTAAAAGGCGTGGTGCCTTTTATTCACTTTGACCAAAGCACGAACAAATAATTCAGATCCACTTTTCATCTCTGGGAACAAGGTCCGACCGACATCGCGCCCAAATGCACTCTCGTCACTTGAACTCATTTCAACTTCAAAATAGTCAACATCCAACTCAAGGCCCGGCCGGGGGGCAGATCCGGATCTGGGCCCGCCGAGGCAAATCATCTGCGTCAACTTGTACCCAAATATCAGAAATGATAACGTTGACAGCATTTTTGTTACTAACCACGAACAAAGGTTGACTTTAGATTCCCAAATGACTTCCTAAATTTCAGAATTAAAGCCCGCAGGGGAAACGCGAAAAGGACTTCCACGCCCATGTACGTCGTCCAATTCCTACGAAGGAGGCTCAAGCCGACAATGTTAACAAAATTGTTATTTTGACACCAGTCGAGAAAGCACGCGAACCTTTTTGGAAAAACTTGCCGATCAAAGGCGTTTTTCCTTTCCCACGGTGACTTCCTGTCCGTTTGTCAGCTCTGCCACTATATGGCGCTAGAGCGCTTATTTGTCTGGAGGTTGCGCGCCATCCCAAGCCGCGTTTGCATGCTTTTTACATGAAATGTTAGCTTTCAGCTAGCAGACTTTGGTTAGGGGAGCCGTTGAGCTCTCGCTTATGGTCAAAAAGCGAGCCCAGTTTTTTTTTTTTTTTTTTAAAGCGCCAAGTACGTTTCCTTGACAACCGTCTCGTCGACAGTTCTCTAGGTTCTGCCGCGTTCAGTTACGTCCTCGATCGCGCGGTCCGAGCTCATCTTCGCTTGCCTCGTCGTACGTCTCCTCCTCCCGTGGGGTACTCTTTTCGTGTCTCGTAAGTTCTCGTCTTGCTTCGTCCTACCGGGACGGAAAAAGTCCGGAGATCTCGGGCGGTCACATAGTCCGGGGTCCGTCAAAGTTGTCGGGGGCGCGTTCCCGTCGGCGCTCAGTCCCCCTCCCAGACACAGTTGCACTCTCTGAGCGGGTTCCGGCGGCGCATGGCGGTCACCACGGTGATGCGATTGGCCGACAGCTGCACCAGCTGCTCGATGAGCTCCTGGACGCAGGGGCTGGGCCACGGGTGCCCGTTCAGGTAGTCCCGCAGTATGAACGAGCGCTCCACCAGGAGCTCCAGACGCTCCAGGTGGCGAAGACGCTGCAGGCTCAGGAGGTCTTTCTCGGGCTCGCGGCGGAAAAACCTGCAAGGCCACAGCGGCGTCACATCGACTTTCTCTCGTGTCCTGCGAGGTCCTGTCCTGTCCTGTCCTGTCCCGTCCCGTTGTGCGTTGATTTGTCTTTACTCTTTGGCTAGTCCCTTTCCCGCCCCGTGACCGTTCGCTACTCACCGTATGCGCAGCGTCCGCAGCTGAGGGAACAACATGGGGATGCGTCTGCACAGGCTTCCGCTGGAGCGGTTCTGCTCAATATCCAGGTGCTCAAGGGTCAGAACTTTGGGCGCGATGGAGTCCAAGTCCTTCAGCGTGATTGCCACGCGCAGCGTTAGCCGCGTCACGCCAGCGGGGATGGTGTTGGTGTACAGCGACAGCGAGTTCCCGCCTGCCGACGGGACGTCAAGGCCACAATTTAGTCACGCGATCGCCTTTCAACGTTTCCTTCAACCTATCTGAGGTGTTTTGCGTTCTACGTTAGCATTTGGATAGCAGACTTTTTTTGGGGGGAAGGCATGGATGCACATTTTGGTGTTCATATCTACGTTTAATTGTCTTTTGTTTTATGGTAAACCTGAAGTGGGAGCGTCAGAAAATGTTGCCTCTTATTTGGAGAACCCTCTGACAACGCCACATTAATATTTTGGGGACGAGCGAAACTAAGAATTTTTTAAAAATAGTCTCTGGAGATTACAGCCTGATCTATAAACCGGCGGGCCAATAAATCGGGCCAATGGCAACGTACGAGCGCGCACGAAAATGCGATTGATGCGTTTGCTCTTTTGGTGAGGGAGCTTCAGGGGCACGTCTTTACATTTTTTTTTTTTTTTTTTTGTTGATGGCCTTCTCGTTGTTTTACCATGTTGGCAAACCACGGTTGTCTTCCAAGATGTTCAGGCGCACAAGGCTAGTTAGGACGCAGCACCGACCTGCTTTCGGCTAGGAGGGGCAACACACCCTGCTCCAAAACTATGAATGGCTTCAAAGCAACAGTCGACAATAATTACGATTACTGGCTTATCGTTTCACCAACTATAATGGACCAGATCCATTTTTCTTGTTTCGGCGAGCGGGCGCGCAGATCACACAGCGAGCCGAAAGAGAGAAAAGCTCGTTCCTTCATTTGACCGCAGGGAAACTTCCAGCGACGTTTTTGGCGTTGAAAATCCAGCGAGCGACTCACCTACGATGCTGAGGGTCTCCAGACGCTTGAGGGGCGCCAGCCAGGACGCCAGGCGGCAGTCCAAGCCGTCGCGAATGTAGCGGTAGTGGACCGTCAGCGAGCGCAGGGACGTCAGACTTCTCAGCGCGTTGTAGGGCAGGATGGCCTCAGGGTAGTCCACCAACTCCAGACTGGTTAGGGTCGGACCCCCGTACTGGGACCCTGAACGGGGACAGACACGTCACCATCGAATACTTGTCCGAGCATTCGTCGACTTTGGGCTGCTATAGTGAGTCGAAGATTATTTTGACGATTAGTCGGCAAATCATCCGTCTCTTAAGTACTTGAACACCCCGCAATGTCATCTTAGGTGTTAATAAATCTAGAAATCACACATGTATGATTTTTTGGGGATTTGAAGACCTGGCTATCAGCAAAAAATTCTGGCCCTCAGAGACCCGTTAGTCCGCCTCTAAAGAGCCCCTTCCCTTAACTGCACGGCGCATCGGTCATTCGCTAAAGTAAAGGACACGGTTGGACAGTAGCAAATCAGTACCGCCCCCGCACGCGGGAAACTCACTTGGTCGAATATTCAGACGTGAGCGCCGGAACGCTTCAATTTCCGCTGCCGATTCATTTCGGAAACTGATTCAATTCAGTTCGTTCACCAAAGCGAATCATTGTTTGGTACGAATCGTTCACAAACGTAGCGTCACTACTGCGGAGCAGGGAGGCAATGCGTCGGTCACGTGATGCAACGGGGGTGGGGTGGGGGGTGGGAGATACATTAGGCCAAAGTTGGAAGCCAAAAAAAACTGAACAGACTTCAACGATCGGACGAAAAACGATACATTAGGCCAAAGTTGGAAGCCAAAAAAAACTGAACAGACTTCAACGATCGGACGAAAAACGATACATTAGGCCAAAGTTGGAAGCCAAAAAAAAACAGAACAGACTTCAACGATCGGACGAAAAACGATTTTTTTCAGAAGTCGTACCTGGACAGCGCGGGTCCGGGGGGCTCAGGTAGTCGTCGGGCAGGGGCTCCTGGGGCTCGCCCCTCATCCCCCACGAGAGGTGCGTCAGCTTGGGCAGGCCGCCCATCATGCGGTGGAAGTCGTCCCGCGGCACCGGTCGCACCCGATCCAGTCCGCAGCCCTCCCCCTGCTGGTGGAAGAGCAGATAGCGCAGGTTGCCGAGGCCGGACAACGAGCGGACGAAGTCGGCGGCGGAGCGCAGGCGGACGTTGCAGACGCTCAGGTGGGTGAGCTGGGCGCTCAGGTGGGCGCTCAGGACCGGGCCCAGCATGGGCTCCGACCAGGTGGCGTCCCGCACGGCCAGCTCCCGGACGTCGGCGAACTGCAGAAGGTGGTCCAGGTACTTCTGCTTGTAGACCCGCCCCCCGTTGACGAAGGCGACGGCGCTGAGCGTCGGCAGGAACTTGACCAGGCGCCGCCACTCCTTGCGCCGGAGGTGGCGCACGGCCACGCGGGTCAGCTTGCGCCGGCGCAGCGTGTCCCAGAAGCCGAAGGTGTAGCGTCGCAGGTCGGACAGCACCACGGTGTGGCCCCGCCACAGGTACGGGTGGTCGGCGAGCAGGCGTAGGGCTCGGCACGTGCAGCGCACCGCCTGCATGTCGGCCGGGCCCAGGAAGGTCAGAACCGACACCCACAGTTCCGGAGGCAGCGGCGGCAGTTCTCCGTCCGGCGACGACATGATCCCTGCTCGGCTCGGCTTGCAGCTGCGTTAGCAACTCGAGCGACGGGCTGAGACCGGCGGGACTCGTCGGGGGACGCGCTCGTCCGCCCTCGCCGGCATCGTCGGCGGTTCGGCTCGAGTGGTCCTCTGGGTTCTCCTGCCGCGGTGACGGTTGCCTTTCGGGGTTCGTCGACGACGCGACGCCCGCTTTTGTTTCACGTTCTCCTCCGGCCGGGCCAGTGCGAGGCGGCGCCGCCTATTGGGCACACTGCGCCAAAGCTTCCGGCGGTGGCCGGAAGTTGTGCCACCGGAGCTGCCGACCATTCCCGCGAGAGCGCGCGAGAGCGAATTTAATCGTCAAAAAGTCATCCGTTGGGGACTGAAATGAAAACGGCCAATGAAGAGCGTAAACTGCGGTTTTCGGGGGTCGCGTGACTTTTGAAGACTTCTCAGCCCTTTTCCTCGAGAGAGGAAACCAAATTTATATTGCACTTTTCATACACAAGGGAAGTCGATGTGCGTTGACCCTTTAAACCATTGAAACTGGCAATTTGAATAAAAGTAATTAAAACAGCGTCCAGTGCAAGAACTACATTTATTAACGTTTCAAACTTGTTCAAAACCCACAAATTCCAGTGTTCTATTTGATAAACCTTTGCCTTTCGTACTCATCCTGCTATGAAGCACTTTGGCTCGTATTATTTGTGTTTTAAAAGCGGCACGATTTGATTGAACAGTAAATCGACTTCACGTGATCACCATTTACGGAAGTACTCCAAGCTTGAAGCTGTCAAGAAAACGGCAAGGTGTTGTGCCATCTGCGAGCCGTAGGGGGCGCTGGCACGCGTTGACCTTCATTTACATGTGGAAACCGGTACTGAAACGCACACAGCTGATTACATATTCATCATATAAAGATACACTAAGCGTGACATCACATGGCTAGGTTTATTTTAATTGAGAAATATTACAGCTCGTTTGCACAAACGGAAAAAAAAAAATAGCACAAGAGTCCCGTCACCAAAACAAATTCCGCATCTTTCCCACAAAATCGTCATATTTACATCCCGTCTAGTGTTTTCTGTATGGAAAGGAAAATTTATTAGGTGCTGTAATGTGGGGGGGAAAAAAAAAAAAAAAAAAAAAGACAAAGGGCAGATTTTCATTCACTGCGCGACAAACAAGTCTTGTCAACTTCCGGTGGGTGATTGATCTCCACCGTAACAAAAACCACACACACGCACACTCCTCACGAAACATTTGTCGTATTGGGCTTTAGAATAAAAAAAAAAAAAACAAAACAATTGCATTTTGACCTTTTGCCCTTGTGTGTGAATGTGGTTGAATCGGATTTTGTGTTATCAGTCACAATAACGTGGCCGTTTGACTGTCGTATCTGTGACTTTTGAGTGCCGTGGCTTTAAAAAGCAAGGCCTGCCCTGAAGGATCTGCTGACGTGTCGTGAAGGTTTCCGCACTTTTGGGACCTTCCTGTGCGGGATTTGAACGTTTGTCAGAGTCGCTCCACTGACGCCAGCTTCACGGAAGACTAAATTGTCTGTCGGTGGGAAAGGGATCGCGAATACGCGTCTACGTGTGCCACGCGATTGGCTTAACGCTAGTTCGATTTGGGGTCACCCACCCCAAATAGGGAGGACGATGGACTTTAGCGGACTGGTCTTCTGGAGATTTTGCCCAAAGCCCAAGAGCGGGAGCTTTTCGTGAGGAGCGCATTTAAAAAAAAAAAAAAAAAAAAGGAGCCTTTCCAAGAACTCATCCGCTTTTTGTCCTTTGGCCAATCCGCCGCTGCTTCTTCTTCTTCTACTGCTCCGGCGAGAACGTCAGGATCATCCAACTGATGACAAAGTAGAAGAGGAAGACGGGGTAGACCACCAGACCCTTGCGCTTGGGGGGCTGGCTGCCGGCCAGGAAGGCGGTGGAGGCGAAGGTGGACCAGCCGAAGGACGCCGCCACGACGGCCAGGCGCACGGCGAAGCTGACCGCGCCCGCGGCGCCCAGCAGGACCAGGCGGCACACCACCATGGCCGCCGTCAGCGGCAGGATGCAGTAGCCCAGCACGCACAGACTCTGGAAGAAGGAGATGGTGCCGCCCAGGAGCTTGGAGTTGAGCGTGATGATGATGGAGCCGAACCACACGATGACAAACACCTGCGGAATTAGTTGGAGGCAAATACGTTGAGTGAAATTCAACTCGGAACTCAAGGCACCGCTGGCTCTTCCTTCCGACACGTCAAAGCCGGCCTGCCTGCCTGCCTGCCTGCCTGCGTGCGTGCGTGCGTGCGGCTATTCGTTCGCGTGCAACGGTCGGCGTACCTCTGCGAACTGCGGACCCCCCTGGTCCCCGGACTGGGCGGCGCCGCCCTGCAGGAGCAGCGCCAGGGTGACGCAGAGCAGCAGCGGGCCCCACAGGTCCCAGTCCCGCAGCAGCTCCGAACTCCGCTTGGGGTACAGGACGTGCACGAACTTCTTGCCGACGGCGCGCAGGTCCCTGAGGATGGTCTCTTTCACCGGCTCGTCCAGCGTCGACAGCTCGTCGTCGTCGCCGCGCCCGCCGCCGAAGGAGGAGGAGGAGGAGGCCGAGTCCGCTACGGGGACGGAGATGTCGCCCTCAACTGGGATGTCCTCCGGCACCGACACCGACGGCAGGCCGGCGAACGGGCGGCTGGTGTCCGCCGGGGCCGACGACATTTTAGCTGCGGCACGGGTCGATGGGCTCAAGATCGACGACGAATCGATGCGCTTCTTACTTGTGTTCAAATAAATAAATGTCGAATATTGTTTTGTCAATCAAAGTAGTTGCAGTAGCTCCACGTCAGCCGAAGATTTGTTTACTTCCGTCGCCTTCTTCTTCTTCTTCTTCCGTTGTCTGTGTTCAATGGTAGTCGGCCACCGAAGTGTACGTCGTTACCTCCACCTCCTGGGCTGGAGTGGGACTCAGTCGTTCAACTTTCCCACGTCTCTCAATCGTAACATTTTGTGTTACTACACAATTACAATGTTTTGTTTTGTTTTTCTTCAGATAGTAAAGAATGAAACGTCCATCCATCTATTTTCCTAGCCACTTATCCTCACCAGGGTTGCGGTAGTGTTGGACCCAATCCCAGCTGTCAAAGGGCAGGAGGCGAGTCCACCCTGAAGGTGGAGTCAGGCTGTTTTGGGGATGTGGGACGAAACCGGAGAACCCAGAGAACATGCAAACCCCACACAGGCGGGGCCGGAATTGAACTCCGTCCTCAGAACTGTGAGGCTAACACTTTACAGCTGTTCCACCGCGCCTCCAAGAATGAAACATGCTGCATTTGATTATTTGCTGTTTTCTAATTTGAGTTTTTTTCCACAGAGGTCAGGGAGAGGTCACCGGTCCCACATACGTAAACAAGTAAATCTTGTCAATAACGACTGCACTATTGTAGTATTTGCGCGTTGGGTGTGTGGTTTTTTTTGTTAGTGGGCGGGCTTAAATGACTTTGCCACTCCAGGCCTTGGTCAAAGTTGGCATGCTATCAGTATTGGTATAAAGAGTTTTTGCTACCAAAAACTCCTATGAATATGCAAACTCGTTGTCTGTGTGAGGAAGAATAGCTGGCGGGGTATTTAATTATTTCCCATCATTTCCGAGAGCCTCGAACGTCTCATGAAGCCCTTGCGGACGAGGGTCGCCTGAAGATGACGTCACGTCAAAGGATGACGTCTTTTGGGAGGGCCGTGTTTACAATGGCCAAGCCACAAAGCAGCAGCGAGCTTCGGTTGTGTGTGGATGGGGCTGCGTTGCGTGTTTGACTTTTGACTTTTTCTTGAGCTTTGTACGGCGTTTGAGGATGAATTCGAGCCGCCGGTGGAAGCAAGAAGTTCGCTCGGACTGCGAGGAGCTGCTCGCTCGCTTCCAACGAACCGACTGCGTCCGCTTTGAGACGTTCTCCAAAATATGGAGAGAAATGAACTTCGGACGAATATTTTTGTGAGTTCGCGCGGAAACACTGCTGAACGGTTTTTTTTTGCGTCCAATTTAAGTGACTCAAGTTGATTTCACGGCGTTCAATGGAAATGCACTTATACAAAAAGAATCGGATAAGGGTTAAAGATCGGATGTCGCGAAATGAACCAAAGAAAAATCATTGGCTCTTTTTGTCGCTCGAGATGACAACTTGATGTTTGTTTTTTTTTTTTTTTTTTACATTTAAACTTGGCAGAAAACAAGAATAATTCTAGTAAATCACATTTTTCTATCGCGTAGAAATCCTATGAGAGCGTGATTGTCGCTTATCCCCACGAGGGACGCGGGCGCGCCGGTGCCTATCCCAGTTGACGTCACACTGGAGGCTTGTTTTCATCTTTTGTCAGAACCCCAGAAAATCTCAACTGGGTCGAGGTGGACCAAAGTCAAATGGGAAGCCATTGGCGTTGTTTTGTCTTTCTCTGGATTTCGTAACGCACGCGAATGGCAACGGACGTGACGGATCTCATTTGTGCTTGTCGTGAAAAGCGAGGAATCCTTTTGTGTGTCTTTTGCGGCGTGGCAGCGGCACGGCGGGCCACCAGAAGCGGGCGTTCAGCCGTCTGGCCTTGGACGTGGCCTTCGTCTACTTCCTGCCCCCGTTCAGCTTCCAGATCCGAGTCGGAGGACTTTACCTGCTCTACGGTCTCTACCACTGCCAGACGGCCTCGCCGCGCGCGGGGGTGAGTGGCGAGCGTCGGCCGGCTTTTGCGCTTCCGAGGGGGCCGCGGGCGCTTCTTCCACTAGCGACGTCGCCGGGAGCCCGTTTACAAACGCTTTTGTCAGCTTTGCTCGGGACACGCGCGAGGCTTGATTTTTGTTTTTCGTAGTTATGAAGAGATTGTGTCCGTGACGGATGGCGCACGCGAAAAAAAAAAGAAAAAATCGGCTGTGACGTGCATGCGAAGATATGATTGTGAATCGGGTGCAATTTTCCGTTGTCCGGTATTTGTACCGTCTCGGGAAGAAAACAAGCCGACGGGAGGAAGCGCGGAAAGTCTTCACTGGGCGATTTAGCGGCAAGCAAAATAAACTCTCGCAACCTTTTCAGGAGTTTACTCAGCGGGCTGACCTCTGACCTTTGAGCCGTCAAAGTCACGGCGACAGCTAGCGAGGTCGACGCCGGCGCTTGCTAGCGTTGGCTCGTTTGCGATTTCACCATCCTAAATGTGTCACCAGAAATGAATTCAAAAAAAGTGTTTTTGCCCGCCATCTTTTTTTCCGGGAGGATTACAGACGTCATCCCCGAGAAAGGGGAAAAAAAACAATCTCCAAACTCTCGCAGAGTCAAAATCGTTTAGCAAACGCGTACAAAATGACGACGGCAAAACGTCCCGGAAAGCGTTTTGCCCGTATTTTGATGCCACTGGCAAACTATTTGGTTGAAACAGTTTTGCATATTGATGTCAATTTTTTTTTTTTTTTTTTCCGGGGGGGGGGGGGGGGTGTTTTGTTTACATTTGAGATCTCGTTTGGGTCAGATTTGCATTGTCTGACTTTGCCCCCAAACGAGCCTCTCGGGTGCTTCTTCCACCCAAAATCCACGTTTGAACTCTTCAATTTTTTCAAGATAACGTTTACGTCAGGATTTTGGCAAAGTCAAGAAGTTTGCTTGTTTTCCCCTCATCTGGAAGCTAAATATATTGTTTTTTGTTTTGTTTAATTTAGTTAACGTGTAAGTTGTTGTTATTAGCTCGGACAAAAAAGTGTGACTCTTAATGGGGGTTAGGGAAAAAAAAAAAAAAAGAATCAAAAGGGAACTTTCTGAGATTGTGTTCCTCCGCTTGAACTTTGTCCCCGTGAACGCGTGTGCAGATCGGCGTGGCGCTGAAGGACTGGACCGACGTGCTGAGTTTCGAGAAGGACGCGCGGGAAGCCCGGCACCTGGACGCCATCTTCGTCCTCCGCCAGCTGCGCTTCCAAAAGGCCTTCCGCTTCAGCGCCACGCCCCTAGCGGTGAGTGCCACGGGGCGCGCCCCGCCCTTGGGAACTCGGAGTCCGATTCGCTGGCACACGGGCCTCCCTCGCGTTCCGCCTTTGAAATGCTTTTCAGTTCCGGTTGCTTTCTGGGGCTTTCTCCCTTCCGTCTCCTCTGCAGGAGGTTGAAAGGTTAAAGGGGTGGGGAAGCTCTGGCTCGCGAGCCACATCTGGCTCTTTGGAGGGTCGCAGACGGCCCGCAGAGCCCTCCTAACAACATAGCGGACGTGTCGCGGAGGCAGCGGCGCTTTGTCCGAGTTTGCTGTCCGATATGGCGGCGGACGTGCGCAGGCAGGCGCAGAAGGGTGGAACGCGGACTGTGTCGGAACAACTCACTGCGGCGATTGCTCAAAGAAAAAAAAGATGTTTTCGGCGAGAATGGACAGACAGGAATTCGCTTTGGTGGACAGAGTCCAAGTTTCCGTGGCAGGAAACTCCGTTTGCAGCCGCCTGCCGTTAACGACCGGTTGCGTTTTTTGCGCCGGCAGCTGACGTTCGAGCGGCGCCCCAAGGAAGTTCGTTCTCAGCTGGGCAACAAATTTGTGGCCAGGGCCTGCGGCCCCCAGGAGCTCCTCGACCGAGACGCCTTGGAGGTGAGTGGCCCGCACGCCCGCCCGCGCGCGCGGGCGCTTTTAGTGACGGCCGGCGCCGCTCGCCACGTTGTCAGGAGCTGTCCAACGTCCACGAGCTTTACAAGCAGCTCAAGTCGAGCGTCCGGTCGCCGGCGCAGCGGGAGCGGCTGGGCCTGGACGTGACCCGCGACGACTTGCCGGCGCTGCTGCGAGGGCACGTGGTCGACTTCCACAGCTGGCAGAAGACGGAGCGGCAGGTCGCTGGCCGGACTTTCCCCTTCGGTCGGGCCGCCGGCGATATCCTGACGCTCTGCCCGCGTTTCCTTCTTTTTCCCAGGAAGCGAGCGACGGCGACGAGGACGTCGCCGAGGGAACGTCGACGAGAGAGGAGGTGCCCGACGCGCCGTCCCGTGACGACACGGCGGCGAGCCGACCGCCGTCCCGAGAACCCAAACTTCAACTCGCTCAATGACTTCAAACTCTTTTGTTGCCACTCCCGGCTGAAGTTTAGCGGCAAACTATGCAGACGGCAAAGAGAATTGAGCCTCATATATTTCAACCAATCAACTTTGTCTTTGACAAAAAAAGCTCTTTAGCTTCATGCTAACATTAGCATCAATTGTCGCAGTTTGAAAACAAATGGTGGCGCAACGCGCGCGTTGGGAAAAAAAAGGAAGAGGAGGAGGAGTCTGTTAGTAGTTTTCTGCCCCCTGGTGCCCACAGCGGAAAGTGCAGAACAAGTGCAAACAACCTCTTTGATGCTTCACATTTGATTGAGTTGCGTTTTGAAGTCAGAATATGATTGAAAAACGAAAAAAATGGCAAATGTGTGTTTCTGGAGCCGACGATTGCGTTTGCCTTCATTTCCTGGAGGGAGTCTGGTGCTCGGCCGCTGATTGGACAGCCACAATGGCGATCCCTCAGTTAGCCACGCCCACAGCCAATTACCGCTCTGCACTGCTGTAGCGACGCGAATTCCACATTGCGAGTTGTTGCTTTCGATCCAAACGTGAGGCATTGTGACATTATGAATATTTTTGTCCCACTTTTAACTTCATTGGTGCCCCCCACCCCCACGTGGCTAAATATGAATCATATGCTCAAGTATTTGACTTGTGTCCAGAGCGTCCACAGAGCTCAACTCCTGTCGTCCATCAAGTCCAAAGCCTACGGACAAGCGGCCCAGGTCGGTCGGCGGCGCCGCTCCGGGCTGGTGTGCCCGACTCTCGCTCACGAAAAGGTTTTCGTTTGCCCGAAGGTCTGCAAGTCTCGCCGCCATCGGGAGGTGGGAGTGGACTCGTCTGGCCCCGCCCCCCAGAAAGGACGCAGCGCTTCCAGGAAAATTTCGCTGAAAGCCAGAACCCACGAGAAGGTCCGGATCGCAGGTCGGTGGGCCAACGTGGCATCTTTTGCTCCCTCCCCTGTGACGCCTCGCGCTCGCCTTCAAATCGTTGAAATTTTTGAAATTGATTCAAACTTGCTTCAAGTTGTTCATCCGCCGAATTCTATTTTATTTATTTTATTTTTTTTGCGATGTAAGACAAAAGATGATGAAACGCTGGACATAAATTTCAACTAGCTTAATGCTAACGTTTAATGCAAAATGCCATAGACGAGCTAACAGAAGTGAGCAAAAAATATTGGCAACCTTCCAACCGCGACTCCACAGTGGGACTCGCCTCGAGATACGAGTTGAATTTGTCTGGCGACCGCGCTCGTATCCCAAAGTGGATTTGAACCCGGCCGAAGGTGGCGTTCCGTATTTTCCAACGATTGCTTTTTTTGCGAGCCGAGACAAGACAAGTTGCCATTTGGATATTTCGACTTTTCGCCCCGGTCATCGCCTCTTTGCTCTTTTGCCTTCAGGCTTCAGGCGGGTCAATCGGACAGTCCGAATCGTTGACGTGCGTCATCGTCTGAGGCGCACTATGTACGTCAGGGAAATGAATCTTTGAATTTTCGACGTACCGTTGTCTGGCTCGCTGTGATCCAAACCTGAAGCAATTTTCTCCGTTTTTGCCGAAGCACTTTTAAATGCTGCTCTGCCCTGGTTTGCCTTTGCTACGTTTTCCGAGGATGCGCCGGGCACGTGCAATTTGGTCCCGTTCAGATGCAATGACGCTAACATGAAAAGTTGAAACGTGACGTTTGTGATTTGCCTTAGCGGACCAGGCAAAATGGTGCGGCGGTGCCGATCTGGCCCCCGAGCCACGGGTTTAACACCGGCGCTTGATGATATGCACATGAAGCGTTTGCTCCTAACAACTTGTGATGATGATTGCTTTTTCAAGGTGAAATGTGGAAAGAAGCCACCACGTCCACGAGCATCAATTGTCTGACCGCCATGGAGCGCGGCCCTCAAGGTGTCGTCGTCGTCCGTCGTCGTCCGTCGTCATCGTCGTCGCATTCTCTGACGCTTTTTCGTTTTCCTTTTCAGCAAAGAAAGAAGAAAGATCGTGAAGAGCGCGCCAGACTTCCACCTCCTTAGCAGGAGTGGCGGGGCTCATCCCAGCCGCCGTCTTGCGCAATATCTTTTCTTGTTTTCCGCACGCGCTCGCTCGCTCCACGTTTACAGTGAAGAAAAGAAGTATTTTGAACAGCCCGCTCGCTACATTGCAAGTCCTCCCACTTGGAAATCATGGAGAGGTCTGTCCACATCGAGAGATTTCATCTCCGAAGAAAAATCCAGAAATCACAATGTATGTTTTTTTTTTTTGTAACGATTTATTTGTGTGATAAAGCTGTTGTATCGGCTCGAATCGTGACCCTCAAAGACCTGCTGGTCCGCCTTTCAAAGACCACCTCCACTCCACGAATTGTTATCCTGAATCAGACGCACCCGTGTGAGGTCGCTAGCTGCATAAAGACACGTGTGTTGTAATCTAACAAAAAATGAAAAAGTGTTGGATAATCGTGTCAGCTTTTTGTGTTCAGGACTGGATGGAGTCCAAGCGCAAACGCGGAGGTCTCGGCGGCCTCTTGCTCCCGCTTGCCGGTCTGACGTGCTTGTGTGGAAATACGCACTTGTCCTTCCCGTTTGGAGTCGTCTGCCGCTTGTTGCGCACTCACTCGGTGGACCCTTCGGAAACATTCTTCGCTCCTGTTTTTGTTCATCGAGCCGCAGATGACGTACGCGCGTCGGCCCCGCCCCCCTCAGCCCTGGCACCACGCCCCCGCCTCACGGGAACCGGAGACGGACGCAACGGCAGGAACACAAAGAAAGACGACGGGACGGATGAAGAAGGACCTGTCGGAGGAGGAGGAGGAGGAGGAGGAGGAGGACGAGGACACTTCAGAAGAAATGAGCGCGGCGCCAAACTCGACGGCGCCATCTTTGGAAGTTGAAAGTAGGTGGAGTGCGATGGTCACGTGACCTTGAAAGTTGGCGCAAAAGCTGCCAAAGGTGATGCTGATCATGTCGACTCGTGCACTGGAGCTCCACTCGGGTCCAGCTGCAGACTTGGACTGATGTAGCCGGGGGGTCGGAAAGTCACTTTTTGGTCGTTTGAAAAACTTCATTTGACAATTTGACGCTTCTGTCTGCGGCGGCTCAAACTCGAGTTGACCTTCTTTCAGTCGCGCCGTCCTTTCTTTGTGCATCGTCTACATTGCCAAAGTTGTCCCGAAGGCCAATTGGCACGGAGACGCATGTCGTCATGGTAACACGAGACCACACCTTAACAGAGCCCAGCGGCTGTTGCCGTTGCCGGGCCGACGCTCATCTCCAGCCTGCTCTGCGTTAGCGCGTTGTCGTTCGGGTGCGTCCGGGCCTTTGACTCTTCGGACTGCTTGGTGTCGCTCGAGACGCCGGCCTGTCCTTCCTCCGCCCAAGTTTACGTCTGGGTCTCTTCAAGTCAGCCCGGACGCCATCGCGGCCCGTGACAAAAACGACTGTGAAACGTGCAAATGTGTTGGTCCCTCCGTTGCTTTCGAAATGATTCATGGTTTTTTCACGGTTTTTGCTCCAACAATTTGGAGGCCATCCGCCGTCGTCCTTTCGTCATTCGTCGAGTGCCAACATCCGACGTTCCCTGGGAACATTTTCACTTCAGCTGCCGCCGGGTCAACTGGCACCTTGTCGTCGCGTGACCTCTTTTGGTTGTTTCAATTCGAGCCATCCAGCGAAGGTGCCACGATGGAGGATTGTTGTTGCGTCCTACGGTGAAAGTTGTCTTGTCGGTGTTTTCTGATCAGCATGCGGGTGTGTGTCCCCTCTTCCTCCTGCGACCAGTCACAGCGGAAGCGGCGGGCTTCCTGTCGGCGGTGGGCGTCTTCATCGCGGCGCTGGCGCTCCTCTTCCTCTTCGTCAACAAGATGCTCTGCTTCTCCAAAGTGGGCGGGGCTCCGTGTCTGGAGCGACAGCGGCTCTCCGGCGCGCGACGTTCGCCGGGGATCCGCCGAGGCCTCGGTGAGATCCCGTTGACATCGCGGGACGAGCGGACGCGGCCTTCGACGGGAAGCCGGCCGGCTCTGTCCGAACGTTGCTCCACAAGTTCATTCTTTCCAGCGTGTGTTCGCCCGTTTGGGGTCGGTCGCTGAGCCCAACCAAAAGAACCTTTCCTACTTCTTTGTGTGCCAACGTGAGAAGATGGTCGTGGTTTCTCGCGCATGTTCACGTGGCGCGGCGGGCGCGGAGCTACGGACGCCGGGCTCCTTTCATCCAGTGGGCTGGGCGATTTAGCCTGTCGCCGTTAGCAGTCACCGGTCCGACCGCGATCTTCCCGTCGACGTTATCTCCGTCCCAGAGAATAACGGTCGCGCTGCCTGATAAAGCGCAAAAGCCTTTTCGTCCGTTGCCGTCATTTAGGAAAGCTTTCAGCCCGCGATTCATTTTCGCATCTGTGCCGTTAATCCGAGCGTCAGAAAATTGGGCAAAGTCAGTTCCATTTTAAATTAGGGCGAGTCTTGGGTCCGCTTTCACGTCACACATTCAAACGGTGTCGCTAGAGAAGAATACGAAGAAGGGAGAGGAGAAAATGGCCATCGCCATCGATCTGTCTCAGTCACAGCGAACGCTCGATTCTGTTCGCCGGGTGTGTGTGTGTGGGGGGGGGGGGGGCAGACGCATATCAAACACCGTCGTGTCCTGAGACTGCGGGCACGGGGGCGGTCATTAGCGCTCGTGCTAGCTCGTCGCCAATGCGCTGACATCCCACTCGGATGCAAAAATGAAAAAAGATCAAATTTCAACGTATCGAAGACTTGCAGTTGTTTTGCGTTAGATGCCGCGGATCCGAAAAGAACGGAAAGCGTCGGTGTGCAAACCCGGCCGCATTTCTGAATCAACAATGGCTGCCTGAGGTCATTGCAATGTCAACAATAGGTCAAAAGTAAATACGCCGCCACGACGGCGTCACGGGACACGTCGGTCCGGTCGTACCTCAAACAAGTCGCGCGCCGTCAACAAGATTTCAGCTGATGACGTTTGAACGCGCTCGCCCCAAAAACGCTCGGGATGAACGTTAAAGGTGTGCTACGTCTTCACGACACGTTTTAAAAGGATAGTTTGGATTCACGACGGGCGTTAAAGGGACAATCCGTCTTTTTACGGGACTTATTCCATTTGAGATTATTCTGGAAAGGTAAAAAAAAAAAGTGGCAGGTTAATTGAAAATTTTCAAGCCAATCACAAAATGCAGATCCTGTGAGATTGGCGTCTCCCTTTGGATGATTGACGCAACGGATCAAAACAGGTAGGACCAGCAAAACGTCGTTCCCCCCCCCACTCCAGCTCAGATAAACAAAATGAAAAACGATCATTTCTTTCAAAATTTGCCCTCTGCCCAGAAGGAACTCCAAATGGATCAAATTATGGCTATTTTCATCCATCCGCGCTTATGTCCTGGCTCGGGCCGCCGAAGCTTCGGGCGAGGGGCGGACTGCGCCCCGAACCGGTCGGCAGTCGGTCGCAGGGCGCACACAGACCCGGAAGACCGTTCGCACCGTGAACTGAATGGGAACCGAACGCCCAGTGGGCCACCGCACCCTCAGTAAAGTTACTTTACTGGCTACTTTCCATGTTTTTTCAAGATTTGTTATGGCAGCGGGCAAATAAATGTGCCGCAAATAATTGGCCAATGCTGAGACGTGACGCGATTTACTGCCAGCGAGCCACACTTCAACCAGTTGGCTTTCTGCTGAAAACAACTCCGGATGCGGACAAATGAGCCCAAAATATTCTTACTTCCGAGAGCTTTTTTCAGAGTTGAGAGTTCCCCCGTTGTGATTCGTCATTTTGGTTTCCAACTTTGCCGTCCACAAACACGGAATGCCGACGCCGTCGACTTCAAGTCGCTGCGGCTGTGGCGGCTGAACGTTAGCGGCGGCTTCATCGGCGTCCTACCGCGTCGCTCGTGTTAGGTGTTAAAAGGAGAGATCTCTCTTTTCAAGTGTTCCAAGTCAAAAGTTGCCAAACGCAAGTGAAGTACAGATACCTGAAAAATGTCGGGGTTCTGTTTTGCTGCGATTGACTGAATGCTCTGAGAATGAAATGAGCTGAATGAGTGAGAATATTGAAATGTGGGATAGGACGCGACCCTCGTGAGGATAAGCCACTCAGAAAATGGATGGAAGAATGGAGTGAGGATATCCCGCGAACCGAAACGAGCGCAGAAGGAATTGGTGTCCAATGTTGGGGCTCCAATTGTGACCAGCAGAGGGCAGTAGGACAGGACTCGATGCGCGGGTGAAGTCAGGTGAGGCCGCGGTTCCGAGCGCCCCATTTCTGCTTGGATGGGCGCCGTCTTAGCTCGGCGATCCTCTTCATCACGCGTTGGAGGAGGGAGCCGGTCGAGTTTGTCTTTCAAAGGTTGGCCCGCCGGTGGCTCCCCAAAAATCACCTTTGTCCTGTTTTGTGTGCGGCAAGTTGAGGGCTCGGGCGTGGACGGCGGCGGCGGCGGCGGCGTCCAGTCTTCCTCGGACAGCGACAACCATTTGACGGAGCGCTTTGAGATTTCAGCGTCGAGCTTTGGGGGCGCGGAGCAAGCGCATTCCGGCGAGGAGTCGTCCACGCGGGAAGGTAAACAACGAGCCCAAATGACGGATCTGCCGCTTAGCGGGTGCTCTGCTTAGCTTTTAGCCGCTGGAGCTTCCCATTGTTGTCTTCCCAGTCACGAGCAGACAAATCTTTGTTGCGGCGCGACCGTGAAAATGAGCCCAATCGTGACGCGGACGCCTTTGCTCCTCGCAGAGGCCGACGGGCAACGTAATCCTCTGGATAAGGCACAGGGGGCGCCACAACAACAATCTTCATTGGCCGCCACGGAAGAAAGTGCCGCCCCCTCCGCCGCGAAACCGCCGACGACGGAGGACAACTCGGAGGATCCGGAGGCAGGGTGTCGCAAAACTGCTGATGCGTGGAATCAGAATCCAAATCAGGTACTGCGCGCTGCTAACGTGGCGATCGGAAACGTTGTCACTGGACAACGCGCGCAAAACACAACAAGGCTCGACATTTTGCGGGGTTTTTCCCCCCCGTGTTTTTCCGCATTATTTCTTCAGCCTTATCACACCGGGACCTGAGAACAGGTTTTTATTTTACACTGAAAATCCCGCAAGAAAACGGAGGCCTAACCCTAAAACACCCTCCCCTCCCATCAGGGGCCCCGGACAACGAACGCCGCCGGCTCATCTCCCCGGCGACCCGTCTCCAAGTGCTGCGACCTGCTGGTCTCGCTGGAGTACCGAGGGGCGGCCCAGGAGCTGCTGGTCACCGTGGCGTCGGCGCGAGATCTTCCGGACAGGCGGCGCGGCGGCGCGGACGCCTGGCGGGTCCACGTGGTCCTCCTGCCCGCCAAGAAGCAACGGCGCAAGACAGTTCTCAGGAGGCCGGCCGGCGCCGAGGGAGCAGCGGCGCTGGACTTCAACCAGACCTTCGCTTTGACGCCCGTGGAGGCCTCGAGCCTGCCGGCGGCGGCTCTCAGGTTCCGCGTGTACGCCCTGGAGGGGATGGTGTCGCGGCGGCGGATGATGGGCGAGAAAGTTCTGCCTCTGACCGGCGTCGACCCGGCCGGCGGAACGGCAGACTTCCGTCTGGTCCTGGGGCCTCGCCATGACGTCGAGGTACCCGAAGCCAACTTGATCAAGTGTTTTCAGTCAAGAGCCCAGCAGCATGACTGTGGTCTGCGTACTAGCGCCGTTTCAACATCCTGTACTCGTGGAGTCGGTTTGCTGTTGCTGTCCCCCCATTGACGTGACTTTAATGGGTCCCAACCGATCCACCTTTCTGTCAAAACAAAACGCTCAGGAATGGACGGACCGAGATGCTCCTTCGTCTCCCCCGTTCCGGTTGCCGTTCCTCTCCGTCGTCCCGTCCGCCCTCCTCTCTGCGCGGGTCTTGACGCGGTTTCTCCCATTTCTGTGCAGGGCGCGGACTCGGAACCCGGCCCGGCCGCCTCGCCGACGCAGAGCGCCGCTCCCGAGCTCCTGATGGGCCTCTCCTACACCTCCGCCACCGGCAGGATGTCGGTGGAGGTCGTCAAGGGGAGCCGCTTCGGGAACTGGGCCGCCGGCGGAGCTCCCGGTACTCGGGTCCGTCCGCCGGTCTCCACTATCCACGCCGTGTTCGTCGTCGTCCACCTCGCCTCAGGTTTTTGCGGGGCTTCTGGCGTTGGTCATCCCGCTCACTGCTCTCGCTGTTTGGAGTCGTGTCCCTCGTGACATTGTTCTCGCAATCCTTTATCGTCTCCATATTGGCGGTGTTCTTCCTCACGGCCGTTTCTCTCCCTGTGGCGTTCGTCACGTTCTTGGTGTTGCTGGCTGGCTTCATCGTGTTCTTTCTTGGTGCGCTTTCTAATGTCGATCATCTCCCTTCTGTTGTCCGTCACCCTCCGCCGGACCTCGTCCCGGTCGCCCAGACACGTTCGCCCGACTGACGCTGCTGAACTCGGCGGGCGTGGAGATGTCGCGCTGCAAGACGTCGGTGCGGCGCTCGCAGCCCAACCCCGTGTACAAGGAGACCTTCGCCTTCCAGGTGGCGCTCTTCCAGCTGTCGGACGTCACGCTGGTGGCGTCCGTCTACGGCCGGCGCGGCCTCAAGCGCAAGGCGATGATCGGCTGGGCCGCCCTGGGCCGCGACGGCAGCGGTGAGGAGGAGCGCCTCCACTGGCGGGACATGAAGGACGCGGGCGGCGCGCAGGTGCGCCGCTGGCACGTCCTCCTCGACGCCTGACCCCGATGACGTTGCGCACGCGGTCAACTCCCGGCCGGTCAGGGCAAAACATTACTTTGGGTACTTTTTTCACTTGGAAGAAGACCGAATTTCATTGGAATACGTTAGGGTTAGCTGTTGGCTGTCAAAAACCGTGCCGGCGGTCGCAAAGAAGCAACTTGACCGGTAAGTCAACTTAACCTTCATAATTAATTCTGAAATTACAATGTGTGTATGTTTATCACCAGAAGTCAGAGCCCGTTGACCGCGGCGGAACCGATGATGGATGCAAAGTGCGCAGTGGACTTTTTATTCGACGTCACTGCCTGACCCGCAATTTGGTCGCGCCCGAAAAAACGAGGCCACCTTCTCGAGAAACATTTTCCAGATCCGAGTTGGAATAATTACAACGCTCAAGCTGTACATTCGGACTTTGGGGGAAAAAAAGTTCGACAGTAGCGTCGTAACAGAGATTTCGTGTTTTTAGATTCAAGTCGTCATTTGGAAGAAAAAGCCCGGAACTTTTTTCTTGTAGAATACAACTCCAAAAATGTGGAACTTTTTTTTTTTTCTCCCGATTTTCTGATCAAAAATGTAAATTAATCGCAACGAAATTCAACTTTTTTCACGACTCAATGTTCCAACATGTAATGCATAACTTTATGTTAAATGAGAAAAAAAAAATAAAGGCAACAATTTACTTTGCACTTTGGAAAATATTGCAGGATTTTTTTTGGTCACGTTTTTCTTATCAAAATTATTATTCCGGTTGGGTTCGATTCAAGTGGCGCAATTCTTTTCTTCGGAGAGGACGCGAGCGCTTTTCTGCTCAACATCGAAAACCACCTTGGTTTTTGTAATGCAACCAAATAACCAAAAGTGTGCGCCATGTGCACAGCTGGAGGAACGCGAGAGGAAGGGTTTCACGTCCACAACGAGGAGACCACTTGACGACGCGACAGACAAGGTCAGAGGGAGCTACGTTGCGTCTGTCTTTGTGGATCTAGAAAAAAAAAAAAACTGGGGGACCGCATGCGTGTGGAGGAGAAATATGTTACAATAGTACAGGGCAGCGGAACAGGTGGAGGTGGGACTGCATCAGGGATCAGCTCTGAGCCCCTTCCTGTTCGCTGTGGCAATGGATAGGCTGACCGATGAGGTTAGACCGGAATCCCCTTAAACCGTGACGCTCGCAGATGACATCGGAGGGAACCCTTTCAAAGATGGAGGCTCGAACTGGCAAGGAGAGGAATGACGATTAGCCAAAGTCAAAGAGAATATATGTGCAAGAATGAGAGGGGCGGAGGGGGAAGAGGCACCGAGGGTGGACCACTTCAAACACTTGAGGTCAACAATCCAGAGCAAGGGTGAGTGTGCTAAGGAAGTGGTCCAAGCGGGGTGGGTGGAACAGCTGGCGGAAGGTAACAAAAGAGTCTCCGCTCGGATGAAGGGCAAAGATTATAAAAAGGCGTTGAGGCCGGCCTCCCGCGATGGACCGATTGGAGACGGCGGCGCCGAAGAAACGACAGGAAGCAGAAAGGAAGATGTTGAGGTTCTCGCCAGGGGTGAGCGGCTTGGACGGTATTTGTCACGAGCTCATCCAGAGGGAAGGCCAGGGTCAGATTGGACGCAGGGCACGTGGGAAAAACAACCGTTTGTAGTCACATTGACAGGAGAAAAGCCACACAGGCCTCGACAAAAGCGGGGCCGGGATTTGAACCCCCGGTCATCACAAGTGCGAGGCGGACGCCGTCAGCGGTCGTCTGCCAGAAAGGAACGCGTCGTCAGCCTTTCCGTTTTGTATGAAGAAAAAAAAACGACGTTCTTTTTTCCTCTCTGAAATGGTCAAGTTTTGTCATTTCTGATGATGACGATGATGACGATGATGAAGGCCCCCCCCCGAGAGGAGGCGCGGCCACGAGCCGGCTTTGCTTTCGCGCGTCGTGTCATTTCCCACGATCGCGAAGGCCTCCGGAGGAGGCGCGGCCGCAAAGCCCGCTCCCGCTTTGGGCCCGGTGTCACGTGACGGCCGGGTCGGGGCCGCTTTTCCGCTTTGAGGAGTCGTCGTCGTCGTCGTCGTCGTCGTTTCAAAGCGAAGCCGCCACGCGCCGCTCGCCGACCTCATGCCAACCCGCCGAGGCTAACGCTAAGCTAGACCCGAGCGAGAGCGTCTGTTTTCGGCCGCGCCACATGGAAAAGCGCGGCCGCCTGGCGGAGCTCTTCCGCTTCCTGCAGGACCCCCACCTCGTCGCCCGCTTCCAGCGCCTGTGCGGGGTACGGGGCACCTTTTCGAGTCGGCCTTTCCGCCGGCAGCCGGCGGGAGCGGACGGCCACGGTCGGGGCAAAAAGACGAGCAAGCCCCTCCGCAGGAACTCCCTGACCGGCGACGCGGGCCAGGAGTTCGTGGTGGAGAACCGCTTCCTGTACTACTTGTTCACCTTCGGAACCGAGCTGGGCAACGAGCTCTTCTACATCACCTTCTTCCCCTTCCTGCTGTGGAACGTGGACGCCCTGGTGAGCCGGCGACTCATCATGGTGTGGGTGTGGGTCATGTACGTGGGCCAGTGCACCAAAGACCTGCTCGGCTGGGCCAGGCCCGCCTCGCCGCCCGTCGTCAAGGTGGAAGTCTTCTACAACTCCGAGTACAGCATGCCCTCCACGCACGCCATGTCCGGCACCGCCATCCCCTTCGCGCTCTTCTTCCTCACCTGCGGACGCTGGCAGGTAACCATGACGACACACAAACAACAACAACAACAACGCGCGCTCCTCCTCGACCGACTGACTCGCACCAAACCAAATCTGCCATAACTGACTTGCACGTCATTTGCTGACAACTAACTTGCGTCCGAGTTAGTTGTATAAACTCACTAACATGCACAAGTGTAACTTCCGCACAACAAGTGGAAGTGACAAACTAACTGGACACGTGATGAAAGAGGAAGAGGATCGTTGGAGTTGCAATTCCTTTTATTTGCTCGGCCCGATAACTCATTCGAACTTTCACCTTGCAACCAAGATGACATGCAACCTTTATGAGTGTGTGTGTGTGTGTGTGTTGGGGGGGTCACATGACCAACTAGACTTGGACCTCCCAACCCTTCTTGAGTTTTGTGGAGCTCAGCAAAACACGTGTCACTCATTGGCGTTGGTCGCCTGCGGGAAGCTGAACACGTCAACTTCCGCTTTGCTCTGCTTGGACATTTTTGGGCTCCTTCCTGAACGTGCTGATGAACATGTTTTCATGCGTGCTCATTAGCATTTGAGCTTTAGCTTCTAAGGCCACGCTTCCCAAGCGTCTTTCTTCGTGTTCCCAAACACGTTTCTGAGCTCCTTGTTTGACAGACGGTTCACGTTTGAACGAGTCTTGTTCCTGCTGATGTTGATGTTCCCGTTCCCGCGTGAGAGGAGGCAAGCGTCGTCGTTGTCCAAGCAGACATGTCTGAGCAGAGCTGGAATGTTCGGACGGATCGAGTCGGTGGGATCTTCCCGCTTCACTGCCCCCCCCCCGAACTGGGCAGAAATCATTCGTGTTTCTCCATGCAAAGAAAAAAAAACAAAAAAAAAAACCCAAACCCTGCGCTGTTGCCTTTGCTGCTTTACAAAAGCAAGACGACAAAAGGTTTTGAGTGAAAGTGCAAAGTTCAGCAGATCCCGTTTGGACTCGCTTTGCTCTTCCCTCGCCACGACATCGATTGTGCAAGGACGTGATCTCACTTGTTCATTTTGCCTTTGCTTTCTTTTTCAACGGATTTGTTCAGGTTACAGATGGTGGAAAAAGTTGAAAGGATTTCTTTTTGGCCTCTTTTTTTTTTTTTTTTAAGATGGCAAAACCTTCCATTCGTTCCCGGGGTGTGTCGACTTGTGCATATCAAATCTTCCATGGAGGAAATGTCACGGAGACGGCAAAATCCACATCACGACCTCTTCTGAGTGTTTTTTCGAATGATCTGTTTTCCATTGAATGGTGAGCTGGAAGTTGAAGCCATAAAAAGTCGCCCTCCAGCTCAAACCCCGACCGAACCTATTTGAGCAATTTGAGTGTGGCTTCCGATCCCAACACAGCGTCTTTGTCCTCTGCGTACTCACGCCGGACATGGCGACATCCTCGTCGTCGTCGGCCTCCCTGCAGCCTTTGACACCGTAAGTCCCCCCGCCGTACATCGCTGGCGCCGTCCTCGCCGGATTCAAATCTCATCTCGGCAACCCTCACCGACCGCGGCACCTCATTTGTGGGCCCTCTTGTCTTCCGGCGTCCCCCAGGGCCGGCCGGGTGCTCGGTCCTCTTCTGTTCAGCCTTTCCGCAGTTCACTCTGAAGCCCGGTTCCTTGTCACTGCTGCGCCGACCACGTCCAGATCTACGTCTTCCTCGTATCCATCACCTTCCTGATCTACTCTCCTCTACATCAGATCCCGGATGCAAACCGACCGTCTTCAACTCAGCGGCAATAAATCCAACGTGTCGCTCGTTGGTTTGCCGAACGCGCCCGTCATTTCTGCCACTCTCTTGACTGCACTAGGCCGGTTTTCCCTCTTCTCACATCGGCAACTCTCCCGCAATGTATCCGGATCCCAGTCCTCCTCGCCTCGCCATAAGTGTCCCCCCGTAGGCCGCGGCGCCCCGACGACCCCCTTTCCCCGCCTCTCCGGACCGAGCGTTTTACCGCGTGGGACGGAGCCTTCGCCCATCTCTGCTTACAAAATCCGACGTGGCTGCTTCGGTCTCCCCACCTTGAAAGCTCATCAGAATCTGCCACGATTCATTCTTGGCCTTTTTATTCGTAAAGCATCTTTGGTCAGTCCGGTCTCGGCGACCAATCAAACGACACAAGAAAGTCGCTTGAGCTCCAATGTCCGCGTCTGCGTGGCGGCCATGTCGCTGGCGTGAAGGCGACGAAAGCTCACGTGTTGTAGGATTCGTCTGCCCAAACGCAAATATTTCAGTTGACTTCTCACTTGAGAAAACACCGGGCAGTAAATTGCAGGTGTTTTGTTGGAGCTTTGACACCGGCACAGTAATATCACCATTTTTTTTTTTTTTATTGATGTTCATGCTGTAGTTAAAAAAAAAAAAAAAATCTGTAGTTACTATTAACTTGGTGCTTTTCGTCACTATTTCACCGAGGAAAAAAGTACTCTTACTCGAGTGCAGTGTTTGACTTTTCCAGGCACAACGGGGGGCTCGTGTTTTCTATCTCTCGGACCCGAACCTTTTTACGGCACTTAAGAACGATGTGAGGCACGTGCATGTGGGATGTTTGACAGCAGCCGCGTGCGCCGCTTACCGGTGGGCGCCGCCGATGACGACGTCCTGTTTAGTTGCCAAATCGTTGCGTGTACGTACTTGCACGACCAGCGGCAGCTAGCGTAACGGCCTCGGCCCCTGTCGTAGCGTTACGGAGCCGTCTCGAGTCGAGTTACCTTTTCGTGTCCCATTTTTGACACTTTGGCCTTCCTGAATTTTGATTTTCCTTCCGCACGCGAGAGTCTGGATTAACGAGAACTGACAAGAAAATGACGCCGCCGCTTGCTGGAGACGGAGGGGGGGGGGGGGGGGGGGGGAACCGACCTTGAGACCCTCGTCCTGAAATGTAGGAAATTGAAACCACAGCTATTTCTTTTTTTTTTTTTTAGGCTTTATTGAACTCTTGTGAGTCTTCCAGAATGCTGCATTTATATTCCAATCTGAAAAAATCTCTACAGGGTCCTGAAGGACACCCTCCGCAAAGTATATATGGTTTTTTTTTTTTTTTTTTTTTCATGCTTTCAGTGTTTGAACGTGTGCGAGAATATATTGTCAAGTAATGCGTTGCGTCCGCAGTACTCATCGACGTTGGGCTTGGCGTTGGCGCTGTGCTGGTGTCTGCTGGTCTGCGTCAGCCGGATCTACATGGGCATGCACTCGCTTCTGGTAATGGCCGCGCATCCGTCACCACATCCGCGTCTACCCCGGCGTCCGTTCGTTGTGGGCACAACGCCCGCAAACGCCAGCTGCACCCACGTCGGCGTTGAACTCGCGGCCGCTAAGTCGCAACGTGCACGCGCACAAAAGAGTTGACGGGTGGAAAAGTGCCCATTTGTGTCAAAAGAAAACATTTTTGTCATGCTACAATATTGTACTGTGTAAAAATGTAGGCTCATCACGTCGTAATTCAAATGAATATTAGGCAATCAACAGTTTTGCCATCTTGCTTTAATGCTGTAATCCAATTGGTTGCGCCCGAGGGTCGACTTGGTGAACACCGACGAGGAATGCAAATGTACTTGGATTGCCTTATTTTCGGCTTGACGCGATCGGGAAAACCATTTCTGATCGCAAGATGGAGCCAATGCCGTTACGTATTTACATGACTTGTTACTTGTGTACGCAATTGCTCCAAAATGTATATTGTGGGGGGTGGGGGGGGGGTGTCCGTGGGCGACGGCGCGACTCGGCTCCACGTCCCGGCCACCGGCTCTTCCGACCGATCAATGAAGGAAGGTCAAAAGTCGTAGGCCTTCCGACAACTTTTTTTTTTCCCCCCCCTGGCAATGACGTTATGAAATTCTTGATCAGCGAACCTCCTATTTTTCTGCCTTGTGCCATGTTAGGACACTGACTCGCATCCTGCTGCTCCAATTTCTCCATTTTTGGATATTTTGTGGCGCGCACGATGGGTGACTTTAAACTGCTCCCCTTGCACGACGGACATGGCGCCGGTCTACGACGGAAAACCGCCAACGAGTAAACGTTGCTCCGTACAAACTTTGCACAATGTGGCACGTTGACACGCTTGTCTATATCGATTTTCCATCTTGCACGTCTTACAGTATAAGGAATAATTCCTATGAACGTAAATGTCTCGTGCTCTTTGTTGTGACGGGGGTGGGCAGGGCAGCGTCGACTGCCGGAGAAAAATTCCTCGTGTGTTTTTACACACTTGGCCATTAAAGCTGATTCTGGTTCTGATTCTGATCCAATGAAATATCGGCTCTTTGTTCATCTGTTGATGCCGGTGAGGCCTAGCGACAGGCAGGACCAATTAACGGTTTGCCCCGAGATTTTCACGTCATCTTGGCTCTTATTGACAAAAAGAGGGGGAAAATATGACCCATTTTTGTGTGTATAAAACGTACACGTTGCCTCTCTTTGGAATCCGCTGACGTGGCGGGAGGGTCGGCAGGGTCAAAGGTCGCCGAAAAGCTTTGCTCCGCCTGCCTTAATCTCACAATCAGAATCAGAATCGCGAGGCCCGGGTCCGATCGAGACGACGCCAAAACACACAAACGCACACGACTTGAGTTGAGTCGCGAGAAGTGAAGATCGCAAATCATTTGCGCCATGTCAGGATTGGGCGACCGAGGCGCGCTCGGCCAATCGGGGGCCTCCCTCCTACCCGCCATTTTGCGTTTGTGCCAAAAAGCTTCCCAGAAGAACTTTGTCCTCTCTATTTGCGGGCCGCAATCGCGGAAATATTTCAGAATTTTCTGGTATGCTGATTTTGCGCAGCGGCCATATTGCAACTTGAGCCCAAACGTCCGCCGTTTATCTGCCACAATCTTCGCGCACGCCAATACAGTCGCCCTTTGACCTTATCATAAATGTTGGTAATCTGGTTTGGCTTTTTACTACCCCCAGCGCGCAGAGATTTCATTTTTGTACCGCTTATCTTATCAAAGAGGAAAGAAAAGATCGTTTTGTTACTCTGTTGAACTTGCGTCATATCCGCAACAAAATCTGGGAAACGTAATTAGCCACGGAAATATTGCTGTATCCGTGTGTACGTAAGCAGACTAAATGTAATTTCTACCACATGAAGTTTCATTTTGACGTATTAAAATGAAAGGAAACGACATTGCCGTCCCTCCTCCAAAAAAGTGAACATTTTGAAAACCCTTTGAATAGGTCCGTAAGTGACTAGGATGTAAAAAAAAGAACATATAACAGTTTATTCTAACCACTGTTGTTGTTTCTCGTGAAAGTCCGCCTAGTCGCCGCTCGAAAGCGAGGATGCCCGATGGATGTTCCTCATGGCGTTCTCTTCGAAATGCCGACTCGGAGCCGAGTCTCGCCGTCGCCGATGGGCTCAAGTCGCAAAGCTGTCCTACGGCGCTTGGGCGGCATGAGTCCGGAACTTATTGAGCAGCGTTGAGACAAGCTAGTGCTTTCTTCTTCTTCTTTTGATGCAACCTCTGGAATTGTACCGAAGATTGACGATATCCCCGGCACATTTTTACTTTTGACATGGAGTCAGTTGACTTTGAAGAAGAAGAAGAAGATTCCACCTCAATTGCGTCTTTTTGGCGGGCTCGTAGCAAAATGAAGCATGACACGCAGAAGTGTAAAATGTATATTTTGAATTTATTGAATTAAAAATCTTTCACCAAAACAGTCAAAATAAATACACGGCACACGCGTGCTGACACTGAGCCCCGAACCGATACCGCGGGAACGCATAAGCAGAAATAGAGCGGAGTCTATAATTCCTGATGGTGGCATATTCAAACCTGAAAATAAGGCAATAATCGACTTAATAGCGGCAGAGCGCCGACGCGGACCCGAGAGTCGCCGTGAACGCTGCGGTTGTTTGCAGGACGTGATGGCGGGCGTGTTGTACAGCGCGCTCATCCTGCTCTTCCTGCTGCCGGCGTTGGACACCATCGACGACTTCGTGCTGACCGGCGCGTACGCGCCCGCCGCCGTGGCCGCCGTCTACGCGGGCCTGGGCCTGCTGTGTTTCACGCTGGACGCCTGGAGCACGTCCCGCGCCGACACGGCGCAGATCTTGGGCTCGGGCGCCGGCGTGGCGCTGGGCTCGCGGGTTAACCGCGTGCTGGGCCTGCTGCCCGACCCCCCGCCGGAGCGCCTGCCCCTGGCGCCTCCCGCGCTGGGCGCCAGCCCGCTAGCGGCGGCGGCGCTGCGCTGGGGGGCGGGCGTCCTGGTCCTGGTCGCCACGCGGGCGCTGATGAAGGCGCTGACCATCCCCCTGCTGTGCCGCGTGCTGGCGGTGGGCGAGGGCGACGTGCGGCGGGCGCGGCGGCACGCCGAGGTGGAGCTGCCTTATCGCTACGTGGTCTACGGCGCCGTGGGCTTCAACGTGCTCTTCCTGGCGCCGCTCCTCTTCCGCGCGCTGCACCTTTCTTGATGCCCCGCCGTCATTTTTTGTCTTCGGCGTTTTGCGTCGCACCCGCCGACTGTTCTCGAGCGGCACGGCGCGGCGCGGCGCAGTCCGGCAGTCGGATGTCCCGGCCTTCCCGTGGGGCCGCCGTGCTCGCCGGCGTACCTGCAGAGAAAGCACCCGAGAACCCGAAGCCTTTATGTCTTCCGTATTTGTTTGTGTGACCTTGCGTTCCCGCTTCCTTCCTCCCGCATTCCAAAAAGTTGCGTTTAGTCGCTTGAGCGACATGCCGCGTGTGGCCTGTGATTGGCTGCGAAGAAAGGCCAAACATTTTGGGTCACTGACCCCGAAATGGGGGTACCGCGTGGCACGTGAATTGGCTTTCCTTCAGGTACGCCGGCTTCCTTCCACATTCCAGAAAACGAGTTGGCTCCGTTGAAGACGAAGAAATTCTCCTCAGGCGCGTTCCAGGTTCAAACGGACGGTGGGATTTTTGTCTTTTGGGGAAGTGACATCACTGTGGTAATTGCGTGGCACATAGAAGAGAGGATGTTTCACAAGGGGAGGGGGGAGCTTGATTGCGTTTACTTTAACACTGTAAAAAAAAAAAAAAAAAAGGACCGGACCGCCTGCTCGTTTGATTGGAGGCAAACATGACAGAAACTGTTTTGCTCTTCAATTTTTCAACTCCAACGTTGAGACGAGGAAGATTGTTTCCGAGAAATGTTTTGCTCGTCCAATTCTCCATTTGATACAAAAACAAGCAGCACAGAATGATGGCTAGAATGCCGGCCCGCGATTGCTCAGCTGCTGAGATGGGGCGCTGCCCCGTCATCCCTTTCCCGGATCACGACGGTCATGTCGGATGAAAAACAACTACAACGGTTAGAAGCAATTCAACGCTTCATCTCCGCAATTGGGCCTTGCTTTAAGGTTGACAGCGTTCACCCGCCGACAAATCAGTCCGTTCGCTTTACGGGGTCTTTATCGGCGACGTCAGCGTAAAAAGAAGTCTTTTTCAATGCATCGTTTTTATGACGTCATTTCATTTTTTTCTCAGATCTCAGATGTTCAGAATTTACAGGGTAATGTAAAAATATCTTTTTTGCTTTTCAGACACTTCGGAATTTTAAACGAAATTTTAATAAAGATGAAGAAAATAATGTCAGTGAATTTTCATTTTTTCTCAAGTTTGTTTTTGATCAATCCAAGCAAATCCAGTAGCTCAACGACGCACAGACTAGTGGCCTGCAAAGGTATTGCACACAGGGTTTGTCCTTTTGCACTTTGCCCGTTGGTGTGATTGTGAGTGCGGCTGTTTGATGTGCCTTGCAATTGGCTGGCAAGCGGTTCAGGGTGTACCCCGCCTCCTGCCCTTTGACAGCTGGGATAGGCTTCAGCACTCCCGCGACCCTCATGAGGATAAGCGGCTCAGAAAACGGATGGACATAACATAACCCGCCGAAACGAGGCAGCTTGAAAAATGAATGGATGGATGCTACATGCTAACTAGCATGTTTTGTGTACGCGGCATGCTAACTAGCATCTTTTGTATTGATGACACGCTTCACGTTAATTCCACAATGGACCTGAGACAAGATTGGAACCCGAGACCTCTCCACTCCAAGGCGAAGTAGAAAGAAAACTTTTCTTGGCGCGAGTCAACAGAAGAAAAAAGATGAAATAAAAACATTTTGAGGACAAACCTGCAATTTTCCCCTTTGGCGAAGATGGGCGAGGGACGACCAATCGCGCGGCAAAGACCACGATGGAGGTCTTTGTGGGACATACCGGGGAGGGGGGGACCGGTCGCCCGACATGTGCTCGTGCGGTCGAGATGTTTGTCGCCCTGCCAGTTTTGCACTTGGCCCTGACCCTTGTTGTTGATGTTGCCTACTGCTGGGTTTTGCGGTTTTGCCGGTTCTCCCTCTTACGTCAAAGTCTGTCTTGGTGACGTCATAAAGTGGAGCAGGTCCATAAGGCGACAGATGTTTTACTCCCACCAACAAATCCGAGGACCGAAAATGCTGCCGAAATTGCAATGCTGACGTGTGATTGGACCAAAACACATTTTGGGCTCGATTGTGGCGACCAGTTTGGACTAGAGCGAGCCAATATTTTCGTGCTGTTAAGTTCTACTCGATATGTATGGTGAAAGGACAAAAAAAAAAAAAAAAACAATCAAAAGATCGACGTTCCAAATTCCAAAGTCTGGACTGTCAAAGTTGAGCGTCATGATGAGGGCTGACAATTGGAAGCTGTTTCCACCTGCTGGTCATCTGTGTCATCACAGGTCCCGGAGGAGTCAACGCAGAATTGCCAAAGTCCAAATGAAATTCGCACAAAATAGTTTAGTTTCTTCTCACCAAATGTCCTCACATTTCGCGTCCTGCGTGTCATGTATTCGAAAAGGTTCAGCTACAATCAACAGTTAATTGTTGAGAGTGTTCCCTTAAGGATGACGGAATGTCTTCATCTGGACTTTCTCGTCCATTTTTCATATTTGAATATTTGAGGCTGGAGTGCTCGTCGTGACGCGGAACCTTTGCTCGCTCGCGTGCGTTTCCGGTGTCCGGACTGTAACAAGTGTGACGCATGTTTTGGTCCTCCATGCGGCTTTGCTTTTCTCAAATTATTTTGTAGGATTTTTGCGCAATTTACAAGTGTTTACTTGTCACTTTTTTTTTTTTCATTTTTATTCTTCATCCGGGTATAAAAGTTCAGAAAGACATCGCGGTAAGTTATTGTGGTGTGTTGGAAAAATGAGATACATTTCCATTTATTGTACGGCAACGAAATACAAGCTGCGATGTGTCGAGTTCATACATGAATTTAGTTTTTAGTACATTAACGAGGGTAATTTGGCACTCGTCTGGTTCCATATAGTTTACATTTTGCCTCAGTTTGAACTCTCCTTGCTGCTGATAATATTTTTTTCTCGACACAGCAAAGCAAGTTGATTTCATGCACAAGGTAACGTGATGTGCTTTACATGATTAGAAGGAGTTCAATACAAAGAGATAACAGGTTTAAAAACCGGGGGGGGGGGAGAGACAATAAAAGTGACATTATATACTAAAATGGAAAAAGAAAACAAAAAGCACAATTAAAAACAGCGTACAGTGGAAAAAATATCATTAAAATTGAAAATGCTCTAAAAAGCACGATTAAAAAGAAGAGTTTTCAACCTGCATTTTAAAAGTTTCCCACTTGGGGCTGACCTCACCTCTGTTGACAACTTCTTCCATTTTTCTGCAGCACAGTTGCTAAATGCTGCTTTGCCATGTGTATGTTTTGTTTCATATTTGTGCGATGTTACATTTATTTTTCCAAGTTTTGGGCTTTTTTTTTTTGTGATTTTACTCCACGTCGCGTGCGTCTGTGTTTCAGGTTCTCGGACGTGAAGATGGAAGCCTTGCCGGACAAGTTTGTCAGCTTGTCGCTGGCCCGCCGCCACGTATCCAAAGACGCCACCTACCTGCTGGACGTGGCGCTGCACCCCGCCGGCGCCGCGCTGGCGGTGTCGCATTCCGACTTGGCGCTGCGTCTGCACGACGAGGCCACGCTGCGTCTGGTGGGCGAGTATCGCGGGCACGGCGGGCCCGTGCGCGGCCTCACCTTCGCTCACGCGCGCCCCGACCTCCTCTACTCGGCGTCGGAGGACGGGACCGTCCGGGCCTGGGACGTTCGCCGTCCGGGGACGAGCGCCGCCCAAGTGTTCCGCGGCGAGCCGTGGCACAGCTTCTGCAGCTTCGACGTGAGCTGCGGCGACTTGCTGCTCTGCGCCGGCACTCCGGTTGGTTCAGTACCCGACTTTATTCTGTACTTTATGTTCAACGTAATACGGGTTTAGTGGTACCAGAACATGGGCTCTGGTACCATCTTGTGATGTCTTTGGACAACTCAGACAGCGCAGAAAAATGAAAGTGAATATTGGGATGAGTTTGCCGGTTGGTGACAAATCAAGTCTAAGTTCGACGCTCGAATCAGTCTTGACATCAAAGTATCAAAAGTGCAGACGCTCATCCTGGCTTTGTTGCTAGTTTTCGGTCTCAAAGAGCAACTGACACCAAAATATTCATTTCAAAATAGGTATTGTCATCAAAACTACATACGATATGAATCACTTTGATGATAATAGCAGTCCGAAAGTCGCACTTGACACCCCGGTGGCGGCCATGTTGCCTGCCACGTCACACTGGGGCGGTCGCCGTCGACAACAACGCCGTGCCGCTACGCTGTGGCAGACGAGCGAGAGAGATTTTCCGATTTTTCTGTGGCTCCTTCGGAGACTGAAGCTCTTTTCGAAGTCGAGAACGTCACAGAGGCAAGTGAAGGGACCGGGGCCACGTGTTAGAAGATATGCGGATCACTTCTAACTGACAACAGACGGACGAGGAGGACGCGGAACCCGATCAAATATTTGAAATGACTGCCCCACGATTGTTGGATTTCTTAACCCTTTGACAAGTCTCGTGTACGTAGCGTAGTCAGGAGGACCCATGCCGGGCGAAGTACGTACGTCAGGGGTGCCCAGGGGCTACTTTCTCCTCCCCGCACGCGGCCGCGCATCGACACGTTGAGCACCTCCGACTTATGTACTTTATGAAATTATTATGGCGCGGATCTTTTGTTATTACGTCGCCGGACGCCGACGGAGCTTTTCATTAATACTGCTTGTTTGGGACAAGTACAGGGACACCACGCTACCTTCCTGGAACGCTCGCTGGAAATAACATTTGTCGGAGTTTGGCGATTACGCGTTTGTTCGTTTGGCTAGTTAGCTCGTGTTAACGCTCTACTCAACTGACTTTGTGCTTCTATTTTGTGATTGTATTGTGTGATGACATTTTCTTCAACGCACTCCAAGTGCTTTGTGATGTTGCCGCTTTGACCGAGGGGATTTCTTCTCAATTCCCACGTAACCTACTGCATGCTATAAACTGTGAGACAAATTGAGTCTCAAGTTGAGTCTCCTCGAGGTTTTCTTGGAACAAAAAAAAAAAAAAGGTCATAGAAATAGCGCCCTTGTAAGCCACATCTGATCCAAATAGGCTCCAATTGTTGTTTTTTTTTTTTTGGAGTGGTCAGCGCATCCGTGTAACAATTCGGAGGTTGTGGGTAAAAATCCGGGCTCCGGCCTTCGCGTGTGGTGTATCCACCAAATGATCTTGGAAGTGATTGTGAATGTGTGTTTGTCCTTATGTACTCAATTGGCTGAATGGGAACATAAAAGTTTCGATTTTGATTTGGGATAATTGAAGCCGAAAGCTGTCTGGGGGGTCTGGGGGTAGACGGTAGATGGAACTCGCGTACTCGCACGTTCCAAAAAGAAGTTTGCGCGTTAGCATTCCGGGTTGATTTCTCCCCTTTTGTCTTCTCCGCGTCACGGACCAGCTGCAAGACGAAGACAGCTTGTTGGTGTTCTGGGACAGCAGGAAGCCCAACGCGGCGCCGCTGGGCGTCTACTCCGAGTCGCACAGCGACGACATCACGCAGGTGCGCTTCCACCCGCGCGACAAAGACCGGCTGGCGTCCGGCTCCAGCGACGGCCTGGTCAACGTCTTCGACGTCCGGCGCGGGTCCGAGGAGGAGGCGCTGCTGTGCACGTGCAACAGCAACTCGACGGCGGCGGCGGTGCGCTGGGCGGCGGCCGACGGGAGCCGCCTGCTCTGCCTCTGTCACGACGAGGGGCTGCACCTGTGGGACCTCCGGCGCCTGGACAGCCAGCGGCCGCTCGTCGTCTTCAGCTGCCCGGACGTCCGCCGCTCGGAAGTGACGGCGGACGGTCGGGGCCCGGAATACCTGGTGGGCGGGGCCTGGCTGGAGGGGGCCGACCGGCTGCTGGTGGTAGGCGGGGACAGGGGCGGCGACCTTCTGCTGATGGAGTGTGACGGCGAGGGGCTGCGTCTCCTCGGGACCCTCCGCGGGGGGCACTCGGCCACCGTCAGGTGCTTTGCGTGGGACGAGGCCGGGGGGGCGCTGGTCACCGGGGGGGAGGACGGGCAGCTGTTGCTGTGGAAACCGGGAGATGCGGTGGTGAAGAAGGAGGGCCGGAAAAGTTCTTCGCTTTTCAAACTCAAGTCCAGACCTGACAGAAGCCGCCGTACTAACCAAACGGACAATTTAAGGTCGCAGCATTGACGCCATCCACAAGGGGCGTGTCTACCTAGTCAGCTGTTGTCGTGACTCTCCAACATCCATCCATCCATCATTTTAGCCAAGGAGAAGGTTGTTTTTGTCGGTGGGGTCCTCTTGTAACCGGGGTGAAAAAGCAAGAGCGCAACCAGGTGAAAGTCGGGAAAGACACCCACCGCTTTCTACCGTTCTCAGCGAGAGAAACTTTCAATCTTTTTTTTTTTTTACAGTACATAACAGAAACTTTTGTCCTTTTAGGCAACGGAAGAGAGTGCTTCCCAAGTGACCGAAAATCAGCCTTCCCACGTTACTCCATTGAATTGAGCCTCCTATCAGATTCATTCAAGTTCTTTGGATTTGAAATACTTCTGTTTTTAAGGACATTTTAGTTGTGAAAAAAAAAAAAAAAGGATATTATTCACAAGGCATTCGCAATCCATACAGATATCATTTATCCATTCATCCATTTTCTTTGCCGCTTATCCTCACAAGTGTCACGGGGAGTGTTGGGGCCTATCCCAGGGACACCCTGAACCGGTTGCCGACCAATCGCAGGCCACGCGGAGACAAGACGACAGTCGCCGAAGGACAATTTTGAGCCTCCAATGAATGTTGCGTGTTTTTGGGATGTGGGAGGAAAGCGGAGTGCCCACCCAGAGAAAAGCCACGCATGCACATGGGGCGGAACATGCAAACTCCACCGGGATTTGACCCGCGGTCCTCAGAACCGTGAGGCCGGTTGTACCGATCGTGCCGGCTTGTTCGATGCAGTGCGCGATTCGTTAGCGTTGTCCTGCCTGCGTCGCGTGCTCCGTACGAAGCTACCCGATGTGACGGACTGACCAAATGCATACGCGCAAAACAATTTCATCTCAGCACTTTAACAATTTGATGAAGATTTGAATTAGCATCAGCATGAAGATCAGAGATTGGGGGCCTCCGCTCCCCGAGAGGGCTTGCGTCAGGAAGGGCACAAATAATGAGCGTTGGTCTGAGATGACACGCTGTGGCGACCCCAAAGAAAGTTTGGAGTAAGATGCGAGATTGGCAACAGTCAACCACCTGAAGCACCGGCGTGTTCCGTTCCATGCAGTGTACCAAAATAGTTTGGTTCCACTTCATTTTGCCATTTGTCTACGTTTTTATTCAGCACAATATTGTGGACTGCTATTTTGCCTCATTTGTTGTTGTTTTTTTTTCTTTTTTTTTAGGGATTAATTCCATTTCCATTCATTCATTCACCGAGAGAAAAGATGATCTGAGATACGAGTGTGCTCACGGTTTGAATGATCTCAGGGCATCACCGATATATCCCAAAATATGCTGCGTTTGGCTGATGGAATCCTAAAATTTGAGTCTCGTACTGGACCTCACGTGATTCACTTGAGAATTGGACCTTTTAAGAATCTGGTCATCCATCCATTCTCAACGCCACACCGGTGCGTACGACAGCCGGCTTCAGGCAGACTACACCCTCAACCGGTCGCCAGGGCACGTTATAGCCACGGACAACCGTTCACAGTCTCATTGAGTGGGAACCGAACCAAGGATCCCTGCGCCACACCCTCAAGTGACATAAATTGCTCGCGAAAACGCATAATGTAAAGTTAATTTTATGACTGAGCAATGACCAAACAGAACCTGGATCCGCCCTGACTTTTATGACCAGTCTCGGGTGTAGGCGGCCTCTCGCGCAGTCAGCTGGGAAAAGGGATGCTCTTCCAGACACACCCGCCCCGCGGCGTCACGCCCTCGTCACGTCTCTTTCAAGTGGGGGGCTAATGCTAACATGTTAGCCGACTAGAAGGAGGAAAGCTGCGTGGGGGCGCAGGACCACGCACACGCACTCGTTTGTTGTCATTCCGAGGAGACCAAAGTTTGAATGAAAAGCTCCTTGCACGCCCCGCCCACTTGTCCAATTACAAAGACAAAAAACTAGGGCGGTTTGTGGTCTGCGGTTCGGACGCGTCCGGAAGTGGCTGATGAGGACGAGAGGAAGACCGTAGAGAAGGTTGATGGATGCCGTGAGGTTCTGTTGGCGCACATGGAAAATGATGACGCGCCACTATCTGGACAAGCCCAAAGCAAAAAACGAACAAAAAAAAACCCAAAATACATTGGGGAGCAATGCAGTCTATGTCCGTGTACACGAATAAAAGAATAAGAAAAAACAAAAACAAAAAAACCCCGGACGTTTCCTCACAATCATTTGCAGTGTCGTGTGTTGTGGTTCGAAGGGGAATATTTCTTGGCTCCTCCGCCCAACTACCGGCGTCACGGCCCGGTCCCGCCCTCTCAGCCGAGTGACTCGCCCCTCATCCAATCGCGATGGCGTTCATCGATCGCCGAGACCAAGGAGCCAATGGGCGCGACGGCCCTCGCGAGCACGTTAGTGTGCTTGTGTTATGTGTGCCGTGCTCCCGTGCTGTTGACAAAAGAAGAAACAAGCCCGAAAATCAAACCGAGAGGCGACCGGACAGGAGCATCAGCACCGCCGTCACCGCTTCGGGGAAGGGGGGAATGTAACAGCGACCGCCGGGCCTTGCGGATGGCAGTTTGAGTTGGAAGGAGAACGTCCGCCGCTACCGAGAGCGACATTGTGCCGGATTTTTTGGGGAAAGAGCTGTCCGCACCGAGCTGGCGGTAGCCCCGCACTTAGCCGCCCTCACCCCCGCTATCCATTTCCCCAACCTAGGATAACTCCTCCTCGCCGCCGCCGACCGCAGAGGATCAAGGTAAAGTACCCCCACCCCCTTGGAGCTAAGAGCGGCTTGTCGGGAGTCGGGACGGCGCCTCGTCCAGCCTGGGCAGCTTCAGTCTCCAACCCACCCCCCACCCCAACCCTCCCCCGTCGTCAGTGTGTCAGCTATCGCTAGCAGCATTAGCTCCGTCGCCTCGGTTTTTACATCTGGCATGATGGGTGACCGTCCGAACCCGCCCAGGTAAAGTCTTCCGGCCCGCAGAACCCACTGACTTCTTTGCATGTCATGTGTTTGTCCGTGTTTTCGTGTTGTGTGTTCGCTTTCCCGACGACGGCGCCGGCTAACGACTAGCGAGTTAGCCGCTCAACTCATCTCATCTCGGTTGAGCTTAGCTTAGCTTAGCTTAGCCACGGCTCGCCCGCAGCACAAGGTCCGGTCGGGCGGCGCATTGGGTCACTCCGGGGCCGCGTTTCACGATCAAAGCCAGGGACGAGGGCTTCCTAGCGGCGCGGGGACGTCCGCTGTGCGCAGAGATCGCGACTAAGCGAACGCCAAACGGGAGGCTTAGCCCTGCTAAGTGGCTAACGGCTAGCTGTCAAGTTCGGAAGCTCTGCGGCGCTTCGGCAGGCCCAAAAGGAGCCCCGAAGAGACTGGCTGCAATCTGCCGCTTACCCGTGCGGGATGCATTCGGACGACAAACGTCGATCCCAACTATACAAGGGCACAAAAACAGCCGCGTTGACTCTCGGGCCCTTTGCTTCAAGTCAAAGTTGACGTGACTAAGGCGTATCGTTGTTGCCACTTGAAGACAAAATGCTTGCAAGCTGGCACTTTGTCTGGATGGACAGCGCTTGCTCGTGTGAACGTCCGTCTGGGAAGCGTGCCGGACCCGGGGCGACACCCTGAACTGGTCGCCGGGCATATGGAGGCAAAACGGCAATCGCACCTGCGGACAGTTTCCAGTCGAGTGCCCCGGCGAAGGAAGATGAACGTTTTCTATATTTCACTCGGAAGATGTGGAGATTACTTACCGCCAGGGAAAAAAAAAAAAAACGTTAATAAGAGGGTGAATCGTGTAAAAAAAAAAAAAAAAAATGAGAGGATAATGGTGAAAAATTAACAAAGTCAATACAACTGGGCTAAATTCGTCTTTACAAATAAGCAGAGACCGGAGTAAAAAGGAGTGTTCTGTATTTTTTTTTCAAGGCAAGACAAAATAGTTGCACGTTTGACAGTTTGTCTGGACAACGGTTTAAATATGAATATGGTTACATTGTAAATATTTATATATTATTCCAGCCAGGGATTATCAGGGGACTGTCAGTTCTAACCCTAACCCAATTTAAAAGAGATTTACAAACGGCTAAAAATGAAAGGGCGAAACAAAGCTCAAGAAATCAAGCCATCCATACACTGTATTGCCAAAAATATTCCAAAACATTTTCTCTTTTGTTGTAGCGATAGAGAATCCCAATGTTTCCGGATACAAAGAGATTTTAGCCATTTGCGTGCTTCCAGTTTAGTGGCAACAGTCGTTCCTCTTCTAACACGACAAGGCCGACAAAGATACGGGGGAGACGCTATGCCGTGGCTCCGCTTAACTTGCTGGCACGCCCCCCTGACCTCAACCCGACAGAACACTTTGGGGATGAATGAGAGCGCAGACTGAGAAACCTCCCTTCTGGTACGAGATCAGCGCTCGACCTCAAAAAATCCCATCACTTGAAGCTCTTCTGGCTCCGAAGGCTGCACGGACAGACGTGGTCTTCGTAAAACCCATGAATTTGAAACGTGACATAAACTGACTGATGGAAACAAGGCAAGGCAATATTGTATGTATATGAAAGATGTCAAGAATTTGCTTGGTTTTAGTAGCAGAATAGAGATGATGATGGCACTTTTGATCATGAATTACACAACTAACCCTATACATCCATTCAAATTGAAATCAGATCCACGGAAGTTCAACGCTGACTTGAAAAGCACACCGTGTGATTGCCGGGGATCTGGATGGACATTGGTCTCGCCGGGATTTTTTTCAAATTTGACATTTGAAAAGTGGACCTGAGTTCACGTTCTTCCATTGCGATCCACCAATGGAGTTCCTTTTCTTGACGTGGTGGTGACGATGGCGTGTGCTCCGGCGCTGGATGCTGGCCTTTCCTGTGTGGATTACGGGTTGTTGGCAGCGTCGCGACTTGGCGGCACTCGAACGGGTCTTCAGCGTTTACCACGACCTTTTAGCACCTTTTTTTTTCGCCGCTGTTGTTCAGAATGAACGAGTTACATCATGTTAGTGCGCACTTGAGGAAAGTAAACATCTGCGTTCACATTCCCCCTCGCAAACGTGGTCCTTATCACACGCCGACACGCCCACTTATGTCTTAAAGCGGTCATTTGTCCATAAAATGGATTGTGTTTCTTAAAATGGCTGCTCAATGGTTCCCGTAGGAGATAAAACATCTATGGTGCGGACAAACCGTTGCGAAACCTTGATTAACTTTACAGACTCCACTCAAAATCACGTTTAACCCTCTGTTGACCCACGTTGCATTTTTGCACGTGGTACATTAGGGCCCTTTTTCCAATTTACCGACTTGGCATTTGCCATTATTGACCAGTGTTGTGCAATTTTAGATAACCTGGAACCCTGCTTGCTTAACAGAGGGTTCAATTTCATCCAGATGTAAGAAATTGAGGACACTTATTAATAAAATCTTCAAACTATAACTATTGATGGGGTGGGGTGTGGGTGCGGGGTGAAGAGACGATATAGCTCTGGAATAAAATCTTACTCTAGCTACAAATCTGATTGTAATTGATTAAAAAAAAAAAAAAAAAAAAGTAATTGTATACATTTATGATATGTTCTTCGGAAGGGTTAGCTTTATTCCCCTACTTGGATTTCCACTATTTTCTCCCCGGTGATAGCTTCCAAATCTACGTCGACAGAAAGCTAACACAGTTGTCAAGGTAACGTTGTCCGATTTAAACGTCATGAAATGAGTCGTTCAACTCGGGTCAAAAGCGCAACTGATTTTGGCTGAGGCGTAATCGGACCTTGTGTCTTTGGCGCTTGAGTACAATTGCCTTCCGGCTCTCCTTTCTTGCCGTGTGCAAAACAATGATATTGGTTGCTTTTTATCAAAAGTTGCCAACTTATCAACGCTGACGGCTCCGGTAAACGAGCGCCTCTCTGTTGGCGGCCATGATTGATTGAGCGTCGGTGCTAGTGACTGCTTGCTTGTTAGCAACTGCCAGCCAAAAGGAAGCATTTCCTTCGAAAGGTTATGAAAGGACTTTTACAAAAAATATTAGAGTATCGCCAAACCTTTGTGTGGAATAAACTATCATGGAAAATTCCAATTTTCTTTTCTTTTTGGGGTGAGAATATCCAGCTACTTTCTCGTAGCATCGTCCCTTTCGTTTCAGACAAGGGTGATGATGGGACGGGGGCAATTTTTTTTTTTTTTTGCTCTTTTGTCAAGTTAGTTGGCGGTATTTGTCCATATTCCGTACTCCGTGCACCACCATGCCCAACTCGCCGGAGGTGGGGCTTGCTCGACTCCCGTCAAAAATGTCAGCAAAGCCAATCCTGGCGTCACGTGAGCGAAATCCTTCCTTGATGCTGAGGAGCTGCGCCCAGCCTTTTTAGAAATTTAAGAAAAAAAACACAGCAAAGTCATTTTACGTCCTCAGCGTCAAACTCTTGGGAAATCATCTTACATCTTTGGGGCTTCTTTTTTTTTTCCTCTTTTGTCTTTCAATCACGTCGCATGGATTTCGTGCACGTCTGCAACAAATGACAACGCGGTGATCACGGACGCGATGGCAGGGGCGAAAAAGTCGACTGACTCGGGTGAATCCGACCCTAAAATTGCTCAGCCCCCCCGAATTGTTTCCTTTGAAATTCCAGCAGAACCGTATTTGCGGGCCACTGTCTGTTTTGCACATCAACATTACTTGGAGGTCAACGCAACGCCATGACCTTGCCAACATGGCCGCCGCGTCGGTATGACCTATATGTGCCGTCGTATCGAATGTCTTCATACCTCCGGTTGGCATTTGGCACCACGTTGAAATGCCGAACATTTCCACACAGATGGCTAATATAACAACGCTCACGGGCATATTCTTCCTAATCTATGAAAAATGATTTTAACAAAGTTTGATTGCGACTTTCAGTGAATGAGTTGCACCATATTGTCCGAAAGGGCCATCAGTTAAGTCAAGGCTTCCAAGAATCCCCCCAAAAAATAAGAATTCAATTAAGATGGCAGCCACTTGTCACCTTGCTACGTTAACGACGTTCTTTGACCAAATTCAGGGCAACATGAAACGTGAGCATTTGGAAAAAGTCACATTCATTCCTCATTTCTCCTCTCATGCTTTGTCATAGTTTCATTGGAGCACTCATCCATCTTTTTGAGTCGCGGGCCACGCTGGCGCCTATTTCGGCTGAGCCAAGGCGACAGGCTCGGTACACCTTGAATTGGTCGCCAGCCAACGGAAGGGCACATATAGACTAAAACAAGGCCTCTGACGGACATTTATAGCTGCCGGCAATTTGCTCCGGTCTGACACCCCGCTTGAAGTTGAGTGTAGAAGTAGTAAACGCACGTTGGAATTACAACACAAGGTTGCTTTTGGAAACATCAGCAGCTTAATGCGAAACCCTCTCGACAGGCTACCAGAACTTAGCGGCAGAGTCGCAGGCCGCACTGTACAAAGCTCCGAATAACAAAGTCGCCATCCCCAATACTCACGGCCGTGCGTTCTTCCTGTGCTGTGGAAAAGGAGTTCTGTGAAATCCGGTTTGATCTCAACTGGTTTACTGAAGCACACTGGCCCAAGTGGCCAAGGTGTGCACAACAGAAACTGCGCAGGTATTTCTTTACTTTTCCAGCGACGTTTGAACTTATTTCGTGCGCTTCCTCTTTGAAGTTCTACTTTAAGAAAAGTGGGTTTCGGTAGTTGAATAAATGCAAACTAGCGAACGCAGACTCCCGAGTCGTTGCACGTCTTCATCGGGAGTGAAAGTCCCGATTGGCTTCCTGTTGGGTGCGAGCAGCCCTTCCCTCCTCTTGCTCTCCTCTCTCACGCTCTCTCCCTCCTTCCGTCTCCCTCTTCCTGTCCGTCTGTGCCCGCTCCGCCCCTCCCTCGCTCGTGCGGCTGTCATCGGGCCGCTTATGTAAGAGGCGAGGAGGGAAAGCGCCCGCATCGTCCTGCGTCCTTCTCCTCCGTCTTCTTTCTTTTGTCGTCTCGTGCTCATCGTTTCCGCGGTTTGCCGTCGAGTTTGACAGGAAGCCAGCGAGGGGACCGATGGTCGTACATGGGGAGGGCACTGCCCCTCCGCACAGGTAAGGGAGGAGGAGGGCAAACAAAAGCCGCTTGCATGACGTCATTGCACGAAGTGGGGATTATTTTGAGGATGTTTCTTTTTGTCCCGCTCGTGATTATTGGAGCTTGCCGTTCGGCCGCCGCTCAATTGGAATGTTGTCAAAATGGCTGCCACCGTCTTCATCGTGTCATTCGTATTCTTTCATTACGGGACGAAGACTTGATGTGGCAGCAAAGCGTCCGTCTCGTCTTATTGTGAGACTTTTGATCGAATGCGGGCTGAATAGCGATGTTGTCATGGCGACGCACGACGAGGGGCGGGCGCCTGTTTGAGATCCTGGAATGTTGTCCGCTAATCCCAGATTGAAGGTGATGTCACCTGATGGCGTTGTGACGCACCGACCGCGGCAACACTTTCCTTCTCGCCTCGCAGGCTGCCGCTGCTCCGGGCTCGGTGACTCGGAGCCGTCGACGCCGCCGCTTAAAAATCCCGACGTCGTGATTAGGGCGTAGCGTTCTGTACGCAGCCTCTGCGGTTCACGTGGACCCTTGTGTTTGGATGTTTAGAAGGTCAAACCGAATAAAAACGGTCCCTAGAAATAGCTCAGTCGGAATTTACGGGCTGAATCTGAACGCAATTTTGTCGCGGTGGAATATTCCTTTTGCCAAACTGATCAGAAGTAACTTTTTGTTCTGTAAATCTTCATTTCTGCCCTTAAAAACATGGCAGCTGTTGTTTTGATCTACTTCCAACTGGTGACCAAACAATCGCATGACTGACGTCCACGTTTACATCATTCTGCGCATCTCGCACGTGTGGCGGCCCGTGTGAACGCCAGATTGGAACAGATCACATATGGTGTGAAGCTTGGATGGGAATGGCAAAATGTCTTCAAGTAAACCCGGCTAATCACTCATTCTCTCTGGATTGCATTATTTTTCATGGCTTTTTACAGTAAATGTACGGACTCTGATGCGCTGGCGTGCAGAGAGAACGAGAGCGAGAACCGCAGTCCCGAGTCCTGTTTTTTGAGTTGCGAGAGCATTGAAACAAAAACGCAATGAGCGCAGGCGTGCACAAGCTGCACGAGCTCAAGCCCAAACACTCGGACCGGCCGACGTCATATGCCAGCCTCCCGGGCGCCGTCTTTTAGAGAGACATGGCATGGATCCAAATACAGTGGGACGGCGACTTACGGAGTGAATCCGTTTCAAAACTCGAATCTTCCGTAAGTGGAAACGCATTTTGCATGTAAATAGCCTAAACCGACCCGCATTCAAAGTGTACATAATGTAAAGAATACTACAAAAGCATGTTCATTGACATTAGAAATGAGCACTCGGTGTAAATGTAAATCATGATAGAAGGTGCTGTTCATTTATTTTTGATCTCCAGTGCGTGGCGAGCAAAAAGGCATCGTGGCGTCTACAGAGATGGAGGCACGCACACAACTTAATTCCACTAAAACGGATAAATTCCACAAGCTATGAATTCAGACATTTATCATCAACTTTCAATGTTTTCTGAAGTACCAATCGAAGGATGTTTGCCTTTGACGGCTTTGAATAATCTTCTGGAAATGTGCGAGGGAAAAGTCACCCAAGTGAGCGATAGCCCGACTAGTGACACATTTTCCAGATTATTCTTGTGAATAAATTGAAAAATGTCATGTAATTTTGTCAACACTTTTTATTCCGGTTGACGCCTCCAGCTCCTTTCGCTCCTCCGTCGAAAGATCCTCGCGGTGGATTGGAAAGGAAGATTGAGTCAACACATTGTCGCTCATCACCCAAATCTTTCCAATTTTCTTGACCTAAAGCCATCGAGCAATTTAACTGCACGTCAGGTTGCCAATCGTCGGCCGGAATTGGCAGTGCATAATGAAGTGATTTCATTGGCGATGAAAATATTGGTGATTGTGTGACTGGCAGGCGACCGGTTCAGGCTGGGATTGGCTCCAGCGTGGAGATTAGCGATATGAAGGATGGATTATCGTAATGACAGTTTTTCTTCATAATCACCCAACTCTAGTATTACATTTAAAAAAAAAAAACAACAACAAAAAGGAAATGGTTGGGTGGAAAAAATGGTTTTTAAAAAAAATGTCAGGTGATAGGACAGATAAACATTAAAACCGGGAAAAACTAAACTAAAAGCTTTCATTCATATTTTGCCACACTTCTTGAGAAGGTAATTAGAATTTTTTTTTTTTGGTATTTGTGGTTAGATTGTCAACCGTTAAATATTAAATGAGATTTTATGGTGCCTGAGAAAAGTTGAGCCGCAAAACAAGTGACTGCAAGGACAGAATGTTTTCTTCAAAAGTTAACGGTTGAAAGTTGTGGTTTTATCCGACTGCATAGACTTCGGAACCTGGAGCGGTTCCGAAGTTTCTTGACTGGCTTTGTTGTCGTGCCGTCGGAAGTTTTCACGTGACCCAACTTCTGTTTTTATTTTCAGCTTCTGTCGAATACGGCAGACCGAGCGGTTTTGTTTGACTTTTAGCCGCGCCCCGTTAGCGCGGCTAAAAGTCACCGACCGGCCTGGTCATCTCACGTGAGGTGCGCTGCGCTTGTTCCCAGCAGGGCTATGTCCTCGGCAGCCACCGCGCCTCCGTCCGTGGACAAAGTGGACGGATTCTCCCGGAAGTCTGTCAGGAAGGCCAAGCAGAAGCGCTCCCAGAGCTCGTCCCAGTTCCGCTCGCAAGGCAAACCCATCGAGCTCACGCCTTTGCCGCTACTCAAGGGTAAGCGAACGCCGCCGTGCGCATGCGTGTTTGCTTAAGCGTGACCGATCGACCCATCCGGGCCCACCCCTGGAAAAGCACCGGTTGCCGGGTGGCAATGGGACAAAATTCCCGCAGCGGGGCTGGGGGCCGTATCGTGACGAACCGGTTCCACGCAATGCCGACGACGTAGCGAGTCAGCAAATCGTGTGAATGCGTTCACCTCACGGCCAAAACAACAAAACGGCGACCAAAGCAAGCGGCGGCGTGGAAACGGGATCACATTGCAATTTAGAAATGGAGATGGGATTGAATCGAATTGCAATTCACAGAAAGGCAAGAAATGGATTGAATGGCGGTTTTGAGAATGAAAATGGGATTGAATCCCACGTTAAAGAATGAATGAACGTCAAATCTAGACGTGGTTGGGTAGCCATTTTGGAGCTGAGACAGGAGCGCTCCGCATGCAATTTATCAACTACCACATGAGGTTGTTGATTCATTGAAGGTGAGCCGCCTTCATGAGCCAATCATCCAATAAAGCTGATTCTGACGAGCTGTGAGGAATTAGTGTGCTTCCTAGTTCACTGATGTCTTAACTTTGCTCACTAGCTTGTGAGCTCGCAGGCTAACGATAATATAAACGGATGAAACAATTTTCCCGTCTGTTTGTAGGCAAGTCCCAAAAACCCAACTCAGAGCTAAGCAGTAAACTTTTAAACAATGTTGCCGCAGTCGGCCCAGTTTCACAGGCCAGCTTGTTAGCTCTTAATGAAAATCTCTCGTTTACTTTCTGAGGAAAGAGCGATGACTGGCGTCGGGACCAGAGCGAGTCTAACGTGGTCGGTGGATGAAAAAGACGCAGTCAATATCGCTTCCCACTCAGATTCATATTGATGCGGCATTGATCCTTCCATCCCTTTTTTATTTTATTTTTTTAAACACCCCTCCCCCTGAAGTGGGACCTCCAATTCGGTGGCTGGACTTCCCGGGGTCTGCCCGAGATTCTCGGTCATCAGGTTCGGAAAGAGGGCATCAAAAATAGCCACACTGAGACGTCGGTACAACGCTCAGCCGCTTTCCCGTTTGCCGCCAAAGCCCACCGACCCAACGCCCTCGCCGTGCCCCCCCCCACCCTCCCCCTCCTCTATTGAACAGAAACCCGAGCCACGGGGTGTCCCTTTACATTTTTCCAGCAAGACTTCCTCCAGGCAAGCAACGAGATGAGCGCCGGCAAACTTGCGGTCCACGTGTAGGCGTGCGATCTGCCGGTCACGCGCGCAATGCCGCACTTGTCGCCTTTTCCCGCCACCACCGAGGAAGCGGTGCCCTGATCGAGTCGGTGGCGCGTTCGGGGCCGAGGTGGGTGCGGGGGTCGACCCGCTACCGACGAGTGTTAAAGTTAGCTCGACCCGTCGGGCCCGCCCGTTCTAAGTGTGTGCACTTAAAATGGTCGCCGGCAGCCGACCGCAAGGAGGTACCTTTTTTTTTTTTCTCTCCTGAGTTTCTTTTTCTACTTGTGAGGAATTATTGTGCTTTTGGTGACTTTCTGGCAGGATCAAAGAATGTTCAAGCTTCGATCTCCCTCTGATCCCTTCCCTCAGCGTTCGCGCTGAGTGCGTTGCGAGTCAGTCTCGGATCGCGTGGAGGTCCGTTTGCAGTTTTGTTGAGTTGTCGGAGCGCGTCGTGTGCGAACGGTCCCGGAAACGATGTCGAGACCACGCTTGTCTCTTCGTGGGTCTCTCGTTGGGTTTCAGTGCTTGTTCAAACCCAAGGGACATTTGCTTGGACAGATAGAAGTCATGGGTGAGGGTTAGCTTTACACGGCGCGCGTGGCGGGATTTGACGCGCGCACACAGTTGGGTCATCATCTTTTGCAACTTGTTTTGCAACACAAGACATTGAAGCAAAAGATGGAAACTACAACTCACCAAAATGCTGAGAAAGCAAAAAGTTTGCACCCCACCGGTTCCCGAATGCGGACTCACCTGAAGAAGGTCTTACGAGTCTCCTGAAGGTCTGCTTAATTGATCAGCCGTCGACTCCTCCCCTCGAAGGCCGCGAACCTACCGACACACTCGCCACTTTTTTGGTTTAACACGTGTGCTGTTGCTCGGCCATTTTTATTTAATTTTTTTTAGCTTGGGTTTTGAGTGAGGATTTAAGACGACGGTCAGTTTTCAGTAGCGGTTATTCTTTTGATTAATCAGATTTTCAAATCTTATTTCGCTGACGGTTATTGTTTATTTGGCGGTGTTTAAAGATGAAACAAATGCAAAGAGAGACCATTGGGCCAATATCAGTTGTCACTCATGAGAGATGATGATGAACCGGGCACCCGTGACCCGAGGTGTGACGCCCGGCGTCTTAAACGTTTGAGCCGACCGTAAGGAGGATGGCGGAAGACCTGACGCGGCGGCGGTGTGGTCGTTGCGCGCAGACGTTCCGGCCCCGGAGCAGCCGGAGCTCTTCCTGAAGAAGTTGCAGCAGTGCTGCACAGTCTTCGACTTCATGGACACGCTGTCGGACCTGAAGATGAAGGAGTACAAGCGCTCCACGCTCAACGAGCTGGTGGACTACGTGACCGTCAGCCGCGGCTACCTGACCGAGCAGGCCTACCCCGAGGTGGTCAAGATGGTGAGGCCGCCGCCGTCGCCCTGTCGGCGGGCGTCCGAGAGACAAACGTGCGTTTCTGTTTTTGCCGACTTTCAGGTGTCTCACAACATATTCCGGACCCTTCCGCCCAGTGACAGTAACGAGTTTGACCCCGAAGAGGACGAACCCACGCTCGAGGCGTCCTGGCCTCACTTACAGGTGACTCTCGCCACTCTGCTGCTCTTTGACTCGTCCGCGTTTAATCTAGACGAGTTGGATTTTGGTTTCCTGACCATTATTGAGTCAAGGCCCAATCGTCTCTTGTGGATTAGCGCAACCTCGACGTCTGCCAATCCGCGCGCACGTCTACAAACAACAAGAAGAATTTCTGCTATTATGACAGCAACTTAAAAAGGATTTGGCTAAATGTGCTATTAGTCTCGCAACGTCGCGACCAGTGAAGTAAAATTGGTTTTGGGACTCGTGCACTGGATTGACACGTTTGACATATCATGGTTCAAATTATCCATTTTTTTTTTTTGTTGCTGTTTTAAAAGTTGTGAAATGTGTTGTGGCAGACAAAGAGTGCAAATCTTGAGATTGCAATCAGAACTCAAGACAAACGTTACGAGCACCTCTTCGGACTGAAACCCTTTCAAGCAATTTTTGGAATCTATTTCTTTATTTTTCCAAACGGCTAATGTTGGTTAGTCCCCCACGTGGACAAATAATAATGGCGCGCTCTCTTTGACAACACAAAGTTGACGTTTTTTTTGTTGTTGTTGTGAAAGGTGGACGTGCCTGGTTTCTGGCCACCGCCAGCAATTTATAGCGCAAAGCGTTGTAGACGAGATTTTGTTGTGTTCCCACTCTTGAAACGTAACCCGGTCACATGTCGATTGACAACTGTTGTTGCGCTTGTCCTCAGCTGGTCTACGAGTTCTTCATCCGCTTCTTGGAGAGTCAGGAGTTCCAGCCCAGCATTGCCAAAAAGTACATAGACCAGAAGTTTGTCCTCCAGGTGCGCCAACTCACCCTCCGACTCCTTCAGCTACTTTTGTTGGTGCCAACTTTTTGACTTAGCGTGTTTGTCCTGTGGTCCCCCCCCCGACCCCATCCAGCTCCTAGAGCTGTTCGATAGTGAGGACCCTCGGGAGCGAGACTACCTGAAGACGGTTCTGCATAGAATCTACGGCAAATTCCTGGGACTGAGGGCTTTTATACGAAAACAGATCAATAATATTTTTCTACGGTCAGCAGCACACACTTGAACCTGTTTTTATCCTTTTATTGTTGGTGTACTTGCCTACTGTGGTCTACGTGCCATAATGTTGCCTACCTGACGAGTTGTTGTGAAGATCAATTCCGAAGCCTTTTTTGTGTTGTGACTTTGAAAGCCCTTTCTCTCCCTGTGGACCTGCTGCAGTTTTGTTTATGAGACGGAGCACTTCAACGGGGTGGCGGAGTTGCTGGAGATCCTTGGCAGGTATGTGACTCCCTGTTCCCTCCCTCCGTTACCCACACCCCCCCCCCCCCCACCACCAATCAAGAACACAATGACACTGTTGGGAGGGCTGTCCGATTTGAAAGTTTGCTCAGGACTTTCCATCTTTCGGTTTATTAATGCGTCCATTTCCCGTAGCGCTTATTCTCACGAGGGTCGCGGCGATGCTGGCGCTCGTCCCGGCTGACTTCGGGTGAGAGGCGCGCGGGGGTCGCCAGCTAGTTGCTGGGCACATACTGTAAAAAGCGCTCTGAATATGTATAACTGTACCTCCCTTCTCAAATTCATATTTTTCTGTGCTTTCTCCACTTGTTTTGAGCTTATTGAACAAGCTGACAAGTATTACCCAAGTAGACTTAAAATGTTGTTTTTAAAAAGTTACCAGGCCCTGTGTGAAAAGTAAAGTTAAGAACTGGTTGGGCCATCCTTGGCAACAACATTTGAGTCTTTCACATCTCCGTGGAAAGATTTTGGCCTCTTCTTTCTTCCTTGCAGAATTGTTTGAATTGAGCAAAAAATGGAGGCGGTTCCGTCATGCTGTGCCTGTTGAAGGGCACGCCGCTCTAAAACCATTTTTAGGTTTTAAGCCATTCTGAAGTTGGCTTGCTGGTGTGTTTTGGATCCTTGCCCTGGTGCAGAGCCCAAGTGCACTTCAGCTTGAGGTCACAAAGTGTCTCTGTCGTTGTTACCTTCGCAAAATGAATTGAATCAGAATCAGTTGATGAAATGATTTGTCCTTTTTGCTCGACGGGACCGGGACTGATTTGCGACCCTTGCCAGCGATGTCGCTGACTTCGGCGAACGACCAATGAGCAGGTCGTGTCGGGCGGCGCCGTCTCGGCAGAGGGGCCACTTAAGGGATCTTAAGGTGATTCGTTCACTTGAACGGATGTACTGCGCAACTGAAGAGTGATTTGTTTGTTCGTGATCCGCCAAAAGGTGCGATGAGCGTTTGCCAGTGAACGACGTACTACGCGGTGAGTTGATGGAAAAGTACAGAATGACCAACAACAATGTCTTTGTGGATCTCGAGAGAGCCTATGGCCGAGCACCCAGAGAGGAACAGTGGGACTGCTTACGAAAGTCCAGAGTGACAGGGAAGTGCTCCTTTTACGAGGGCGGCGGAATGTGCCGAGGTGTGGACCAATGTCGTAAAATTGTGATTTTTTTTTTTTTTGTTGTTGACGTCGCCAAACAAAGCGTTGTTGCAAGGTAATTCCGTTGAGAGGACGCGAAAATACGTCTTCTAGCACGACACCCAGAGTTTTGTCCCATACCGCTAAATATTTCGAACGTGATCGTAAATGAAGGTACCTGGAGAAATGAGAGACACTTGGCAGAGAGGATCCATATTTAATGTCAAAGTCGATGTTTTGGCCAATAAGAATTTTGGTTGTTAATTGGCCAACTGGAGTATCTGGTCAGTAAGTCGTCGACATTTACACGCAAAAGTTTGAAAGCGTAGAAAAGTCTGGACGCATCCAAACAAATACTTGGTTGCTGGGTCTGTTCTCAGTCGGCAATAAATCCCACATAGTGATGAAGCCACTCAGATATTTTTCAATTCAAATACCAATATTGTTTTTATACAAACAAGCATTCATTAACTATGATTGGTGGGGGTGGTGGGGGTGGGGGTGGGGGTATTAGGACAGGGAGTCGTCTCCTCCGTTAATGCAAGCGTATTGCGGCCACACCCTTACCTCCGTAAACTTTTTGCATTGTTCTCATATGAGTCAACTTGGCATTATGAATACTTCTTGGGAATTTGAGATTGAGAAGAAATGAAATGATCGCGACACAGGCATGCGTATTAAGTCCATCCCGTCGAATTGGCGAAATCCATCGATCTTTTCCGGTCTCTTCAGCTGGCTTTTATTGCTAGAAACATGATCTCTTTGAAGAAGTGTCTCGTCTGCGGTGACAACTCGGGTCTCGGGCAATCTGAAAAATTTTGCTGCGGTTCAAAGACTCCCGCACCGCCGAGCAGCTTTGTTTGACCGGCAATATGGCGTCGTAAAAACGGTCAAGTTGCGTGCGCGATCTCGATAGGTGTGACAGAGGAGTTTAACGTGACGGTGGGAGCGCATCAGGGGTCAGCCCTGAGCCTCTTCCTGTTTGTGGCGGCTGGCGGATGAGGATGGACTGGATTGTCCGCGGAGCGTGGCGGAAGAAAAGTTTGAAAGATGGAGGGAGGCAATGAAGATTCGCCCAAGTTAAGAATGGAGCATTTGTGTGGAAACCCCAAAGGAGAAGACGTCCGTCTCGTAGGCGTTTTGTCAACCCCGGGGAGGAAAATCAATTTCCATTGATGCGACGCATCTGGCACACACCTGATAAAATAGACCAGCATGGATACATACATATGTATGTGCGTGCGCACATGTTAATATTTCCTCAATGAGCAACCCACTGGAAGGCAAGTAAAGTCTTTGTGTCGTGAGCCCTCACCAGTTGTGGTTTTGTTGTCGTGTGTTGTGTGCAGCATCATCAACGGTTTTGCGCTGCCGCTCAAGGCGGAGCACAAACAGTTTCTGGTCAAAGTCTTGATCCCGCTCCACACGGTCCGCAGTCTGTCGCTCTTCCACGCACAGGTACCGACAAAATACACGACACCACTAGTTATTGCGCCAACGCCGATGGCATCGTCGTCGCCGTCATAATAATAATAATAATAATAATTTCCGCCTTTTTCTCCAAGAAAATGGCCGCATTGTATGTAATTGCGTTCCCTCCTTGACCGATCGAAATGATTTCAACTTCACATCAATTTTTCCCATTCTGCAAATTGCTCCTGTCATCAGAGTCAAAGCCCCTCATTCACAATCTTTCCGTTTTGACCTTTGACAATATGAATGATGGCAACGTTAACTAACGTGCAGCACGTTTTTCCTCCCAATTATATAGTCACTAAATTATTCCAGAAATTGTCGAGTTAGTCTGGTGCTGTTATGATTCATATTCATGGTGTTTGTTGGTATTGTGGCTAAAGTTCCCCCCCCCTCTCTTTCCAATTGTTTGCAGTTGGCGTATTGCATTGTACAGTTCCTCGAGAAAGACCCCACATTAACAGAGCCCGTGAGTACATGCGCCCACGCGTTTTACTCTCGCATACACACACCAAGACAACTGATGACATGGTAACACTCGCTCAGGTCATCAGAGGATTATTGAAGTTCTGGCCCAAAACGTGCAGTCAAAAAGAGGTGAGCTCTTTCTTTTATTCTGACGTCACAATAAGCGCAGTATCGATTCATTCTTCATGACATCAAATGGACACAATAGTTTTTTTGTGTCGCTGTGGTTTGCTTTGCTTTGCTTTGCTTCGAGACGTCGGCAAAATGTCAAAGATGGCGTTGACTAAAGGATGAACGGAGGGAGCGTCTCTGAGCTAACGTCGCTCATAACTCAAGTCGTTCATCCAAATTTTCAGTGGATTATAAATAATCGGTATTTAGCAGGCGGGCTAGAAGTGGAGGGCGGGCCTCATTTTCTATGATTTCCGAAGCATTGGGAAAATAAAAACAATGCTTTTACCGTCGCTCCTGATGTTTTTGGGAAAGCTTTTTCAAATTTGGAAAGGAGTGTGCTTCTGTCGATTTAATGGTGGCTGCGCCGGCGTCAGGTGATGTTTCTGGGCGAGCTGGAGGAGATCCTGGACGTGATCGAGCCCACGCAGTTCGTCAAGATCCAGGAGCCGCTTTTCAAACAGATTTCCAGATGCGTGTCCAGCCCGCACTTCCAGGTCAGACCCGTCGTCGGCGATGCGCAATCACGTGGTGACGCTCGCAGCGGTGACCGTTGGCGCCGGTGTTTGCGAGCGCAGGTGGCGGAGCGAGCGCTCTATTACTGGAACAACGAGTACATCATGAGCCTCATCGAGGAGAATTCCAGTGTCATCCTGCCCATCATGTTTGCCAGCCTCTACCGCATCTCCAAAGAACACTGGAACTCGTGAGAAAACCGCACAAACTGCAACCGCTGCTACTCGAGCTTTCTTTTCTTCCATCTCTCCTACGTCTTTTCTCACAATTTTCCGGTTCGCTTTTTGCAGATTCGCTGCATAGATATTAATTATCATCAGCCACTTGGGAATAAATGCTTGCCAAATCTCATTTGACGACATCCGAGCGGTCGCCGTACTGGCTGCATCTACTGTCCGTGACGTCACCCCGGACATTCGCCATTGAAAACACGCCGTGGCCCCCTGTGGGAGACGAACACGCCCCTTCAGACACGGAAGCTCTTTTCGAAGAAGAGAACATCTCACAATCGAGCGACGTGTCCTGGGCAAGATTACTCTGTTTTGAGCTATATTTAGATGATATGCGGATGGATAACCACCTCCCCGCCTGATCCACCTCCGCGCAGCGATGATAAAAACAACGGCGCGGCCAAACCGCTTTCCCGCCGGAGATGAGCCGCCACGCCCGTGCTTTGGATAGAGGGAGGATGGACAAGGCCACATTTGCTCTTTTAGTTTAGCGAACCAACGTAAACGACCTGCCGTCGCTTTTCGCGCACAGTGGCTAACGCTAAAGCCGTTGAAGAACACTGCGTCGTCAGCGGCCGACTCCCGCGCGCACTCAAACGTCACAGATACTCGTGTAGAAGTGGACAAAATAATACCTGGGCCTCAAATATTTTCTTGTATTATATATGCATGGACCTTAGAATAATAAGCTTATTTAGATCGTAAAGCCTTACTACAAATACATTGCGATATGCTAAATTATGGAAAGTTATGCTGATTATCTTTCGACTGTTTAGGGGTGAGTTGGTTGCTGTGAACGTTGCGAGAATGGTCCGACGACGCCGTTGTCGTGTTTTTCCCCAGGGCCATCGTGGCGCTGGTCTACAACGTGCTGAAGGCCTTCATGGAGATGAACAGTACTTTATTCGACGAGCTCACCGCCACTTACAAGTCGGACCGTCAGCGGTGAGGAAAAAAAAAAAAAAATCCGTGATCGTGATGGCTCAGTAGACGGGAACGCGTTTTATTTGGAATGTCGCAACATTCCAGGGAGAAAAAGAAGGAGAAGGAGCGCGAGGAGCTGTGGAAGAAGCTGGAGGACTTGGAGCTGAAGCGAGGCCTAAGGAGCGACGGCATCATTCCCACTTAGCACCCGACTAGCCAGCCACCTTCATATCAGCCATGTGTCCCCCCCCCACCCCCCACCCCTCGGGCAGAAAAGTCCGGCAGCGTCTGCTATTTGGATCGGGAGCGCCGCTGGTCTCTTAAATGTTTTTGGGTTTTTTTGTTTTTTTTTCTCCTTATGTTTATTTTTTCTTTCTTGTGTTTGTGCGATTACTTTACAATAGATTCATCACGTCTGTTTTCATGCTTTCGACACTGTAAATAATTATTTTTTTTCTTTTCCCCTTCAACTGATATAATTGCAAACGGACGGGAAAAAAAAACTAAAGATAAGAATAAAAAAGAAAAAAAGAGAAAATGAGTTGTGTGGGCGGGGCTTCAAACAAACCTATGCGCTTCTTTTTTGTCACATTTTTCTCGCATTGGAGTCACGCGTCGACCTCCTCCTTCCATTCGTCCTTCCGTCTCTTTCACCTTCTCTTTCTTTGCCATCTCTGCAGGCGTTCCGGGAAAACCCTAGCTCGGAGGCGGGGGCCCATCCTGTTTTTCTTGAGCGCCTCCTGCTGTTGACGAGCAACTTTGCGCTGGCTAGCTGACAAAGACGCCTCCTTCTGGAGCTTTCTTTGGCATTTCGATGGTTTTCGACCTTTCTTGAGTTGTTTCAAGGTCCCGTCATTCTTGATCTTTCTGAGAAGCCAACGTGATCGTTTCAGTTGTTCGAGGGACGGCGGAGCTGCCAAATGTTACGCAAAGTCACTATTTCGTTCTAGAGATCACAGAGGGCCGAGTCATTTGGGCTGTGAAGCGAATTGTTCCGGATTTTGGGGGCAAAAAAACCCAACTTTAAAGTCGCAAAATAAGCGATCGGGTTATGCAGTCAACTTGTTATCAGGAGAGCGCCCACGTCCTGCTTGGTGGTACTTGAGAACGCCGCATTTCAACGATAAATGTACCCCAACCGCGATCCCAGAGCACATCCAAGACAAGTTCCCAGTCCTGTTGAAGTCTGATTTACGAAAGTGGGAGACTGAAACTTCGCTGCTCTCCGTTGGCGGCTTACCAGTCCCCCGCTTCCTCTGCGCTGGCGCCTGCCTGCTCTACTCCCAATCAAAACGACGCTGACAAATCTGCTGCTTCCACGTTGGTCTTTTTTGGAGGCGACGACGACGGCAACTGATATCACACGTATACGTACTGCCATCAAATAATAGTAGTATTGGGGGAATCTGCAGTTGGTCACAGTTTTTTATTCCACCACATATTTGAATTCATCTTATGTTTCGAGCCAATTTTGGAATGTTGACTTCTGATTATTTTAGAAGTGATTGACCTGATCTTTGTTTTTTTTTGGGGGGGGGGGGCTGGGGGGTTATTCTTGTTCTCCAAACATCCATCCATTCTCTGAGCCACTTATCCTCACCAGGGGCGCAGGAGGTTCCTCGGGGTGCACCCTGAACTGGTCGCCAGCCAATCGCAGGGCGCACGGAGACAGACGAGTCGCACTTACAATCACGCAGATGGGGCAACTTTGAGTGTCCAATCAACGCTGGATGTTTTGAGGGAAGTGAGAGGAAAGTCACGCAGGCGCGGGGAGAACACGCAAACTACACATTTGAACTCCGGACCTCAGAACTGTGAAGCACGTGGTTGTCAGCTCATTGGTCTTTGATTAATCCATCAGCGTACCTTGGTTGAAATGCGAGGGAACACGTCAAAAATCTCCAAATCGTTGCGTGACTGCGGTCCTCTTTTTTTTTTTATCCCACACGATTGAGCGAAGAGCAAAGCATGCTGGGACTCGTAGTTGGTCCGCAGGTGGCGGGGAAGTGGCTGCTTTCCAGCAAGTGAAAGTGCGTTTCGAGGTTGAATCCTGCAGGAGGCGCTCAGGAGCGCCGTGAAACTTTGATTTTCAAGCCAAAAGAAAATGTGCGTCTCGTCAACACAGCTTTCCTTTTCCTCCATCTTTTGAGCCTTCTTCCTTCTTCTTCCTTTTCCTGCTCAACTCACGCATCTCATTCACTGATCTAAAAAAAATAAAAAGACTGGCTGGCTCATTGGCCACTAAAAGTGAAGTCGGCATCCGCCATCTTCATCCTCGCAGATCAAGCGTGCTTTAATCGCCAGTTTGCTGGCTGTGAGAAAACATCCCACGGGTAAATTAGAAAGATTTACTTTGACACTTGTTGAAGTTTGTTTCCAAAGGGTTTTTAAAATTTTTTTCTAATTCACTTGAACAAACTTTTGTTGCTGTTGACTGTTCACTCTCTGCTTCACCTTTTTTCGCGAAAAAGCAATGTCAATATTTTCCTAAACTTCATCAGTGGATAAGCAAGAAAATGTGATTTTTTTTTTTTTTTTTTTTTTTTTTGGGGGGGATGAATTTCGTAACACTGCCTTGCTCGTTTCCCCGACCTTTTCTGTCCCCTCTCATCTTGTCCCGTTGCGTAGCCGTCGCAAGGCCCCCGCCTGAAACGTAACTTGCGCTCGAGTACAGTATGTGGACTCTCGTTGTGCCCTCGCCCGTTCTGTCTGCCCCCGAAAAGCTTTTTCTTCCCGGCAGGATTTTCCGTCAAATCGGACTCATCGCAAGCCAACTGAAAATGGGCAGAAAGACTGCTTCAAAGTTCCTCCCGATGCACTGCGAAGCCGTTCTACGGATCCGTCACTCGAGAAGGCCGCGCGGTAGGAAAAAGCATTGGGATACATTTCACTTTTAGATTTATTTCTCTGGGCGGCACGGTTCCGTTGGCCTCACAGTTCTGAGGTCCCGGGTTCAATCAGTGTGGAGTTAGCATGTTCTACCCGTGTCTGCGTGGGTTTCCTCTGGGCACTTGTGTCTCTTCCCACATTCCAAAAACATGCAACATTAATTGACAGCTGGGAGAGGCTCCAGCACTCCCCGCGACCCTCGTGAGGATAAGCGTCAAAGAAGATGGATGGATTTATTTCTCTGACTAACAAAGCTGGTGAAGGGATGCAACAAAATAGTGCAGGTAGGAAGGTGGGGGGGGGGCAGCAATGCACTTTTGGTCTGAAGGCTCATTTTTATTCTCAATATGGATGACGGCAGCAAAAGAACCCCCCCCCCCCCCCATCGAGGGCAAACTGGGGATGCTTGAGCGCCACCGAGTGGCTGTGGGTGCACGTGCTAGATCCTCCTCCTCCTCATCATCATATTCCGGATCAACATCTTCTTTGGCATCTTCATCCCTTCCTTTGCCACCATCTTATTCTTATTTTCATCATCATCACGCAAATGTCGCGCGTCCTCTGAACACGTGAGCGTCATGCGATGTTTGTTTCTTGTCGCATGAAGTAGCCGACGCGTGGCGCCCCCCCCCCCCCCCTCCCCTTTTGCTCTGGTCCTCAAGCTCCCGAGGCAGTCAAGTGCCCCTCGGCGTGCCGGGCGGTCCTACGGGATCCTCAGGGATGTACTTTCACCCGAATGTGGATGAGAAGGGTTGAAAACGGACTGCTGATGCTTGGATATGCTTCTTCTTCTTTCGATCTGTCGATCCATTTTCAGGTCCTTTCCCAAAAATGTGAATTGTGGCGGCCCGTTGAAATTTCTCTTTTTTTCAATGGCAACGACAAAAAGTGAATCACCGTAAAGACCTTAAGCATTTTCCTCAAAATGGTGAATCGCCGTTTCCGTGTTGCAGAAAAAGGTGCGAAAAAACTGGGAAAAGTCAATTGGAAATGATCATTCTGTTTATGCTTAACGCTTTCTCTTTGAAATTCTGTCCTAAAAATAGTGAATCGCCGTTTCCGTGTTGCAGAAAAAGGTGCCCAAATGATTGAAAGTGGGAAAAGTCAATTGGAAATGATCATTCTGTTTATACTTAGCGCTTTCTCTTTGAAATTCTGTCCTAAAAATAGTGAATCGCCGTTTCCGTGTTGCAGAAAAAGTTGCCCAAATGATTGAAAGTGGGAAAAGTCAATTGGAAATGATCATTCTGTTTACACTTAGCGCTTTCTCTTTGAAATTCCGTCCTAAAAATAGTGAATCGCCGTTTCCGTGTTGCAGAAAAAGGTGCGAAAAAACTGGGAAAAGTCAATTGGAAATGATCATTCTGTTTATGCTTAACGCTTTCTCTTTGAAATTCTGTCCTAAAAATAGTGAATCGCCGTTTCCGTGTTGCAGAAAAAGTTGCCCAAATGATTGAAAGTGGGAAAAGTCAATTGGAAATGATCATTCTGTTTACACTTAGCGCTTTCTCCTTGTATTCCCCCCCCCCCCCCCTAGAAATTCTGTCTTCAGTAAATTTCACTTTTAAAAATCTGCATGCGTCCCGGCACACAGTTGTGAGGACCGGGGGTTCAAATCCCTGCGCCGCCTGTGTGGACTTTGCCTGTTCTTGCCGTGCCTACGTGGGTTTTCTCCGGGTACATGCACGTGAGCTTCATGGAAGACGCCTGTCAGTGTCAGTGTGAACGATTGTTTCCACGTGGCCTGCGACTGGCCAGTGACCAGTTCAGGGAGTCCCCTGCCTCCCATCCAAAGGCAGCTGGGAATGGCTCCAGCACGCTTGTGACCCGCTTGAGGATAAGATGTATGTTAAATGGGTGGATGATTGAACATCTGGCCTTTTCAAGCCCAAGCGCCCTCTAGCGGGCGGCCGCCATTGGCGTTTTGATCGACTGCGTCCAGGTTTTGGTCTGGCGTCACTCAAGTGCGGCAAGACTTTCTGAAGAAGACGAAGCCACAAAGTGAGCGGCTGAAGCTCTTCGGTCGAGCTGCTTAAACACAGTCATAGTTCAACGCTATTTATTATTCACATCATTTGATGACGATGTCATTGCTAGCGTCTGGGCGATATTGACGTTCATTTCGCAGATGCGTGTGGAGTGTGTGTGTGTGTGTGTGTGTGTGTGTGTGGTGTGTGTGTGTGTGTGTGTGTGTACATGTGCATGTGACTGAGATTGTGTTATTGTGTGTGTGTGTGTGTGTGTGTGTGTGTGCGTACACGTGTCTATATTTAGCGACAGAAGCACGTTGGAGGCTTCTCCGGTGTCATTCCGTCTGACTTTGTCCTTCGGGTCCACGTCAGACCTTGAAGCACTTTGACTTGAGAGCCAACGAGCTCCAGCGGCACCGGACCTCCTGGGTCCCGGTCTTCCTCCTCTCCTTCCTTCTTCTGGCCTGGACGACTTTCCGGTCTGCCGTCCTTTAGCGCAAGTAAGCTCGCCTGAAGCGCGTCACTCAGTAACTGACGGACTAACCGCGTGGTCGTGAAGTGCGGCAAAAGACGACTCGTGAAACCGAAGTCGCTCGCGAGTGACAAACTGACCTGAAATCAGCAGCGCCTGTTGCGTGAGCTATTTTCAGCCCTTGTTGCTTGACCCCTGACCTCTAAACACTAGCCGCCATTTTCCCACTCCCTAACGGCACTTAACTACAATGACTCTGATTATGTTTAGGGTTATCACTGTTATTATTGTCCCAAGTTTATTCTTTTCAGAATGACAACGGTCACCTTCCACGTTGCCTTGACCGACACGTCGCGTGGCCTTTGTGTGACGTTTCCTTCGGTGGGAATTTGCTTGACTGCGGTCTTGATGTCGCCGCTATGTTAATGGTTTCCGCTCTCCGCTTGACGTTGTTTATGTTTGGTTTTGTTCGCCACGGCCACAAAAGGTGTTGTGTTTATGTCATCTTGCAGCGTGTGCGTTCAGCATTTTTGTGATTGTGCTGGCGTGTCGGAAAACTCTCACTGTTGTTTTGTTCCTTCATGTCTTTGTCCTCTTTGCTCCTCTGACTTGTACGACTTCTTCCTATTTGTTCCACCTTTGTCAGATTCCAGACTACTCTTTCTTTTGCAAAGAGTGCCCCAGGTCCTGACGCACAAAAGTTTGGCTGTCACGATCAGATCAGTTTTGAAGGGATCGCTCATTGATCAGATGACGGAACAATATTCACTCCCTCCCCCAAAATGCGACATTACATTTGATTCTGCCGTATATTATCGAAATAGAACAAAATGCTCCGTATGTAGTTAGCAATCACGTGGAGCATTGGCACGCTATCGAATACCACGCTAGGCAGAAAATGGTAAGTACACTTTATCTAACTCGGAAACGGTCACATCTCATTAGACTCGTAACCGCGTCACTTAGTGGCGCTACTCGCTTTTTTCGGGGGGGGGGGGGGGGGGAGCTCGTCACTGCGTCCGACTGCTCCGAGCGTCCTTGTCGAACCATTCAGACGTAGAACGGTCTCGAGCAGAAATGAAGTGTACAGCTGCAGTTGTTTCAATCTTGGTTTTGACAGATCAAGCGTGACACGACAGGACTTGATATATTTTGTGTTGAAACAGGGGCGCCCTTCTCAGAACTTGCAGAATGAATCACTCAGTCAACTAAACAAGGCGTACATTCGGGGTACTCACGCAGACTTGTAGGCATTTGTAAATGTTACTGTTGATTCTCCAGCTAGTCGCAAAGAAACCAACCTTGCAATGTTTTCGGTCACGACTGGGGGACATCCCGAGGGTGGCCTCTGGTGTCGATCAATATGCTGAGCGGCCATTTTGACTGCCGCGCAAAAGGCAATTGTTCTTTTTGTTTTTTTCTTCTGTCGTCAATCCTTTATCGTGTCGACGTGTCCGCGGGAGTCAAGTGGACTGAGCGCAGGAATGTGGGAGGGTCACCGAATTGACAAAAGAGAGCAGATCACGGGCAGTGTCCAGAGAGTCGCCATCTCTTCCATTTCATCGTTTGGATTGGAACATTGTTGTCAAACCAACGCTGGAACCTTTCTGACGCGCCTCGTAAATACCATCAAAACAGATCAATGACACGAAGGAATGGAAATAAGTACAACTACGGGTCAGTCTGGCCGACAGTCATCGGTCCCTTCTTCGAGCCTGAGACGAGATGGCGGCCTCTCGTGGGTCAGGGAGAAAACGGACGGTCCAGGTTGCCGCGTTGTGAGGTCCTGCCCTCTTTGGTGAGAGGACCGAGCCCTGCGGGGAGCCCATAAAGGCACTGAGGACCTTCGGACAGGTTGTCGTGGACCTGGACTCTCTGTCTTCTCCTCCAAACGGGCTTCTTCCCCCCGACGGTGAAGGAGTCTGAGTGAGTGAGTGCCATCCTTTGACCCCCAACCATAAAGTCAAAACAATGGATTGGGTCGTCTTTGGAGTGTACCCAATCACCCGAATCACTTCTTTAAAAAGATTGGTCGACCGAATCGTTTGGTTCTTTTTCCCAAAATAGTTGAAGTGCTTGCTCATCCCCCCTCAGCGAAGCGCCACATGTCGTGTAATTGGAATGAGGAAAAGGTGAGGAGATTTTCCAAAGAAAAAAAGGCCTTTGCGTGCGACGTAGCGACACCGGTTCTTCCTTGTTGACGGGAGTTGTTCAGCCAAAGGCGTGTTTCAAGAAATGGTCCAAAAATGGCGAGCTTTTTTTTTTTTTTAACGGCTGCGTGCTGGAATCAGTCAGCTTGGACGCTAATATCCTGTGGATAAATAGGCAACCCTGAAAGGCCATCTTTACGTGGTCAACAGCACTTCTTGGTCTAAGCAGCCATTCTTGGAGACCTGTGAACGATATGGCCTCAAAATCAAAGCGCAGTGAGTAAAAATGCTTTTCTACAGTTTACACGACGGGACCTTAACAGGGTCACCTGAGTACGTTCTTCCATAAGTCCAGGATCCAGACAATGTACCGAGCGGTCATCCGAGTTGAAGTTCAGGTGAAGATGAGGGGACGTAGAGCGCCAATTGCAGAGAATTCTGCAGAATCGCAAGCCTGGCCCAGGTGTGTGTGTGTGTGTGTGGGGGGGGGCGGGGGGGTCCATGTTTTTTGGGGAGGCTATCAGTGGTCTTGCCATTTTTTTGTCGACATCTCTACGGACCCGGTACACGTGGAAAGTGCACAATCCGCAGTACGCTCACATCTCGTCAATCCAAAAGATGGCAATGAAACAAACGAGACGAGTTTGGCTTTGGCAGAGGTCGACACGCGACAGAGCGACACACAAATTGTGTGCTCGCCATCTTGATACTGATACTTTGTTGATTGATTTACTTTTCTTCAAATGTTGTTTCAGTCGTGGAGCCTCGCAGTCAATTCTGGAGTCTTTGAGTCAAGTGAAATGCGCCTCTCAGAAGTGTCAGCTGACTCTCTCCTCAGCTGACAGACAAGCTTGGCATTACTTTCATGCAAAACACACACAGTGTGAATGTTGGAGGGCAGTGGGGGACTTCTCAAGTTACTGTTTCGAAAGCGTGTGTGTGTGGGTGGCCTGTCACTTGCACGCACACCAAAAATACACGCGCACACCTTTTTAAGTTTGACTTTGGAGTAGCAAAGAGGAATCGTTCAAGTCTCGCGTGTGAATGCAAAACGTCCCATTGGGGACTACTAATCAAATCTGTTGTCCTTTACAGATGATAAACACATCGATAGGCAGAAGTATTTTTTTCATTTTGACCGTTTATGCGCAGGCGCCAGCCTCGTTTGCCCTGAGCCGAGATGGCCTCCGACTCCTACGGCACCGATGACTTCGCGGAAGGCCCGGCCTCCGCCCCCCTAGACATCGACGACGTTCTCATGCTGCTGCAGGGTCAGTAAGACGGCTCTACAATAAAAGCACTCGCGCGGGCTGTTTACACTCAGTAAGAATATTCATTGGTGAGGTAAACAAAACGTTATCTGACTGAAGGGTTGGGGTTGAAAGCAAAGTCAATGTATTTCTATCATGCATTTCATACCCAAAGTAACGCAGTGTGCTTTACATGGTTTTAAAACAAATCTAAAGCTTACAAAAAAAAAAAACAGCACACAGTGCGCAAGAAATGCTTCAAAGTGGAAGTGCTCGAAAATGTCTGGACTTCAACACATTTCCACGTTCCAAGTTTGAATCTTACTGATTGTGTCTTTTCTTCTCATCACACGGGTGCATCTGATTCAGGATAATAATACGCGGAGTGGAGGTGTCAGGGTCGGAATTCGAGCTGATGGACAGGTGTTCAAACACAATCTTTTTTTTTTGTTTTTAACTGTATCACATAAATGAGTGGTTAAAAAAAAAATCATACACTGTGATTTCTGGATTTTTCTTTTTAGATTGTCTCTCTCGCAGTGGACATGCACCTAGCATGAAAATTTCAGAGCCCTCCATGATTTCTAAGTGGGAGAACTTGCAATATAGCGGATACTAATACAAATACTGTACACAAATACTTCTTTTCTTCACTGCACGTGTTCCCGAAGTCAGGACGCTTCTTCTCAATCGGTCACGTTGGGTCCGCGACCTTGTGAATGGCTCATACTTGGCTTTCCCAACACGAGGGTTTTGCTCGTAAATATTAAACGTGTTCGTGATTGGCTCTTGTGGGCCAGGAGCCGCTTCCGATCCTAAAATCGGGACAAATCAGCTCTTAACACACGAGGACAATCTTATTGGATGAGCTCGTATCATTACAGGGTGTCTGGCGTTCGATGTCCTTGGTCGGGAAGGGACCGACAATGCGCTTGTCTCAATGCTTGTGCCTTCCTTCCTTCCTTCTTCCTTCCTTCCTTCTTCCTTCCTTCCTTCCTTCCTTCCTTCCTTTCTTCCTTCCACCCTTGCCCCAACCTCGTCACCCGCCGTACCTCAAATGTCTCCCCCCCCCCCCGGTAAGCTCCAAGCGCTCCTCAACCCCGCCGCTCGCACGGTCAGCCCACCCTTGGGCCAACCTCGGCGGAATCTGAAATTCAGTCGGGGTTCCTCCTCGACAGGCCACCCCTCCGTACTGACCCGACCCGCTTCCTGGCGCGATGACGCCACCGACTCGCTCTCTTTCCCTGCCTTCTGATCCAAACCAAGCCAAAGCCGCCCGCTTGAGGTTGTCTACGCACCGGCAGGTATTTTTTTTTTTTTTTTTTTTGACCATGAAATTGATTTCTTCTGTACGATTCAATTTGTAACTTTGTTCGATTGAAGCAGTGTCCCCGAGGACCGTGAAAAAAATGGATTAATAAAGCAAGCAAGTGTATTTGCATCCACGTGTGTTTCCTAAACAAGGTAACTCAATGCGCTTTACATGATTGAAAGCATTTGAATACACACAAAAAAAAGCATAATTAAAACAGCTTTTACTGCAAAAAATCTCACTGAAAAGTGTTTTTTCACGTGGATTTGAAAAGACTCCCACTTGGGACTGACGTCACCTGCGTTGGCAACATCTTCCATTTTTTGTTTGGGAGGATGCTCGCTCAACGCCGCTTCGCCGTGTCTATCCTTCGGACTCCGCACTCCGCCGTTGGACGTGCACAGCCCAACTGGGTTTGTGTTCCATTCGTAGTTCTTTCATCTATTCAGGACCAAAATCATTCAGTGATTGAGAGACCAGTGACAGAACTTCAAAATCCATCCTAAAGCTCGCGTAGAGACTTTGGAATTGGAGTTATTTGCTATTATTATCATCCTTATTATATGTACCACCACTGTATTGATCTTGAAAAGAAAGATTGGTTGCGCAGCGAAGAGATAAATGAGTCACGTCTGTGTTTGATTGACATGTCACGACGCGGCGGAGCCCAAGTCGGTCCGACCTGCTTGAAAGGCGGTCGGACCAGAAAAACAGAATTGACTTTGACTTTGAATTTCGCATGCGCTCGTATGTCGTTTTCGACCGTGAGTGTTGACGAGGGCCACTTGAAAACCTCCAGACAGCATGGGTGAGTTCATTTCTTCTCGCCAATCTTTGTACTGGAGTAGTACCAATAATAATCCTCGTTCCTTTGATGTTTCAATGAAGCCGTCAAAACCGGAATTGGTCTTGATATTCTCTGAAAAAAAAAAAATTCTTGCATTTGTTACAATCGCGACATTTGACGTGTAATGAAAACCTGTACGTATACATAAGAAACGCTACAAAAGCAAAAGAGCAACGGAGGTTTGAAATCCTAAAGACTTGCTGTACGTTGCTCAACGTTGACGGTGAGGGTGCGCTTGATCAACAGGAAACCTCCACAAACTCATCCAAATGAAAGTCAAGTCAAGTTGTTGTTGTTTTGTAAAAATAACAACCCGACCGGATGCGACGCCAACAAAGTCACGAGACGGGAAGCGATCGGGTCACCTCACCAGGTCAAACCAGCAAAACGTACAAAGTACACAACAGCAACACCGACTCAACGAGGAAGTCAACAGACACCTCGTCGGACGCTTGCCTCGTTAGCAAACAATATTAATTACCGTCGAGAATGCAGCCCGAGCCGGTGCCAAGCAAGCCGTCTTCAGACTTAGAGCCCAACAAATATCGGCGAATCCCGTCAGACAAAGATCGGCGGTGAACGACAAAGGCCAGCTTTGAGGCGGGAAGTCGCTTCTGGGTTCGGAAAGAAGGAAGCAAAAAGCCGAGAATCCAGTCTGGGGACTACGACAGGAAAAGCTCCGGAGTTGGTTGACGCGGTGATCAGGAGAAAGCTCGGTCCACTGCGTGTTCCAGGAGGCCGGGCGGAAAGGCACGAAGGCTCGAAGATAAGGGGCGGGTTGAACTACGGCCCGCAGCTGGGATGTGTCCCAGAGGTGAAAGGAAAATTCTGGAAGGAAGCGGTTCGGAGTATCCCAGAAAGACAGAGAGAGAGAGAGAGAGAGAGAGAGAGAGAAGGAGGTGCACATGTTGACCAAGGAAACAGAGAGGACGAAGAAGGGATGTGTGAGAACGGCATCCGGGAAAGGAAGTTGCAGGGACAGACGGATGGTGGGAGAACTCGCAAATAGGATGTCAAATGGCTGGAGGAACGCAAGGCGACCTACAAGAATGGAGGCAGAAGCCTGCAGGTGGATGACATCTTGTGCAGATGATGTCATCTGAAGGAGGTTACCGACTGGACGCTACTGCTAGCGTCTGTCTCCAGAAAAAGACATTTTTGTCTTGCTGCCTTTTGGCTTTTTTATGGGTTCAAAAAAAACCCCAGCCCAGGTCGGTGCCAGCCTCATTTCACACCTTCTTACCAGCTTCATCCAGCATCTTCACAAGGTCTTTAGCTTTTGTTCCGAGGTCTATTTGCACCAAAGATTGGACCAAAAGGCGTTCACCTCCGGGATGCGCAGCCCGTCTCCTTCCTGGGGGGTGTGACGGCTGGACACTCACATGATATTTATACTCTCGTAGCATTGTTTGAACAGATGAAAGTGGCACCTTCAAGCGTCTGGAAATTGTACCCAAGGATGAGCCAGACTTGCGGAGGTCCACATATTTTTCCTCAGATTTCCTGGCCCATTTGATTTTCCCCGGATTTCAAACAAGGAAGCTGAGTGTGGCTTTGAATACGTCCGCGGGTGTGCCGTCAATGAACTCACGTGTTGTCGGTTAACCCATCAAAAAGATTCCAATGGCAGGACCTCATCATATCAGAATCGGCTTGATTGGCCAAAAGGAATTTTTCTCCCGCAGTCGGCGCTGCCCTGGTACCACGTTCAGAACAAAGAACAAGAAAGCAACAAGAGCCATTTCTGTTTGTGTTGTTCCCCATGTGCTGGCATCTCGAGGCATCCGTGACTCCGTTTTCTTAGTGTTCATACAGCATTGCAGATGATTCTTGTGGCTGGTGAGTTTTCAACAAAGAGACGATAAAAAATGGGAGATGACAAAATGTCTTGAAAAAGAAAAGCTTCCAGCAGACTCACAAATGATGAAAGTAGGGTTAGACCAACGGGTCTGAGTGTGTGTTTGTGTACGCAGTGGAACAGGAGCAGATCCAGAAGAGGACTTTCACCAACTGGGTCAACGCACAGCTGGCAAAGGTGAGAGCTTAACTTCCTCGGCCAACGTGTGTCAGCATGGCCGCGTCTTAGCTTTGCTTCAAACAATCACGTTTCCACTCATGAAAGTCCACATTTTAAAGGGCCACTCACACCCGAAACATCAACTTTAGGATGTCGTTAAAAAAAAAAAAAAAAATCAGCCGGAATGGACTCATCCGTTAGCCAAGATGCCAGTTCGTTATATTGCTGGACTTTGCTCCAACACTCGGGAGGATGGATTCAGACCCGATTCGTCGTGAAAAGTGGATTGTGCGGGTCCAAAGGACGAGACCTTTTGTGTGTTCCAAATGACAGGTAGGAGTGTATAGAGCTTTTGAAAAAAAAAAATACTTTGGGGGGGACTAATTTGTCTCACAGTTTATAGCGCATATGTTACGTGATCATTTAGATCCACAAATCTCCTTGATCAAACCAAGAAAATATAACAAAGTACTTGTATTGCGTCTAAGACCATTTAATCACGCACGATACAATACAAGACAAAACAATAACAACATAGAAGTACAAAGACAGTTTTGTAGCACGAGCTAACTAGCCAAATGACGTACGGTCACCAAACCTTTCTAGCGAATGTTGCAGGAAGGCAGCGTGGTGTCCGTGTACTTGTCCCAAAGCAGACGTATCAAGAAAAAGCTCCGTCCGCGTCCGAGGAGGTAATGTAGCAAAAGTTACCAAAACTTTCAATAAAGTACGTAAATCAGGGGGTGCTAAATGTGTCACCGGTGGCCGCCGTTCGCAGGTGGCGCGGGCCGCCGTTTCCCCCACCGGGTAGGTTGTCGGCCCTTCGTGTTTTCTTAAAAGAACTGCCCGGGTAATCAAACCTATGAGCACTGCTTTCTTTCTTGCTTTCTTCGTTTCTCAGTAAAAGCAGGACAGTGAATTTCAAAGCGAGAGCAAAGTATTACGTGTTCCAATGAAGTGCTTAACTTCTGAATCACTGACTGCATTTTTTTTTTTTGGGGGGGGGACGTTATCCGCAGTTTGAATGTTTCATTCTGGGACTCTTTTGCGTACCGCATTTGAATCCAATTATAAGAAACTGCCAAGTCAAAAATAACGTGCCCAGATACCAGATAAGAAGAATGGGTCCATCTTAGGCACGGTGCGCATCTTTCCATCTTCCCGGGAATGGTCACCTGCAAGTTGACAACATCGTTTCTGGTGGTAATTGTGTGTCTTCGTGCGCTTAGCGGAGACCCCCGTGCCAGGTGGCGGATCTCTTCAATGACTTCCGTGACGGATCCAAACTGTTGGACCTGCTGGAGGTGATGAGCAACCAACGCATGGTGAGTCCAAAAAGGTCACCTACACTGTAAGGCAAAGTCAAACCGAGTCAAATGCGCGCCGTGCCCCTCCCGCTTTGGTCAGAGTCGCGAGCGAGGAAGGGGAACGTTCCAGCGCAGGAGCAACGTCGAGAAAGGCCTGGCCTTCCTTCGTCAGAAATCTGTAAGTCGCAGAGATGAGATCAGCCTCTGTTTGCTATGCGGTGGGAAAATGCCCGATTATTCAAGTCAGCAATCCTTTTGTGGGGTCAGATCAAACTGGTCAACATAAACGTTCCCGACATCATCGACGGAAAACCGTCCATCATCCTGGGCCTCATCTGGACCATCATCCTGCAGTATCATGTGAGATTTCTTTTTCATGTCAAATCCTGCCAATGAGCATCAATTTTTGGCACTGTGTTGTTTTTGGACCGCGTTGGATTGTCCAGTGGGCTGTCGCTCGCGCTTCGGGTAGCTGGGAGAAAAGTGTTTGTAAAAGACCGAAAATGGCCACGTTTCAAAATCATTTAAGACTTGATTAAAGAAGACTGAGCTCAATGAATGAAAGCCAAAGTCCAACTGGGTTAAGTTACGCAACTCACTGTGAGTTCATTGGAGATAGCCTCGCACCACCGGTTTGAAACCCGAAAGTGGTGGTTTGGAGAGAGGGAGGCCGGAGACGATATTTCAATCGCCTTATGGAACAAACGCAAGTAAAATTGAAGAGAGTCGAGCTCATTCTCTCGTGACCGGCGTACGCGCGTTGCAACTAATGCCTGTGTCAAGCTCACTCACAACTCAAGTTTGGGTTTGGAACACCAGGAAAAAAGTTAACCTAGCGACGGCTCGCGACGAAGAAAAAAAAAAAAAAAAAAAATTCATTTGGGGGCATTGATAAGTTGAAATACCCTTGCACTCACCTTTTTGTCTTGGTACCAGCCGGCGGCGAGCAGACTCAAAGAGGACGCGTTTGCGTGTCGTCCGCAGATCGAGGAGTTGGCCGGCGGACTTTCGTTCAGCTCTCGTCAGTCGTCCATGGAGTCTCTGGCCAGTCTGGACTCTCGGTCTTCGTGGTCCTCACGGCCAGGCGGCGGTAGTCTGGTCCCCCGTCAAGGATCGCCGCTCCATGCCCGCTTCAGGCTGTCGGCCAAGAAGGCGCTGATGCTGTGGGTCCGTGAGCAGTGCCACAAGTACGTGTCGGCCAACCAATCAATGATCCAAAGAGATATTACCGTGTCAGTGTGCGTGCGCTTTAACCCAGCAGCAAGGCATCCTGGATTCAGAACCTGGACGGTCTGGATCTTTTTTTATTTTCTAAATCTCGGCCTGTGGGCTAAAGCAAAAAACCTTTTCCATCACAAAAGCACTTTGAAACAGCAATCCATGCCTTGGTTACACCTCAGCTAACCTGTTCGAAAGCTCATTTTTTGGGATTTAGACAAATTTTGGCTCAAAATGCTGCTGCTGCTGCTGCTGCTGCTTGCCTCCGCACTGGAGCACATTGGCGGGAGCACATAATAGGCCTCCCTTCGCTGGCTTCTAGTGTATTCTTGTATTTGTTTTTGAATATTTCCATGGTCTCGTCCTCCTTACCTCTCCCAACTGGTCCCCCCCGCAGTTCTGCCCAGAACCCAAGGTCAACCGACCGGATGGTCCTGGAGGTAGTGAGGACAAAAGGTCTCTCAGATGGGAAAGAGCTTTCTCCATTGCTGGCCCGACCATCTGTCCGTCCGTCTATCTCTGCACCCAGATTCTTTCGCTTTTCTGAGGTCAGGTCACGGGACCAGTAGCTTTACCAGAGAAACCCAGACTTCCGCCTACCCCACCACTTCCGACAGCTCTTGTAGGGGGATCCTGAGACTTTCCCAGACCTGCCAAGAGATGTAGTCTTTCCTACGGGTCCTGGGTCTTCCCCGGGGCTCCTCCCTCTGCGACACGGCCATAAGACCTCACCAGAGTTGACCAGGAGGCATCACGATTAGATGTCAGATGCCACTTCTCAATTTGGAGGAGCAGCAGCTCAACTGTGAGCCCTTCCTTGATGACTGAGATTTTCAACCATTCTCTCATTTTGGCCACTTGTATCCGGGACCCTGTTCTTTCGGTCATCATCCATAGGTCGTGACCATAGGTGAGGGGAGGAACGTACCAGTACCGGTCCTCTTGAGAGGGATTGGACCCTCTTCCACTCTGGAGGGTAGTCCTGCTGCACCCCGGCTTGAAGAAACGGAATCTAAGCTATGCGTGTAGGGAAGACTGACAAGTGGTACAAAGAAAACACGTTTGGGAGAAAAAGTAGAAGTTAAAAACTACGAGAAAATGTGAGAAGGTGACGAAAGAAGACACAAATACGTGGCAGTCGACAGCAGGTAGACAATATTCCACCCTCTTCGTCCCTCCTGCCAAACAGCCCAACCGATGATCGTTCATAAAGGGTGTGCATAGGAAGCGCCGCCCAGCCGGACCATGGGGTGCAAACTATATCAATATCTTGACAAAAAAAAACAAAAACCAAAACCCCCCCCCCCCAAAAAAAAAAAACCCCACACCCCTCCCCGAGCCTCAAATGGTGCAAAGGTCCGACGATTTATGGGAGAAGCTGTGATGCCTCGGTGTGCCGTGTGCTTTCAGGGCGGGATGTCCGGTGAACGTGAAGGACTTCAAGGGCAGCTGGCGCAGCGGCATGGTCTTCCTGGCCATCTTGTATGCGCTGCGCTGTGACCTGGTGGACTTGTCCAAGGCTGCCAGCAGAAGCAACAAGCAGAACCTGGACGAGGCATTCCGAGTGGCCGAGCAAGAGCTCAACATCCCGCGGCTGCTGGAGCCCGACGGTGAGTGTGTCGCCTCCAAACTCGCCACTGAGCCACTTTGACATTCTTGACTTTGAATTGATTTAGTTTACCGTGTAAAAAACATAATCCATCTTTGGAAGTAAAGATTTTCCAAGCAGTTCAATAATGTTTACAAGTATTATATGGATTCATTCAAAAAGAAAGATACGTTGTGAAGCAAAAAGTCGAGAATTTTGGAGTGGTTAGGGACTCTTTATCTCACTGGTAGTGGCATTCCTCAGCATGAATTGACATGTGAATCCTCAAAGGAGCCATTTTAGGCAGTTATGGGCACCTTTCAAGCTCGCACCATTCAGAAGCAAAATGAGAGCAAGATGCATTATATTGACTTTGACACGTAACAAAGTGGAGCAAAGAATTTATATTCTTAAAATTCTATTCTCTTTAAGTCGTACTAAATAATGTCAACTGTGGAAGAGGAACCTGTGAGGAGTGGGAAGAAATTTCTTGTTCTCTTCTGCATTGTCTAGAAAGTAAGTTGTCCAATGTATATAGACCATCCATCCATCCATCCATCCATCCGTTTCCCTCCACTTGTCCGAGGTCCGGCCTCGGCAGGGAAGCCCAGACTTCCCTTCCTCCAGTTCTTCCGAGGGGATCGAAGGCCTTCCCGAGCAAGCCGAGAGACAGAGTATCTCCTGCTTGTCCTGGGTTGTACCCGGGGTCTCCTCCCGGTGGGACACCTCATCAGGGAGGCATTCGAATCAGATGCCCCAGCCACCTCATCTGATTTCTCTCGATGCGGAGGAGCAGCGGTTCGACACTGACCCCTCCCAGATGAGCGGGCTTCTCACCCTCTCTCTCTCTAAGGGAGAGTCCGGACACCCTGCGGGAGAAAGTCATATTGGCCGCTTCTATCCGGGATCTTGTTCTCTCGGTCACGACCCACAGCTCGTGATCATGGGTGAGGGTAGGACCGTAGATCGGCTGGTAAATTTAGAGCTTTGCATTTCGACTTAGCTCCTTTTTTACCACAACAGACCGATACAAAGTCGGCATCACAGCAGACGCCGTCACTCCATTCCTCCCTCACTTGCGAACAAGACCCCAAGATACTGGAACTGCTGCACTTGTGGAAGGAGCTCATCCCCGACCCGGAGAGGACACTCCACCTTTTTCTGACCGAGGACCACGGCCTCAGATTTGGAGGTGCCGTTTCTCTTTCCAGCTGCTTCATATTCTGAGCTGTGAACCGTTCCAGGGAGACTTGATGAAGCCGACAGAACGGCATCATCTCCAAAAAGGAGAGATGCGATACTGAGGTCACCAAAGCGGACCCCCTTCTACCTGCCCTACGGCCTTGTGGTGGGCCTTAGTGCTCCCTGTCCCACATGCAATGTATCTGTATTGATTTTTATTTTAACCAGTTGTGGCATAAACTCATAAAAACATCCAAACACAAAAAGAAAAGCACACATGATGACGTACCATGACAAATGATTGCCGCTGTGCGTGCGCCACTTCCTGTGAAGTGTCCTTGTGTGTTATAAAGATTTTATTTTTTCGCTTGCGATGCCCGCAGGCTGGCTGAGTGTCGGCTGATCAGCTCGCTGCTCGCCGCCCTCTTGAGAACATAAAACCCTCGTTTGTTTCACTACTTCTTGCCTGTTAGCCACTTTAGATTCTCACATGGGACTTGAGGGGGTTGGGGGGGGGGGGGGGGGCGAGGGATTGAAGAGGAGACTGTCCGAATGTTCTAGAACAGGAACGCAACACCTCAGCTTCCACACGCCAGAGATCGTGACGGACGATTGTGATGATGCCCATGCAGATGTGGATGTCCGGGAGCCCGACGAGAAGTCCATCATGACCTACGTGGCGCAGTTCCTGCAGTACTCCAAAGATGCGCCGGTCTCTGAGGAGGACGCCATGCAGGTTAGCGAGCGTTCCTTGTAACGACCGACGTGAATATATCAGGTCTTTTACCGTGTCCATATTTTGGTCCTCAGTGTTTTTGTTTCAAGGTCAACATTTGTTCTCCACAATATACAATATTGTTATACAAGTGTTTAAAAAAAAAAAAAAAAAGTTGAGCGCTGTAGCCTTCTGTCAGCTTAATGGGGACGTTTTCAGGTGGATGTTCCTCGGTTATGTGTTCTGAAATGCCTTCTTTCAAAGCCTCAGAGGTAACCAGTTTCTGGGGAGCCCAAGTCGTCACTATGTGACAGTGCCTTGAAAGAGATAAACTAATCAAACTTAGTGACATGAAGGTCATTACCTGAGAGCAGTCTTTTTATAGTTCCCAATTTCGGACGTAGATAGCTTAGAAGCTATTGCTGCCCCCCCCCCCCCCCCCCGCCCCCAAACATCGGTTGCCAGCCATTCGCCATTAGTCGTGCAATCTCAAAAGAAGAGGTCAAACTTATTGCTTGAATTGTCTGTTTTTTTTTTTTTTTTTTAATACAATGAGGAAGTCAAACAAAAACAATCTAAGGTAGCAAATTGGGCATCACTGCACCTAAGTTCTTCTCAACTGCCCAGCACACTCCAAACTTCACTTGGAAGTGCAGAGGAATCCCCCCTCCCCCAGAGAAATCCAAAGACACCAAAGGCTCTGGCGTGTTTTCCTACGTTGTTGACATTACGTCGGGATGAACTTGACAGTTCATTTGCTTGCCGGGGAACTTTGTACGATTCTACTGCAATCCTTCCTTCCTTCCTTCCTTCCTTCCTTCCTTCCCTCCCTCCCTCACAGACCCAGTACCTGAGCCTTCCGCAAGCAGTCCCCCCCGTCAGCCTTCCGGTTCACTACACTCCTGCAATTTCTGCTTCGCCGCTGTGGCAGGTATCGTATCTTTTCGTTGGCATCCCGCTTTGCCCCTCACTTGTCTCAATTCGCGTTTTCGAGCTCCCGTTAGTGACGTTACGGCGTGTTTGATGGCAAGACTAAAAGCCAGTGACAATCGAGTATTCGGAGAGTTCCTCCATGCATATTTGCTCCCTTTTTTTTTCAACATCACTTCAGCACTTAAAACAAGACTTTTGTTCTTTCCATCTATCAATTTTCTCTTGCCACTTATCCTCACGAGGGTCGCGGGGAGTACCGGAGCCTATCCCGGCTGTCAACGGGCAGGTACACCCTGAACCGGTTGCCAGCCCGTCGCAGGGCACATGGAGACAGACAACAGTCACACTCACAATCAATTTTGAGTGTCCAATTCATGTTGCATGTTTTTGGAATGTGGGAGGAATCCGGAGTGGCCACCCGGTGAAAACCCACGCTTGCAGGCACGCGGAGAACATGCAAACGAACCTGGGACCTCGGAACTTTGAGGCCAATGCTTTCCCGGCTGAGCCACCGTGCCGCCTCTCTTGTTCTTTTCTGTGCAATTGACAGAGTTTCAATTGGAGAGAGCGTCGGGTAGTGTGATCTTGACTCAATCCGTTGATCTTTGCTCGCGTATCTACGCTAGCGACATTTGGTGACGAGGGGAACAATTTGGTGGTCTTCCTCTAGATGGCAGAGGATACGCCTGACTTCAGGATCCACCCACCACTTATCTCACATACAACCAAATGGCTTCTTGCGGTTTCAATACATTTTGTGGTGTGTTGCAGGGGTTGAACCAACAAGTGGCTATAGCTCGAGATTGAATAATCGCCACCGATGTGCTGTGGACACGAATGTCTCGCTGAACCTGAGAGGCGATCGGTTGACACAGCAAACCTCCCGAGTGGAAATATTTGAGGAAAAAAATGAATGTCTAGCACCGTCGCTAATAAAATGTACAAATCCACAAAGGCCTATCTGAAAAGGCCCACGCAAATTTGAATCCTCACGTCATCTGTCAGCAAATTCTGAAATGTCGCAAATATGACATGAATTGGTGTTAGACCTGTACAAATTCCAGCTGTAATTTGAAGGTATCTGGTGATGATTGGATGAAGAAGTTGAAGGGTGGAGTCCCTGCAACTGACAAAGACCGGATGAGTCAGTGAGTAGGTGGACTCGGCACATCCCCAGTGAGTAGAGACCCAAACAAATATGAAGTCATTTATTAGCCAAGGTCAAGTCGACTCGCTTTACCTCCGTGCCGACTCCAAAAGCACAAGTCGTTCAATCCCTCGTGCGCTGCAGTCTTTCCCGTCTAAATAATGAGCTTTAACTCAATAAAGGTTAGGAAATAGACGGAAGTACATTTCTACAGATTGTCTAAGTAGAAACGTCTCTTGCTCTTTGTTGTTGTTGTCCCTTTGCTGTTCTTCGTTGCGTATGTGGTACCAGGGCAGAAAAATTCCTTGTGTGTTTTTACACACTTGGCCAATAAAGCTGATCCTGATTATGAAATGATGCCATAAGCTACGATAAAAACGTTTTTTTCCAAAAGAACTTTCAGTTCATTTCAGTTGCCAGAAAATGAACGTGCAAAGGTTGCGAATGAAAGTATTCTGGCCCCCCAGGCGAGCCCTGAGCGTAAGGCCCAGGAAGTGTCGTGTTGGCTTCAGCAGGCGTACGAGGAGTTGCTGGAGGCCTGGGACTCCACCCAGGGCGAGAGCTACGCCGAGAGATACCACGTATGTTCATATTTGGATACCATGAAAGAATACGCGCAACAAGCTCAAGTCCAAAGGACGTTTTTGTTTCTCAGGCATTTCAGACGTTCGTGGTGTCCTTCAACGAGCAACGGCGTCCAATCATGCCTCTTCTGACTGCGATGAGACGAAACCCCAGACCGAGTGAAAAGCAGCGAGTCCTCAGGGAGGCCTGGGACACCCTCACAGAAAAGGTGGATTCTCATTTCTGGATCCTTCTCCTAATTCCGAGCGCATGAGCAAGAACTCCTCTTACATATGTGTTGACATTCGCTCTTCCTGCCCCTTTGCTACTCTCAGAAGGGACTCTTATGTCACAGTTATATAAAGCATCATCTAGAGAACTTTAGAAGCAACAATCATTATCTCTTCACGTGACAAAAACATTTCAATTGAATATGAAACCCATCGTACTCGTCAGAGATACCGATTTCTAAACGCATTTCTGCGTGCAGATCACTTCAGATTTGCTGTGCCAGTCGGAGGATGGAAAAACGCTGAATAACTTTTGGTGCTTTCCCAACATCTTGCGGGACCTATCGGCAATTACAACCCTTTTTAGGGGGCATCAATTATTTGCGGATTTTGACCGGTCGCAGCAGGACAGCACAACCCAGTTTATGTTACTTGGTTCAGCACTCGAGTTTGAGTGAGAGATCTGGGGAGATTAAGACTGACAATGCAAAAAATCCGACTGGACAAACAATCTGACGTCCACATTGATTTACTGTGTGCCGTGAAGCCAAGAGAAACTCTTACCAGATGAAGAGAATATTTCAGATATTCTAGTAGTCCTACATTGGGTTGTAAAACCTAGGTCAAGGCCTGTGTTGGCATTTAGAGCCTGACCCTCAACCGTTGTCGCTTCTGCCGCAGCTACATGAGTACAAGGTGGAGTTGGATGTGAGCCTGCCAGCGCCTCTGGACTCAGTGGCACGCTGGTTGCAAAGAACAGAAGGAGTTCTGGCCGAGGAGGATGGTGACCTGCAGGACCATTGCTGGGCTGCGGATCAAGCCAAGGAGAAACAAGTTCAACTCAAGGTGAAGATTTGATTGTTAGAGATGGGAACACTTTAGGAGTAGCATGTCTTATCCAGCGGTGGTACGCTTTTGTAGCCATGACCCTATCCCTAACTCCACTCTACAGTTTGAGAACATTTTTCTTGACGGTCTGTGACAGTTTGGACCCTAAAGCAATAACAGACCATAGAAGTAATTGTGCACTCTTATAACCAGAAAACTAAAGTTAGAAATGCAACTGTTGAATACACGAAGAGCAGAAATTGGGCACCTAAAAGTGCTACCAGGTGTCAGGAAAAAATTAACTGAAAACTAAGGTCCAAGATGAAACGCAAACAAATGCGAAGAGAAGAAAAGGTTGCTTAGGCTGAGGGGGAACTAGGAGACAAGCGTTTCCCCGTGAAAATGTCAAAACTCATGGGAACAGGTACAAACTAAAACCCAACGTAAATCCTACACCGAGTAATATAACATACAGAATGCAAAAGCGAAAATGGTTCCAAATGGTGGAACAATTTGGCGTCTTTCTGGTGTGTGGGGAGTGCTAAAGACTGGGAGCTGAATACCAATTGCTCCCAGATGCAAGCCTCCTTGGTCACCTCGCCCACCTCAGTGGAGCCCCTCTAGGTGAGAGCCCCCTGACAGCAAAAACAAAGCAACTCGGAACATGAGCGAAACAAAGATACTTAGCATGGACAATGAGCCCAACGCGAGAGACATACTGTACTTTGAAACTTTGGGGATTAGAGAATTCCATTTGTGACAGTATGGCCAGAAAAAAAGTTGTCGGGACAAAGATGTGATTGAGCGACTGTGTGTTGGTCCAGGTGTGCCTAGAGGAGATGCCCCGGCAGGTGAAGATCTTCCAGGCCTTCCAAAACCAGGACCAAGATGGAAACATGTTGGTTCCTGCTGAAAAGATGGAGGATCTGAAGAGAAGGTGCAGAAACTTGACCATCTTGATTATTTCTGAATAGAGGTCACCTCATCCGTCCATCCTTTTTCTGTACCGCTTATCTTCACTTGGGTCACGGGCGTGCTAGAGCTTATCCCGGCCATATTTTGGACAAGAGGCGGGGTACTGGCGAAACCGGTTCCCAGCCAATCGCAGGGTACATCTGAACAAACAACCGTTCACGCTCACATTCACACCGACGGGCAATTTTTTTTCTTCAATCAACCCATCACGCATGTTTTAGGGATGCGGGAGGACATCAGAGTACCTGTAGAAAACGCACACAGTTATGGGCAAACCTGCAAACTCCATGCATGCAGCGTGAGAATTGAATCCTGGACCTTAAAAGTGTGTGGCTGATATGCTAAAAAGTCTTACGCTGTGCCGCCCTGAACAAATGTCACTTCTGACATTTGTTCAGGTGCATTGTGGGAACAAAGCACTCATTTTAAATTTGCTTTTGATGTCATTCAGCCAAGTTTTCCCCGGGCAGGTTCACCAGCGTGAGAGTGAGCGCCAAGTACCACAGCATCAAGCTTGAGTACCGCGAGCACTGTCACACAGTTTGGGATTTGCTGGGCAAGCTCAGGAGCAAAGTGAACTTGTGGAAGAGCCCATATCTTTCTCCAGAGGCAGTCAGGCTTCTGCTGCACGACTGGCATGTAGGTTGTCTTCCTTTTTTTTTTTTTAAATTCAAGTTTACATTAAATGAAAGCAAACTGTCTCCTGGAACATACGGTAAGTGGGGAACAGAACATCCCACTCATCCATCCATTTTCTTCCACTCGTTGGGCCAGTAGCTTTAGCAGGGAATCCCAGACTTCCCTCTCCACGGCCACCTCATTCAGCTCTTCCGGGAGACACAGTCTCTAGAGCATGTCCTGGGACACCCCGGGGTCTCCTCCCAGTAGGAGGAAGGTGCGCGAAATACCTGACCAGAGAGATGCCCGGGAGACATACTAATCAGATACCCCAGTTGCTCTCAATGTGGAGGGGAGGAAGCTCTCCTCTGAGCCCTTCTCAGATGACCAAGCCTTTCATCCTTCTCTCTCTAAGGGAATAAAATCATTTCGACTGCTTGTATCCAGGATCTTGATCTTTCGGTCACAAGGCACAGCTCGCGACCGTAGGTGAGGGGAGGAACGTGGATCGGCTGGCAGATTTAGAGCTTTGCCGCCTTCTCCACAATGGCTCGATACAAAGTCTGCATCATTGTAGATGCGTCACCAATCAGGCTGTCGATCTCCTGTTTCATCTTTCCCTCACTTGTGAACAAGATCTCCACCCAGCGCTTCCCCCAAGAAGTCCTCCACTTGCGGCAGGATCTCCTTCCTGATGCAGAGGGGGCACACCAACCTATTTTGACTGAGGACCTCGGTCTTAGATTTGCAAGTGTTGATTTTCATCCCAACCGCTTCACATTCGCCTGCGAACCCCTCCAATGAGAACTGGAGATCGTGACTTGTTGAAGACAACAGAACCACATTGTCTGCAAAAAGCAGAGATGCAATACATTTGTCACCAAACCGGACCCCCTCGAGGCTCATCACCGAGCTGATCCCATTGGCCTCTTCCAGAGGTGGTGAGCCCAAGAGAAGGGGGGGGGGGGGGACCCACGTTACGCTGTGCCCAATCGCCAGGCACTCGCTTTCGAGCCCCACGTCCAGGTCTGACTCCAGGCAAGGGGAAAACTAAGTCTATTTTTTGTCTTCATCATAAGGGGTCTTCAAGCCCTGCTTTGTCTTGTCCTGACCTAGGACCTGGGTGTCATAGGGGCATAAAGCCCGAGACAACTAAGGCCCTAGTTTCACTGGGACGCACACGCCCCTCCACTATGATGAGGTGAACGCTCACAGAGGAGAAACATTGCACACAGTCCTCAGTATGAGACTTGCTGCTACTTATCAATTATGTTGGTGTTAAGGAACACAAAATCTTCCATTGTTTTTTTCCAACGATGGATGAAATGTTGTTACTTCTAACTTTTTGTGCACAGGAGCTGGTCGCTAAACAGGAGCTTGCTCCTATGCTGGAAGCAGCTCTCCATAAATTAAAGCAAGTTTCTGCGAAGTACTCAAGCAAGTCTGCTCTTGGTAAGACATACAGTATACTTTCCCGATACTCAAGATCTCCTTGATAGCTCCTCAATGTTGTCCCATGTTTTCCCGGGTCTCAGCTGCAGAGTACCAGCACGTTTGTCAGCGAGTGAAACAGCTGGAGGAGGACACTGTGGCCATCTTGGCGGAGGTCAACTCGGCTAAGAATACCCTGGGATGCGTTCTGACCGCATGGGACTCCTACAGCGACGGTTTGAGCTCCATGCAGGCTTGGCTGGCGCATACCTCAGCCGGAAGAGGCTACAACTGCCGAGCCAAGGTATTAGCCTGTTCAGTTAGCTTTAGATTGTCATATCCTGAACAGATTTCAACTTTTTCAAGACACCTTCCTCATGTATTCCTCAGCATTCACTCACTGAAAAAAAATCCCAAACATTATTTCAACACAAAAATTCAACCATATAATGTAAGTTGGACCTTTGAATGTTTCATGCCAATGTAATGTAATGTAAAACACTATAAAGAGGGTAACAGAAATGATCAAAAATGTTCACTGTGTTTTATATATATCTATATATATATATCTCATACCTTTAACACACATTGATGCAGCAACACATCCAAACAGAGCTCATGGGCGCGTTCGATTCTCTGTGTAACGTGGGAGCAATCCGTAATACTGTAAATTCTGACTTGCTTTTGTACGGTAAAAACACGCAAAAGGATCGCTTTGAAATCCGCAATAAAGCGGCGACACGGACATCTAGTGTGAGGAACACTGGACTACCTATTTTGGGATGTGCTGCGAGACTTGAATGCAAGGAATTGAAACGACACGCTCTTCGTCTGTGTTTGAATCGAGGCGACGTCCGAGAGCCTGGCCGAGTGGGGTTCCCGGCAAAGTCACCTGAACCAGGTGGCCAACTTCTTGATGGAGTCGACGGACCCCCAGACCAGCAGGAGCATCCGAGAGGAGCTGCTCAAGCTCAACGGGGACTGGGAAGAGTTTGTCCAAAGAAACGCCTCGGTGGGTTTTTATTGCTTGTTGAATAAAAATGTCACGAGGGTTTAACTGCGATTGTCTCGAGTCCCATCGCAATCACGATGGCTCTTATGGAAGCAATATTTTTCAGCAGTTACTCTACCTACATTTTGGAAAAGCCGATTCTAGCTTCTCATGAGTCAAGAGACCGTTTGGGTGTTTTCTAGGACTCCACAGCCGAATCCAACTCTGACATCCAGACCAGACCCCGAAGACTTCAGGCTTTGATCAAGGAGGCCAAGCTTCTTCTCCAAGAGCCCGTCGAGGCAACGACAGGTCCTTTACGCACCTACGGCAAAAGAATACAGGTATGATAAGGTCATGCGCTGGAATGCATAACATCAATTTGACGGATAGCTTATGGAATCCTATTCAGTCAACCCCCACATTTTTCACGCGTTGACCTTTGCAAATTATTCTATCATGAAATTTTCAGGGAATCAATTCTCCATTATTTATTGAAAAAAATCTTGGTTTATTTTTCATTCTTTTCGTGTGGGCTTGCAAAGCCCTACGAGTTTTGTTTTTTTTTTTTGGGGGGGGGGGGGGTGAAGGCCTAGGGGATGAATAAACTGGAATGGACTATCTATCACTTTGGCAATTTCGTGGCATCTTGTTGCCAAGGAACCATGTGGAAACAAGTTGAAGAGCTTCATTTAGATGAAGGTAGTGTACTGCAGTACATTTTACTATACGCAGTGTATTTGAAGTCGTGCTTCGTACAAGCATCTTTCCTTTGTGTTTCAACATGAAAGTAATTTCAGAGGCCATGTGTTTATTTGCTCTATACCTCTCCCTTTAGGTAATATCATGTCCTAGTTTTACAACTTTCATTCATCTTCCGTTGCACTTCATGGCAGCGCTGGAGCCGATCCCGGCCATCCTCAGGCCTAAGGCGGGGTCCGGCCCGTGCCGGTCGCCAGCCGAACGCAGGGCACAAAGGAACAAACAACCGTTCGCACTCGTAATCGCGCCGACGGGCGCCCCCAATGAACGCACGTTTTGGGTATGTTGGAGGAAACCGGCGTGCCCTTTTTCATAAATGAGCCAAAATTTGAAGAATGAATTTGTTTCTGTCAATATACGGTGTCGGGTTTACCAATTAGACATTCATTAAACGGGACAAAAAAAGGAAGCAACGACAGCAGTTCGGGTTTGGCAGCTCGCGAGGAGAGAGGAGAGGAAGCGCCTCGTCCAATTCCCCGCCGCACTCGCTGATTATCCTCTCCTCAGCACCTCCGTGTATTTCGTTTCAAAAATGCCCATTAGATACACTACATGGATGTTGCAAAAAAAGGAGACGGGCGAGGGAAACGTACTTTGGTTGCCAACAAAGTGTACTCGTTTTTTCGTGTGTGTGGAAGATTGCTTCGTACACGTGTGGTCATCATTTGTTGACCGGACAAGAGGCGCTCCTGGTTCGAACGCTTCTGATGATTACATGTTCTCGTTCTTGGGCGATTTCCTGCTCAGCGGCTGCAATGTTATCTCGAGCGGAGCAAAGCGTTTCTTCTTTGGAAGCAGATGTATGATGATTAGATTCACAATGATTCCTACGTAGGGAGCTGTATGTACATTTAATGGGGTGCGGTACGGAGGGGGGAATGAATTTAAATGATTGTAAAAAAAAATGGCTGCAATGTAACAGAGTGGAAATTTCAGAACACTTTTCCTAGCCGCTGTAAGTCTTTTTTTTTTTTTTCTTTTTAACTGCTACTTTTAACTGATTGTATTGAATGAAGTTTCTGCCAGTTATTTGGAACACTTGGAACAGTTCATCAGACGTCCTAAAAATATTGTCTTTAAATAGCTGTGGTGATAAGATACATGTTGTTCCCACGTGCTAAAATCAAGGGATATACAGTACTGTATTGATCACTTCAAAATCGAGGTTGTGTCTGATTGAGACGGCGTACAGTAGACTTAAACAAAGTCACTTCTGCATCAGAAGACAGAACTCACAAAGTAACTTCCGGTGGGCAAGCTCGGCTTCAGCAATTCAGCGATTCGGCAAAGTGGACAGTTGATTCATGGATAAGACAGCAGAAAACAGCAAATATGGATCGGGGCAGCGCTCGGTTCATAGTTGTAAGGGTGTGGTTTAACTCCAGGCTCTGATTGGGAGACCTTTACAAGACGATGACCGGGTATTTCCAGTGGCCTTTGCAGGGGCAACCGAAGTGTCGCGCTGCAATAAAACTTACAGCCCACTGGCACGTGTCCCAGAATTTTGTTTGCTCATTTGTTTCTGCTTTTCAACTGGAAGAACTACACCTCAGTATTGCTTTGCTTTGCTCCCATCATGTGGCACGTTGTTGCCAAGGAGTTACAGTATGTTGAAGTGAGTTGAGGAGCTTCGTAGTGCTTTGCCACTGCATTTACAGGTAATCCTAAACCTTTTGGTGGGGCATTAATTACATGGCAGAGAGGGACCCATCCCTCTCCCCCACCAAAAGCAGAGAACCGTTGGATTGAAGTGTTCTTGGGCTCACTTTACTCTGTAAAAGTTGCTTTTATATGTGTGCCTTTTCCCCTTCAGTTAGTTCTGAGGAAGATAAAGGAAGCGGAGCTGGAGGCTCATGGTTCTTCTCCAGAATTTCCCTCGGATCAGTTACAGAAACTGGAGACGGCCATGTCTGATGTATGATCCTGCATTCAAGACAACACAGCACCTTACCTGATACTAATATCAGAAATGATAAGTATTGCGCAGCAACCTAAAAGACATGCGTGTGACTGTGACTGTTTTGACCAGGTCAAGAAGGACCTGAGTGAGGCAGAGCAGGTATGTGTAGAGATACAACACAGTGTTTCAGGTCTTGACAGTCGCTTGGCCGAGCTTCTGCACTGGGAGACCGAGGCCGGGGAGATGTACCAACAACTGAGGGCCACAAACCAGCAGGAGCAGCGAGGCCAGGATCCCAGAGCTTCGGTGAGATGATCTGCCGAGTCCCGCGTCCTGTGACAGGACATCCGCGGCACCGCCTTGAGAATAATTGCACGTCGTCTGCTCCTGAAGGTCCTGATCTCTCGCGGGCTTCAGCTGGAGGGTCAGGTGGTAACAGAGGAACAAGATCTTCAGGTGTTGATTATGACAAATCAGAAGAACTCGCTCATTCAGTACCTACAGACGGCCACCATGCAGCATCGAGTGCGAGCAGCCTTGTCAAAGTCACAGGCCAGTCGTAATTTTTGTTGTTGTTGTTTTTTTTTTTTATTGTCATCATCATTCATCCGCCCGTTTCTTTGCCGCTTATCCTCACAAGCGTGTACAGGTACCAAATTACACACTCTACTATACATTCAATATGAACGGTACCATTGATAGCAAGATTGAAGAAGTACGCTTTCCACTCAACAACCACAACCAAATTCAAGTTCACTTTGGGAGATGTTACGCACACATTAAATCCATCCATCCCTCTATCTACCCATCCATCCGTTCATTTTCTTAGCCGCTTGCAGGGTTGCAGGAGTGCTGAAGCCTATCCCAGGTCTCATCAGGGACAAGGCAGGGTAGACTCCGAACTGGTTGCCAGGCGATCACACGGGACATGGAGACAGACAACAATCGCATTCATAATCACACCCAGGGGGCGATTTAGAGTGTCCGATTAACGTTGCATGTCGTCGGGAGGTGGGAGGAAACTGGAGTGCCCGGAGAAAACCCACGCAGGCACGGGGAGAAGATGCAAACTCCACACAGGTGGGGCCGGTTCTGTACCCGGGTCCTCAGAATTGTGAGGCCAACGCTTTGGCACCACCCTGCTGCCTATTATTATGATTATTCCCCGTGACCCTCGTGAGGATAAGCGGTGAAGAAAATGGATGGATGGATTATTGTTATGTGCTTCTTGTAATAAAAGACACACATTTGCAAGACCTAAGGACTCATTCCGTCACATTTTGTCGTTCATTATTTGAAAGTTTACCCATTTGTGCAATTACAGGAGGCAGTCGGTTTGCTGAGCAGTTTAGGGTCCAGAAGAGACATAAGCAGTAGCTCAACAGGAGGTCCCCCATCCAAAGTCTTTCTCCAAGCCAAAAGCAAACCTTGTCATCAAAGGCAGTCCGACACCATGCTGCCAACCCAGGAATTTTCATTATCCCCAACAGAATTCCATCCGTCTCAAGAAACATTTGCGCCAAAGATCGTGATTCAGGAATACGGAGACGAAAAGAAGAGTTTTGCACAGGAGATGACACGAGCAGAAAGCCAGACTCGGACATGGACGGGAACGTCTGAACAACAGCGAGCTGCGGAGGACGCATTGACACCCCAATTGCCAAGCGGAGGAAGGCAAGGGACGTGTCATCAGCCTCAAATAGAGGCAAAAGAAGAAGGAGAGCCAAAGATGGCACAGAAAGAAATACATACAGAGGGAACACATCAAATGACAGACGTGAAGGGTTACAAAGGGGGGCAGTACGGCTTCACGCGTGTAGAGCTTGAAAATAAACTCCAACGTGAATGTGAGACACATGAGCTGATTTTATCAGGAAAGAAATCTCTCAACCCGCAAGAACTTCCATACAAAAAGGCCCAGGCCTTGAAGAACCGCCCCTGGCTCCATAAAATGGCACAACCGGACATTCAATGTCCAAACAAGAATTCTGGAAAAGAACCAGTCCAGGCACAGACAGATAAGGATGCAATGAGACTTACTCAGGAAGTTCCTCGCCCTACAGAAACCCGCAGCGAACAGCTCAAATTCCAAGACGAGTCTGATAAGCAGGCAACACAAGAGAAAGAACAAACGCCGCAAGTTACAAATCAGCAGAAGCAAAAGGGAAAAGAGCAACCATTTGTAGCAGCACAGCATCGTGAACAGCTCAGTGAGACTGATGCAATGAATCTGTCTCTTGAGCAAAGTCAGCCACCATTCCACATTTTGGGACAGTCACAGTTTCAGCTCCAGTCTTCTGCACATAGCCAAGTTGTAGCTCAGGGGCCCACTTGGGCTCAAGTCAGACCTTTATCTCCCAAGCAGGGCACAATTCGGCCACCGGTGCCATCTCACACTCAGCTTGTAACTCATCCAAAGTCCTGGGCACCCGCCAGGCTGTCCCCCCCTAAATCACCAGCACAGGATCAGGGTTACACCTGTCAACAGATAGCATCCCAAATGCAAAGCTTTTCTCAGCTAAGTATGCCTGAACAAAAAGCACAAACAGTGCTTCACCCTCAGCCCAAAATCATTCCTTCCCAACTGGTTTACGTTCAAACCAATTCCACGTCAAAGGCACCGGCTGCGCAGCCATCGGCCCAATCCCAAATCAAACCTGAAACGTTGGTGAAGGTTGAAGCCACTGCCCAGCCAAGGCTCCAGTCTGAAGACCAGGCAGAGAAAATCCTTCAACATCAAACTCATCTTCATCAACAAAGCCAGACTCAGATCCTTTCCCACCCAATGACTCAATACCAAATCACTCCTTGGTCCATGATGCAAGCTCAAATGCAGTCCCACGTACAGACACAACCTCAGAAGTATACTCAGCCAATGGTTGAGTCTCAAGCCGAAGCTGAGCCCATAGCAAACGTTCAAAACAATCCTCTGTCAAAGTTTCAGTCTCGAAAAGACACTTACTCAGTGACCCAATCACACACCAAAACTGAAATTCAAAAAGCAGCTCAACTAAGGACAGAGGATTCAATGACTACTCAGCACGCATCATCAAGCCAAGCTCATGATCGGCCAACGTCTCAAACCTTTGCCCAACCAAAACTTCAGCCAAGTCCCACACAATATTTGACTCCAGAGCAACAACATCCCGTGACTCGAGATTACGCGCAATCTCAGCCAGCTGTCCAGGATCCCGGGCATCCTGCTCCAGGTCAACTGCATGTACGGACCCAAGTAAGAAGCTCATCCTCAATGTCCACGCAAAATCAGGCTTCACTACAACCCAAGCGTCACCCTGAGAACTACTCCCAGCCTCAGCCCTCTTCACCGCAGTGGGCTCTTGCACAGGAGCCACAAAATAAAGATATGCTCCAGCAAAGATATCACATTCCCCCAGCGTTCCCTCAGCCAATATCTCAAGCTTCACAGTCCCAGGTTTCACAAATACCACAAAGGGCTCGGGGTAATCACCCACAAACACCTCAAATGGGCCAGTCTGAGCATTCTAAAATGGCAAAATCTTATAAGCAGCCTCAGATGCAGCTCCACTCCGACACCCAGGTCCAGGCTCACACAATGCCCCACAGTCAACAGGAGCCCCAGATACAAGCCCGTGATGTGGCTCTGATGCAGACACAACAAGGCCATGCTCAGCAACACATGTGGATGCCGGTACTACACCAACTGGACACCCACCCTTACCTTCAGGCTCAACAATCTCCACCTGTTGACCATCGGCTCCAAACTCAACACCGACCACGGCCTAACGTCCTCGCTCAGACGTCCCAAGAATTAAACCGACCCAATCTTCAGTATCTGACTCAGTCTCAACTTCAACCTTACCAAGGATTACAGTCCCCAGCTGACATTCAGACACAAGTAAATGCGCAGCCACATTTTCAGCCACATCGGCCACAATTTAGACCACTAGTTGAGGCGCTAAACCAACCCCAGGCTTCTTCACTGCCACAACATATACCTCGACCACCACCACCACCAGCCAAGATGTTGTCATCAACCCAATCACAGACTCAGTCACTGCAGCAATATAAACCTGAACTACAGGTTGCACAGCAACTCACCATTAAGGCTTCCACACAAATGAAGACTCAATCCCTACCACAAAATAAACTTGAACTCCAGGGAGCTTCTCAACCAACATTTCAGTCACCAAACCAAGCCGGGTCTTTGACATTACCACGGTACATGTCTGAACAGGTAAATGCTCAGCCCAAAGTCCAGCTGTTCCCTCAACCCAAGACTCTGCTCCTTCCCCAGTCTAAACCTGCACTCCAGTTAACACCTCAGGCCAAAGTTCAACCACAAACCCAAGACAGTGCCATGTCGCTGTCAAACCCGACAACCAAACCCCAGTTGCCTCAACTCAATAATCAGCAACCAGTCAAACCTGCAACACTGTCACCTTTGTGTTTACAACCACGGGCTGAATTTGAGTCTCAATCATCAACACAGCCCAACCTCCAGGTAAAGCTGCCGCGATTAAGACCTCAAAGTCAATCTCCTCCACAATTCAGTGAAAAACACCCCCAAGCCATTCTCAAGTCTCCTGTCTGTGTGCCGGTTCAATTCCAGGCCGGGACTCCAGACCTCTGTACGCCACATCAAGCCCTGGCCCAGGTTCCTCCCCAAACGTATTCTGAGGCCTATGCCAAGGCACGGGCTTTGGCTCGGAACGGCTTTGAGGAGGCCAAGCACTGCCTGCAGGGACACATTCTGGAGGCCATTAGTGATAAATGTCTACCAGCTGAGCAAACATCCCTGACAAATGTAAGTGGGAACATTTCTCATTTTTATGGGATGGCTGTTTTTGGTAGTGGGGTTTATTTGTACCAGACCCCCTATGCCTTTCACCTGATTTTAAGTCCGTTGACCAAAGACTTTTACTCCCCTGTAGCGACTGAGGACCCTGGATCCAGAGTTACTGGAGGAATTCCTGAGAGCAGCCAAAGGCATGGAAGCCTTCTGTACACCTTCACAGCTCAGAGACATGGAGATGTTTACAGAGTCTGTTAGGTCTCAGTGGGAGGTAGAGTTTTACAGTTTGATTTGAAATCCTCTAACACTTGAACTTATTTTAATTCATTGCTTTGTCAAAAACACTTGTATCTATATCAAAGGGGTTTACGTCTCTGTCAATGATTACCAGGCTTACCTACCATCCGAGGGCCAAGTTTCCCAAGCAGGCCATCAAGTGGAGGTCTTACAAGAGCTGTGTGAGATGCTGAGTCCGGAGGACGCTCACCGACTGGCCCACACTCAGCTGAAAGAGTGTGAGTGTAGTTTGGCTGCCATCCAGCGCCAATTCAGTGGAGAGGAAGAAGCACCGCCGCCCGATTCAAGGTGACCCTGACATGGACTTGGCCACTCAGTCCTCAGAAAGTTGGAGCCACATTTGATCTCCATTGTGGACTTTTAAAACGAGACATTTTATGCTTTAAAGGATTCCTTTCGGCTTCGATGTGGAACAGACTGTACCCAAAGAAACTTCACTATGTGGCAAACCTCAAATACCATCTGAGGTATCACACAATTTTTTTTTCCCCTTTTCTTGAACAGCACTCATTCATGCATATTGTTTGTAGGTTTCACAAAGGAAACTCAAGACAGCAAATTCAGAACAAGAGGAGGTTAAGACTCACTCATCTGTTGAAGACGTCAACAAAAAGGACGCTCTCGAGAAGTACATTTTGCTAAATGCAATTACGATGCTTAAAATTGTGTTTCCCATCGAAACATTTCATTTTGGTTTTCAGGTATGAAAATTCCAAAAAGTTACTGCAGGCCCAGCTGTCAAAAAATGAACAAAGCATCAGAGATGTTCCCTCAGACTCTGTGACTCTAAAGGGTCTTCACACACGACTACAGGAAATCCAGGTACCACGTTAGCATGTGTGATTTGCAAGTTCTATTAAGCCAGTTGTCAGAAGCTACATTTCTTCTCTCGCAGTTCCTGAGGCAGGACACAGAGTGCTTGTGGTCTGACTTTATAAATCAGTGCTCCCAGTTGAGTGGAAAAGCTGGTCTCGGTCAGGAGAAATCAGATCTTCAAGACCAGTGGCAGGTCCAACAGTCCAACCTTCAGAGGAGAGGTAGCTCATTGGGCGCCGCCCTCAGGCAGATCGACTCCACCGAGAACCACATGGTGGATTTCACCGACCGCCTGGACCGTTACCTGAGACAACCCAAAGACATCTCGGCCTTTACACTGGCCAACACCAACATCCTGAAGGACATCAAGGTCCCATGTCCAACATCGTGATGTGATACATTCTTTTATTCCATAACAGATTTTAACACGCAAACGTTTCCTCCCTTAGGAACTGGGTGAACACATCCAGAATGAACTGGATCAGCTGGTCCGTCTGGAGCCAGAATCTAGCAACCTAGATCCCAGAGACTGCCTCCCTCTCTCCCGAGAGGTGGAAGCCCACAGAGGCAGCCTGGATCAGCTCCGCCAGCAAGTTTGCAAAAGTGAGGCAGCCGCTCGCGCTTTGGACCGCTTCCTCATGTCCCTTCGCACCGTAGAGGAGGACATCGCCGGAGTGCAAGGTGCCCCTTGCAGTGACGCTGTGGTTCTGCAAGACTGTCGTGCCAAACTGGCTCTGATTAGGCAAAGTGTGGAAAGTCTGAAACACAAGGCGCCGGAGTTGGATCTTCTGTTGCAGGGGGCCCGGCTAACGGTAACAAGGAATGGTTCTCCTGCTTCCTGCCTGGACACGGTCAATGTTCTGCTGAACAAACTGGAAGAGGCTGACAGTGGACTGGTGGGCCAACAGCAAAGCCTCAAGAGGGAAACCCAAAACAAAACTTTGAGCTTGAGGAAGAGGACCCTGTTTGGTGAGCTGAGAAAGCTCCAGGACACCATCGAATCTCAAAGCTTGACAGAAGCAACCATGCCAGCTGTGCAACGCAGGTGTGTCTCGAGTGTCTTTATAAGCACAACAATGCTAAAAATGTGTCATTTCAATTGTCACATTTCGCTTTAGGTTTCGGGCCCTGACTGATTTGGAGAACCAGCTTCAGACTCAGAGCTCAGAGATCCAAAGTCTCAGGGAACATCGCGAGTGTCAAGGAGAAGGTAAAAACCTCCTCGAGGAGGTGGAGACAGAGTACAACCAGACTCTAACATCTTTGACAGACAAGTATGTTCGGCTCCTGTTCCTGGCCTGGTGGTCTTGTCACTTGTCTCTGTCACCTCAAGTCTTGGTTTTCACAGGAAGCAGCAGTGCAGCACCCTGATTGAACTTCTGAAGAGGTTCCAGAGCTGTCGCAGTTATCTGAATAGCACAGTGCAGAGAGCCGAGCAGACCATCGGTGAGCAGGCCTCCTACATGGGCAAAGACAACCTTCACAAGGTTATAACTAAGGTGAGCCAGAGTGTTTCACTTCTCTGACCGTGATGGATGAATGAGTGCCCCTGTGTTGTGCACGAGTCCAAGCGGGGCCTCCGCTTTGCTTAATTCTACTAGGTCCAGGCCATTAAGGTGGAGATGAGTGGCATCAGTGAGCAGATGGATGAAATGAGGGGAATTTGCAGGCAGCTGCAGTCCCACCTGAAGAAGTTTCCAGACTGCAGGGAGCCACCGTTTGAAGCTGAAGCTAACGCACTGATGGACTCCTGGCTGGATGTAAGTGCTCCAACTTGCAAAATCCACTTTCTATTCACTTGAGTGTTAACATGTTAAATGGTGATTTATGTATTTATTTATTTTTGGGGGGTCTCCATCTAGATGACAGAGAAGATAGACACACACATGGACAACCTCCAGGGGGGCTTGGAGCTCTGGGACAAACAGTTAATATTGGGGCCAGAGATTGATGACTGGGCGGCCTCCAAACTGGCACTGTTCGCAGAGAGCCACCCCTTCCACACCCACCAGCAAGTCTTGGCCATGAAGGTGACGTTCAATCACATGCACAAATGTGTTTGAATATATTTTTGGTTTTCAGCAAATAATTATTAACTTGGAATTTTATGTACGTTCCCAAAAAAAAGCTGGGACAGGTTCCTGCTTACCATGATATTACATCACCTTTACTTTTAACAATAAACGTTTGGGAACTGAGGACAACACTTTTTTTGAAGGTTTGTAGGTGGAATCCTTTCCCATTCTTGCCCGCTTCAGCTTCAGTTGCTCAAGAGTCCAGGGTCTCCAATGTCGTATTTTACTCTTAAAAATATTCGGTGGGAGACCGGTCTGGACTGCAGGCAGGCCACTCTAGAAGCTGCACTCTTCTACTACAAAGACACATGTGGTTAAGTATTTGTCGTGCTGAACTCAGCAGTGGCGTCCATGAAAAAGATGTCGCTTGGACATGGCAGCATATGTTTCTCCAGAACGTGTATGGAGTATTCCGCATGAAAGGAGCCTAAAGGTGAAGGTTATCGCTGCCATTGGCACTAACACAGCCCCGTATAGTCACAGATGCTGGCCTTTGAACTTTGCGTGCATACTGTCACAGTCCGGATGGTTTCGTTCCTCTTTGGCCCGGAGGACACAACGTCCACAATTTCCCAAAACAATTTCACGCGTGGACTCGTCAGATCACAGAACGTCTATTTTAGACAAGCCCGGGTCCAGAAAATCCGGCGGTGTTTCTCTGTGTTGTTGATAAATGGCTTTTGCTTTGGATAGTTGCGTTTGAAATTGCACTTACGGATGTAGCGCAAAAACTGTATTTGCTGACATTTGTTTTCTGAAGTGTTCCTAAGCCCATGGGCTCGTATTCTTTACACATTGATGGCGGTTTTTGATGCAGTTCCGCTTGAGGGATCGAAGGTCACGGCCACTCAGTGTTGGTTTCCGGCCACGCCGCTTACGTGCAGTGAGTGATTCCCCCAGATTCTGTGAACCTTGTGACGATATTACGGAGCGCAGTTGGTGAAATCCCCAAGATCCTTCCAATTGTACATTGAGGAACATTGAACTTCAACTGTTTCTCTGGTTTTTTTCCACACACTTGTCGACAAAAATGGGAACCTCGCTCCATCTTTGCTCGTGAATTCAAGGAAACTCTTTCCCTATCATGGCCCCCCCATCTGTTCCCAATGTTCACCTGTGGGAGTTTCCAAACAGGTGTTTGATGAGCGTTCCTCAACTTTCTCAGTCAGGAATGTGTTGCAGCCATAAATTTAAAAGTCATGGTAACGATTACTTGCTAAAAACAAAACACCAAAAATATGGTTTTGAGCTTTAAAAATCCTGTCTTTGACAACAAAGACAGTCATGATTCGTCAAAGATGTACGATTTCCAAATCAGTGGCTTCTGTTTGTATTCATCCTGAACGCAACGTCCCGACTTCAGTGGAATTGTGTGTGTGCGTGTGTAATAGAATCGATGAAAATATAGTGTGTAAATGATTTCACTACGCAGGATGAGATCCAGGTCTACGAGGAAAACATCGAACATTTCCGCAAGAAGTCTGAGGAGATCCAGGAAATGCTTCAGACTCAGGAGGCTCCACTGGAGCTGCAAGTGAGCTCAGGCACATTGAAAATGTTGCTCTCCATCCTGGAGGATGTTTGTTAGAGGAACGACATCCCTTGTCTGGCCTCCAGGTGATGGAAACACAGCTGAGGAAGAGGATGGAGCAGGTGAAGGAGCTGTTTGCTGACTCTACCGATGTCTTTGAGGAGCTGATGGTTTTGAAGAAACATCTTGCCGAAAAGATTGCGGGGTGCCTGTCAGCTGTTGAGACCATTCAATGCTCTGTCAGTAAAGTCCAAGCTTCAGAACCCATGGCGGAAACCCAGTTAAAGGTACAGGGCTCAGACACATAGTTGGCGTAAAGTAGCTTCTGCTCCATCAGGTTTAAGGTCAACCAAATTCAACTAATAAAATCCAGTGGGAACATTTACAACTAATTTTCCACTCGTTTTGTATTTTGTGTGTTTTTTTTTTTTTTTTTTGTCGCAGGTTATTTGTGATGACCTGGAGGCCCAGGAGGAGAAGGCTAAGTTAGCGCTGAGCGAGATTGCTCTGGTCTCCAAAGTTGCCAGTCCACAGTTGCTGGAGGAACTCGCGGTGGATTGTGGTCGACTCACAGACGCCATCGCTTACATTGAAGATATGATCCACCTCAAGAGAGAGGAGAAGGACAAAGGGCTTCTCAAGGTCATCCAAGGTATGTCCATTTCTCTCATCAGCAAATGTTAGTTGCCTAATCTTTCTCTAGTGGAGCCAGATGAAATTTTAGCTCTGGATGCAATTGAATTCCTTTTATCGATTAGGGTCGCTTGAGGTAATTGTTGGCTGGTTTGGCTTGAAAAAAGAAAAAAAAGAAAAATATCCCGTTGTTATTTTCTCCAGGTGAGAGGCAGTCTTTTGAAGACTGGTTCCAGAACCTCCAGCTGGCGGTTAATGAGTGTTTCGAGAACCCAGAGAGCAGCGCGGACGTAGAAACATCTTTGCAAAGACTCACTGTGAGCGAGACCCACTTCAAAACATTTGCGTTACCATTCAGTAAGGGAAGCAAAACATCATTACAGTTTTCCACATCTCTGTCAGGGCTTCCTGAAGGCCAGCGATGCAGAGCACCGTCTGGAGCAGCTGAGAGATCATCTGGAGCAAGGCCACGAGCAGATTGATACTGAGAAGTTGTCCGAACTCAGGGATTGGCTGAAGGACCAGCATGAGGAGGTGCGCACCTTCAAGTCTCACTGTCTGAACAGGAAGGAGCAAATGGAGTCCCTCCACTGCGACTTGAGCAGGTAATTCTTCTGGTCTTGCTCAAGAATCCCACTGAGCCATCCAAAGAGGAAGTGATGAACGCAAACTTTGTCGATTCTGCAGTTTGCACAGCCAACATGACAGTTTGCACGAGTGGCTACAGGACAAAGAGAGAGTCAGTGCAGCGCCCGGCGTTGCCAAACATCTCCTCCTCGAGCTACAGCACGAGAGGTGACCACAAAAGACAACAATTACCTCTCTGAAAAAAAAAGGGGTTGTGAGCACTGGAGCGATCTGATTGGACACTTTGTTCCTGCTACGTCATGTTGTCATTTTCCTGTCGTCTCCGAAGTCACCTGTGATCTTTCAATAATTTCAAAGTGTTTCAAGTGAGAAAAATCAAGCGAGTGGGATTAACTTTGACTCCACAGGCACACAAAGACAAAGACAAATGCTATCCTATCCTTTTCAAGTGTGTCTCAAGGCATTTCTAGCAGAATCACGTGACTGAATCCCGCATCAGTCGTCATATTTGTCATACAGTATTTGTTGTCCTTCCATGCGTCAGTCAAAGAGTGGACATCCTCACGTCGCTGCTGGCTTCAGTGCGCCAGCAGGGTGTCAGAGCCGACAGAATCCTCAAGGACGGTGACAATGTCATACAGCGCTACCGAAATCTGGAGGCCAGGGTGGAGACGCAGGTGGAAGAACGGGAAGTCTTGGACGGACAGCTGGAACACTTTACAACCCAGGCTGAGCACATCAGGACCTGGTTTAAGGACCTTCTGTCTTCCTGCACCTCAGCCTGTGAAGACCTGTCATACAAAGAGATGAGCCTCAAAGCACAGGTCAGAATTCCTTATGTTGAACAAACCCTTCTTTTCCACTTAAGCAGAATATTCTTTGAACCCTGCAAACAGTCAGAAGTTCCTTCACATTTTCTCAATGTTCTCCTCGTGGCCATCAGGCGGTCCTGAGCTCAAAACAAGAGGGAGACTCCAAGATGAACGGCCTTCGACTTCAGAGCCGGAGTCTTTGTGAACGGGACCAGCTGGAGCAGAGGAGGAAACGGGAAGTCCAGCAGTCGGTCCAAAACCTGGAGGACGAGTGGAGTGCAGTCCTGCAAGCAGCTGAGGATGCTCTCGAGAAGGCAGAGATGCCAGCACGCTTTTGCCAGGAAGTGGACGTTCTCAAAGCCCAGAGTGAAAATTTGCAGTCTTGGATCAACAATTTGACTCAGAACCTTGACTCTTATGAATCACTCCAGGTGAGATTTTTGTTGTTGTTGCACGCATCCTCTATTCCCTTTTTACACCTGAAAACAATTACAGGGCATTTCAATTTGTACCGGACGTGTATTTGTACGTTGTACATTACGGCACTCGCAAGTCGTCATGACACGTTGTCACGTACGTTGCTGCCGATTTCAGGATGCTCTGCTTAGCAAACCTGACATGCAGTCCAAGCTGCAGCAGCTAAAGGAGCGGGGACAGAATCTTTGCGACAACCTGGACCTGGACGAGGGCCTTCGCCAGGAGATCCAGGACGCGATGAGAGGCGCAGAGGAAAAGTGGAGCGGAGCCACGAAGGCCGCAGAGGAGGCGAAAAGCCAAGCTTGCGCCGAGAGGGAGGCCGCCGCTCTCCGAAGCGACGTCGACACCGCTCGGTCCTGGATCAGAGAGCAGAGAAGCAGGCTGCTCTCGCTGGGAAGTCGAATGCCGCTCCAGGAAAGATTGCAGGTTACACAGGCGCGTCCCTCCAAACGTGTCACGTGCGCATACATTACACGTACAGTACGTCCGTCTGTGTGTGTGTTTATTGAACGCTTGATTTACTGAACGGGGACAAAGCACATTATTACGCTACCACCGCAAATGTGCCACAGTTAGGGCAAAAAAAAAAAAAAGTCATCCTCAAAATGTTGCTATTTCCACGACCACAACATTTGGTAACACGCAGACCGTCAATAAAAACGACGGAGAAAGAATTCATACTGAAGCAAGCAGAAAAAGTACACGCGGTGCACAGAATAAAAAAAAATCACTCTGATATACATGCAGTAACTCTACTCCGGTGCTTCTCAATTATTTTCCGTTACCCACTATCTGAGAAGCACTGCTCTACTCTAAGGCTTTTTTGTTTCTTTGTATGTTTAAGTCCAACAGAATGGACCTTCTTTATCCCTTTGATGTTAGAACCGTTTTACGGTGGCAGAAAAGAAGGAACTAAAAGAATTAGACTGAGAAAATAACAAAAGAATACATGAAGAGAAGCCGAGAAAAGGCAGGACACGAGCTGGAAGAAAGATAAACAAAAGGAAACCCATCTAGAGTACAATGACACATTTGTAGCGGAAATTGGTTTTGGACAAAACATAATCCATTCATCCATCCATCCATCCATCCATTTTCTTAGCTGCTTATCCTCACAAGGGTCGCGGCCGTGCTGGAGCCTATGGAGGCAGGGTACAGACAACAGTCGCGCTCGTAATAAAACCTAGGTAGGGGCAATTTTGTGGCCAATGAATTCATGTTTTTGGGATGTGGGAGGAAACCGGAGTGCCCAGAGAAACCAAAGCAAGGGGAGAGCATGCCATCTCCACACAGTACTAAAGGCTGGTCTTTAGAAGTCTGAGGCCAACGCTTTACAGCTGCGCCACTGTGCTGCCAAAGCACAATTCATTCAGAAGAAATTTCTTTTTCTACCATCGGGGTGAGAAACCAGGTTTCCAGTGTCTCTACTTTGTCAATGAGATGCTTCTTACGAGCTGCTAATTAATTTAGCTTCCAGTGAAGTAAACGGCTTTCTTGTCTCGAGTTGATGAGATACTTCAGACTGTCTACCAATTGATTTAGCGAGAAACCACTTTTTCCACTTTGATAAGTGGCCCAGGGCTCCTTTCGACCGCTCACAAGGTCAGGGGGCAGGTAGGTGGAACAATCAGAGCTTGGGTGTCGTGGGTGCTATCTGGTTAGGTAGCGTGTCTGTTACACTTTACATTCAAGTATTTTCAGGAGCACAAGTGCTAAACCCCGTCAGGGAATGACAGGACAATATAGAACAGGACTGTACGACTCACACTCAAAGGCAAAGTAGAAATAGCAAGAGTCAGACAATTCAGCACACAGACTTAAGGACAGAGCTACATTTTTGTGTGACGCATTATGTTCTCGTTGTTGACATAATCTTCTTCACCTGTAGGCTGTTTTCTCTTGCCAAGACGAGGGTGAATCTAAAGTTCTAGACCTAAAGAGGAAAGCGGAACATCTGCAGGAAACCTTGGATGACAGCAGGAAGCCCGAGTTGGCACTGTTGGTCGAAGACACGGAGCAGCAGTGGAAGTCTGTCCTGCAGACCTGCAAAGAGGCTCAAGTCCGAAGTCTATCTGAAGATTTTGAGGCTCAAAGTAAGAACACGCAGTCTTGGGTGCGAGAGCGACAACGGGAGCTGCAGTCTGTTGGCAACCACTTGCCACCTAAAGACAGACTCCGCATGGCACAGGTTTGTTGACATCTTTCAATATGAACAGCTACATACAGAATGTTTGCTAACCCGTGAGGAGGTTTCAACAAAGAATTCATGAAGGATGTGATGTCGGAACATCCATTCTTAATTTTAGAACAAAGCTAATGCACCTCACAACCTTGTTGTTACGATGGATACATCAAATTGCTCAAGATCAAATTCTGTGGGATATGGAAAAAATACTAAGCAAACAATTCATCCATCCATCCATCCATCCATCCAAAACCTTAGCTTTGATGGACGAGGTATGGAACAACAAGGGGGAGATGATTTACCCACAGATCGAGATCATTTTCTAGTTCAGAAGTTGAAGAAGAAGAAGAAGTTGTCTGTAGGTGTGAATGTGAGTGGGAATGTTGTGTGATTGCCCGAAAACTAGTGAAGGGTACACCCTTGACTTTTGGCCAAAGTCAGCTGGCATAGGCTCCAGTTCACTTGAGACCCAAATGAAGATAATTTTAGTGCTATCCAAAATGGATGAATGCCTTTAAAATATAGAAACACTTTCCATAAGCCAAGGATTCCCACCCTGGTCTCCACTTGGTTTCCAGCAGGTACTGCAGTCCAAATCTGATGGCGACTGTCAGGTGAACAACCTGAGGAGGCGGGGCCAGACGCTGTTTGACCGTGACGATGTAGACGAGGACAAAAAATGTAAAGTCCAGCGGGCCGTCCAAGATGCAGAGGAGCAGTGGAGAAAGGTGCTTGGGGTTGCCAGAAAGCTGCAAGCGGATGCAGGAGCTCAGATGAACCAGGAGATGGAGGCCATAGACTCGGAGGTGACACAACTCTAACACTGACTTGTGCAATTTTGTAACTGCAGAAACATTTACCTGTTGTGATAATAGATGCGGTCTTTCTGTACCCGAGTGTATTATGTTTTTATGTTTTTTAGCTGAGAGAATTCCAAATCATCCAGCATGAAACCAGCCACTGGCTCTCAAACCTTCAACACCAGCTGGATTCACTAAGCAATCGAACCACAGCAGAGGATCGCCTATGCACTACACAGGTGAAGGGTTTTTAAGCCTCTGAGATAGTGGTTTATTTTGTCAAGACAATCATTATATCATCCATCCATCCATCCATCCATCCATCCATCCATCCATCCATCCATCCATCCATCCATCCATCCATCCATCCATCCATTCATTCAGTCTATTCCGCTTGTCCAAGGTCAGGTCACAAAGGCAGTAACATTAACGTGGAAGCCAAGACTTTGCTCTCCACAGCCACTTCCTTCAACTCTTGCGAGGGCATCACTTGGTGTTCCCAAGCATGCCGAGAGACATAGTCCTTTCAGCGTGTCCTGAGGCATCCCTGAGGTCTCCTCCCGGTGGGACATGCCCAGAATAACCTCACCAGGGAGGCATCCAGGGAGCATCCTCAACAGATGCCCGAGCAACTCATCTGGTCAGCAGCGCCCCATCTTCACTATGGAGTGTTGACGGTATACTGCTTCCCCCTCCTGAGACGCCGGATGATGGACCAGAATTTCCTCGAAGCTTCTCGCAAACTCCTCCCATGCCCGTGTTTTTGCCTCAGTGACCACCAAAACTACGTTCCAGTTGGCCAGCCTGTAACCATCAGCTGGCTCAGGAGTCTCACTGGCCAAAAAGGCCTGATAGGACTCCTTCTTCAGCTTGACGGCATCCCTCACTGCTGGTGTCCATCAACGGGTTTGGGGATTGCTGCCACAACAGGCACTGACTACCTTCGGGCCACAGCTCTAGTCGTCTCCCTCGACAATAGAAGTGCGGAACATGGTCCACTCTGACTCAATGTCTCCTACCTCCCCCGAGATTTTGGTGAAGTTCCGGTGGTAGTTGAAACTCCCTCTGACAGGGGATTCTGGCCAACGTTCCCAGCAGACCCTCACAATACGGTCGGACCGGGATCTTCTCCCAAAATGGGAACCAACTCAACAACAGGCGGTGATTGGTTGACAGCTCCGCCTCTCTCTTCATCCAAGTCTCCAACACATGGGGTCGTAAATCTAATGACAGGCCAACAAAGTCCCTAACCAAAAGTTAATCATCAAATGGCAACCTAGGGTGTCCTGGTGAATGCTCCAAGGACTGCAAAAAGAGTGGGTACTCTGAACTGCTCTTTGGTGCGTAGGAACAAACCACAATCAGGACCCTTCTCCCGATAGAACTGTAGAGAGAGGCTACTCTCTCATCCACTGGGGTGAAGCCCAACATACAGGTGCTGACCCGGGTTGGCAGCAGTAAGTATAATCACAGCTGCTCAACGCCTCTCACCATGGCCAACGTGAGAGTAAAAAAAGAGCCCAAGCCCACTAAAGAGGACTGGTACCGGAGACCAAGCTGTGTTTGGAGGTGAGCCCGACTATATCTAGGCAGAAATTCTCAACTTCACATATCAGTTTGGGTTCCGTCCCTGCCAAAGAGCTGACATTCCATGTCCCTAGAGCCAGTTCCTGTAGCCGGGACCTAGAATGTCAAGGTCCCCACCTTCAGCCACCGCCCTGCTCACAGTGCACCTGACCCGTGTGGCCCCTCCCACAGATGGTGAGCTCATGGGAAGGGGGACTCACATTACCCTTTTTGTCCCATGGGTGCAGGCCCGGCCACCAGGGCCTCGCCTTCAAGCCCCACCCGCCTGGCTCCAGAGGGGGGCCCCAGTGACCCACGTTCATGCAAGGATCAGTGGGACACAGAAACCCCTCCACCACGATAAGGTGACAGCTCAGGAGAGGCATATCACGCTGCAATACCCAAATTATTCCTTTGTTTGCTACCTGGCTTTTCAAAAACCAAGCTGTTTGGTCTATACAACTATGGAATATGGCTCCCTGAACTCTTTTTTTTTTTGCGAGACTTGGTACACAAACAGAAGCAATGTATTTCATTGAAAATTAATGCAAGTACAACTCATCCATTCCCGGCCCAGAAATAAGTTACATTTACCTTTTACAGGTGGGAAGTAAAAATTTAATTCTCCACAGTATAAAAATCTGTTAAAATCGTCTTTATTGCAAAGAAATAATATGGCGTGAACGTGGCCATTTGTGAACTGATCTTTCACCCTGTACAGTTTACACTGTGGTAGTCTGTGCTCATGCTCCAATTTCATTGTACAGTTTCGTATGTTGACAATAAATGCCATTCATTCATTCATTCATTCGTATTCCACGTTGCTAATTCCTCCTCATCATCACTCGTCAGACCATTGTGAGTGCCAAGTCCGATGGAGACTGTAAACTCCAAGAGCTAAGGAGACGCTTCCAGGGTTTATGTCTTCAAGAGCTCGAGCAGCCGCAGAAATTGGAGCTTCTGAAGATGGTACAGGATGCCGAGGATCTTTGGACGAGAATCCATCAGGGTGCTAAAGCAACACTAGATGCAGCGGAAAAGCAAATGGCTCTGGAGTGTCAGCTAAAGGAGCATGAAGAAGCCAGAGAACAGGTCCATGCTTGGCTGGAAGACAAGCGGCAACATCTGATTTCCCTCCATGGTTACAAAGATTCTGAAGAGACCATTAAAACTGCACAGGTGAGTAGGTCATGTTCAATCTTAAATTGAATATATATAACTACAATGACAGAAAATTAATGACTGAGTCAGATGTTATCTGGACGGATCTGTGCTGTTTGTATCAGGCCATCCTGAGCTCCAAACCAGAGGGAGATTGTAAGCTGGTCGAGTTGCAGAAACAAAATCAGAGTCTCTGTGACCGTGATGACGTGAATGTTTCCACACTGAGGGAGTCTGGACAAGCAGTCAAAGTTTTGGAGGAGCTGTGGAGGTCTCTCTTGTATGAGGCAGAGAACTCCCTTAACAAAGCTGAGGTTGCTTACTCACTTTCTAGGGAGCTACAAGCCTTCTTCGGTCAAGCAGCTAGCACTGAAATGTGGCTGGAGGAGCTACAGACGCAGCTTGAGAACATCGGGATGGACCCTGGAGGCAGCCAGACCCAGATAGAGGACAGACTGAGCAAGACACATGTCAGAGTTTGAGTTTTACTCCCATGTACTTCCCTAGTAAACAATTGTCATGGAACTGAAAACGCTGCATATTCACACAGTTCTTCTTTGCTTTTGCCTTCAGATGATCTTAAGCGCCAAATGCAGTGGAGAGAGTCGAGTTAGGGATCTGCAGATGCGAACAAAGAGTCTGTGCGCACACAAGGACTTGGAGGAGCGCAGCAGCCTGGAGGTGCAGACGAAAGTCCGAAAAGTGGAAGAACTGTGGAGGACTGTGTTGCAGGCAGCAGAGAGCAGAAGCAGGTACACAAAGATTCTTTTCATTATTTATTTTCAAGGTAATGATGCAGGGAAGAGGTGGGGCGGGGCAACATTTAGAAAGGTGGAGGCATGCACTGGAAAAGGGAGGAATGAAGATTAGCCATAGGAAGACCAAATATATGTGCGTGAATGAGAGGGTTTGGAGGGGAAATGTCCGACTACAGGAAGAAAAGATAGCAAGGATGTGATGACTTCAAATACCTGGGATCATCAGTCCAGAACAATGGTGAGAAGAAATGGCTCCAAGCTGGTTGGAACCCCTGAAGAAGGTTTCTGGTATGTTATGCGACTTTGTGTCGACGTGACTTTGCCCTTCACCCTGCGAGAGTGAAGCGCAAACTTTGGAAGAACGTGGTGAGGCCAGCCATAATCTAAAGGTTAGAGACTGTGGCACGAAGAAGCAACAGCAAGCAGAGCAAATGAAGATGTGGACGTTCTCTCTCGAAGCGACTGGGCTGGAAAGTATTCGGGTTCATCGAGAGACAGCCAAGGTAAGATGTTTTGGAGACAATGTCAGAGAGAGTCGATCTGGATGATTTGGACACATCCAGAGGAGAGAGGGGAGTCTATTGGTAGAATGATGATGAGGTTGGAGCGAGAGGAAGACCACAGAGAAGCTTGCTGGATATCGTGAGGGAAGACACGAGGACAGTTGCTGTTTGAGAGGAGGATGCAGGAGGGAGGCTTAACATGAAAGGGAAAATTCATGCGCTGCGGCCACCCAGAATGGAGCAAAGCCAGGGGAAACGAATATTTATTCGTAAGATCACAAGTCTTCCGATTCATACCGGGATGCCATCATGGAAGACGTTTTTCAGTCAAAGGCAGTTTAACTGGACTGCAGAATTTTGACCAGGAACCTAACAATAGCACACTCATGCTTACCAGCAAGAATGAGTCATGAAGTTTTCCCCTTGGTGTCCACCAGACAACTGCAGAGCGTGCAGGACTGCCTGATGTCCTGTCGGGACCAACGAGGGCAGGCTGAGGCTCTTGTGGCGGAACTCCAGATGCAGTTGCACGATTTACCTCGCATCTTCCCCTGGCCTGGCCTGGGAGAGCGGAGACAGGCGGCTGAACAAGCCCAAATCCTACTGGACAGAGGCTTGGCCATGGGCTCCCTGCTCTCCAATCTACAGACACAAGTAACTGCATTTCATAAAAGTCATTTTGAAATGTTCTTCTTATAAACTATTCTCGACTGTACAAAATCTTTCCAGAAAAGTGGAAGCTGTTCTGACAGCAAGGGGAAGAACAACACATTAAATTCCTCCCCTGTTCTGTTTTTCCTGCTGTCATAATACTCCTGTGTAAAGGGTGTGTGTATACACACTTTAAATATTTTTAACTTGATGTCTATTATAATTAGAATCATTTTTAACATGGAAAAGAATTTACTAATACCATTATTTAAAGTGTGTGTAACTTTTTGGGGACACCCCGTACAGATAAATACATACAAAAATAAAAATGTTTATATATATATATATATATATATATATATATATATATATTGCATGTCAGGCTGCAAAGCTGTATGAGACCACCCGGGATCCTGACTGGGCTGATTCGACCCGTGGAATGGAGGACTCTATCCAAGTTTTGCTCCGAGAGTTAACTGTGAGTCTATGCACAACATAACTTTTCATCACATCCTTTGTCAACCTTGCTCTTGTTTCCAAAGTAAAATATTGAGCATAGCTTGAATTAGCTAGAATTGCGGTGTGTCTGGCGCGCATGTATTTCAGGAGGTGGTGACGAGCCTGCAACGCGGAATCGTGGCGGAAAGGCAATTCACGCAGCTGGTGGAACAGCATGAAGCGGCACAGGATTGGTTGAGAGAGCAGGTGAAAGGCTTGAAAGATCCTTCAGATGACAGACCTGGACTTCGCAGTGCCATCAACACACTGAAGGTCACCGCACATAACAAGCGTGGAACATGTTTTTGGTGCATGTCATCATTCAGTTTGTGCTGGGGTCTTCTTCTCAGGCCTTACTCCAGACCGTATATCGGGAGCAGAGAGAGATGAAGGAACTGGACACTGCCAAAGATGATCTGGTCGGCCTCTGCACCCCAGGAGGTCGTGACGCTCTGACACTGGAGGTCAGCCACCTTTGCGGGCTCTGTGGCATTTCTGAACAGGACGTGAGGGACCGCCTGATGGCCTGCGAGACCCGTCTGCAGGAGCTGGACCGCCAGGTGGCCCAGAAGTCTAAGGAGCTGAAGGGGAGAGCGACCACTATGCAGTGGGAGCTGAGTTCTCTCGACCAGGCACTTGGATACACCCAACCACAGAGTAACATCCATCAGCTGCGAGAGCACTGGAACAGCTTGCAGGTTGGGTTTCACTTCAAATTCCACAGCCTCTGTGCTGACCTCTTGACACTAACATAGAACCCACATGAAATCACTGCCATACACACACACAATCTCTCCTGACAGAATTGTGAAAAGTTGCTCGAGGAACTCCGTGTCAAAGTTGATGAGCTCAACCAGGAAGTTGCTGCTGATAATGAGCTGCCAACAGAAATAAGCACCACAGTGGACTCTCTGCGCCAGCAACAGGAAAGGTACCACAGATAACAAATTAACACTCTACTATGCGTTCAACATGAAAGGTACCATTGATAGCAAGTGCTACACATTACATTCAATAACCACAACCAAATTCAAGTTCAAGTAAGTTCACTTTGCGAGATGTTATCCCTCCATCCATCCATCCATCCATCCATCCATCCATCCATCCATCCATCCATTTTCTTAGCTGCTCATCCTCACGAGGGTCGCAGGAGTGCTGGAGCCTGTCCCAGCAAGTTAGGAGGCTTGGTACACACTGAACTGGTTGCCAGCCAATCGCAGGGCACATGGAGACAGGCAACAGTCGCACTCACAATCACAATTTAGAGGGTCTAATTAAAGTTGCATGTTTTTGGGATGTGGGAGGAAAGCGAAGTGCCCAGAGAAAACCTACGCAGGCACAGGGAGAACACGCAAACTCCACACAAGGATTCAACCCTGGACCTCAGAACAGGGAGGCCAAGGTTTTACAGCTGCACCATTGTGCTGCCACATTCAATACAACATACCTGAAATAGGATTCCTCTCAGATCTGCAGTGCTGTGATAAAAATGAGCTAAAACAATTAAAAAATAAAATAATAATTTAATATGGCCCCTACTCGCATGGTGGCCTTAGGACGTGGCTCCCTAGTATGTACGTTTTTGTGTTTTTCGGTCCTCTCTGGACTCAAATACACCAGAGATGACTCGCTTACCATCAGAGAAGTTGAGAGGCCGGAGCTTCGGTGTGACTAACATAATCTGGAGCTCACCGTACTAAATACTGGCGAGATCTTTGTGGACTTCAGGAGGCAACCTTCACCACAGATGCCCCTCGCGCTGTCCATCTGTCTCGTGTCAACCGTCGAGGCCTTCAAGTTCCTGGAAATTACAGTCTCACAGGACCTGAAGTGGGAGACAAACATCAACTCCACTCTCCAAAAGGTCCAGCAAAGGATGTACTTCCTGCGACTTCTGATGAAGCAGGGCCTGCTCTATGCAGTGGTCTTCGAATCGGTACTGTGTACCTGCGGCACAGTCTCGGTTGTTGCTGCCACAAATCAGGACAACTCCAATTGCAACGGACAATCATAGCTGCTGCATAGATTGTTGGCACCAGCCTAAAAACCCTGGAGGACTTGCACGCCACCCGAAATAGGACAACAGCAGGCCCCTCTACATCCCGGCCACCAGCTCTTCCAGCTCCTTCCTTCGGAGGAGCTACCGAACAATGTGAGGCAAAACTAGTCAGCATTCCAACAGCTTCTTCCCTCTTGCAATTACAAATTTAAACAGCTAAGGTCAACATGCCACCAATTTTCTGCCTCCAGTTTGTTGTCACATTCTCTCGGGGCAGTTAGTGTTATATATGATACACTATTGCAAAACTAAGACTATGAATGATTCCTTAATACGAACCCATTCATAAAAAAACACTTTTCGCACCATCAAAAAACAAGACCGGAGGTCAACTCGTAAAAAAAAAAAATGCTTCCAGCTGGTCAAATAAAAATGATCACAATGTATATCGAGACTGTGTTTCTCTGACGAGCAGGTACTGTACCTTAGCGCCTTGACAGGATCACAGCTGAACAAATTTCTGCTTTCCTTTTCAAAAATAATGGGAAGCCACGTCTGTCTTGTTTCAAAAAAAAAAAACCAACAAAAAAAAAAACCCCCCACGGATGCACCGAATTGATTGTGGTATATAAATAATTACAAATTCTTATTGGTTGCCAACACGGATGGGCAAATTAAATACCAAATATAAATCAAATCAGCTGTTAAATAAGGTACTTCACAACAGAAGTTTTTCTATTTTCCTTCCACTAATGATTTTGTTTTGCCGGTTCCTTCAGTCTGGAGTCCAGGCTGACGGAGCATCAACAAAACTGTTCGACAAACGCCGCTCGCTGTCTCAGCCGTTCATTGCAAGGATTGCAGGACTGGAATCGCAGCGAGTCTTCCAATTCAATTACATCTCTGCAGGTTTGGACCATTCAATCTATCTTTTTATGACATTCCCATTTATCGACACGTTTCAAACTCACGCGAATAACCTTTTTGAAAAGCAGAGCAAAGCAAAGCAAATTTATTTGTATAGAGCATTTCATAGACAAGGTAACTCATTGCGCTTCACGTGATTGAAAGAATTGAAATACATCAATGAAAAACATTTGAAAAAGTAAAGCTAGAACAGCTTTTAGTGCAAGAAGTATCACTCAAAAGGGCAAGTACTCTAAAACAGATGAGAAAAAGAAGACGAGTTTTTAATCTGGATTTGGAAACACTCCCACTTGGGGCTGACATCACCTCTGTTGGCGTCGTCTTACATTTTCCTTCAGCATAAGAGCTAAATGCTGCTTTGCCATGTTTGTTTTGTACTCTGCACTCCAGTCAGTCTCAGAACCCTGCTGCGTTTTGGATTCCGTTAGTATTTCTTTCACGTATTCAGGACCTAAGCCCTTTCGTGACCAGTCGGAGAACTTTCAAATCTATTTTAAAACTGACTGGACGCCAGTGTAAAGACTTTGGAATTCGAGTTATATGCTCCGACCGCTTTGTCCTGGTCACAACCTGAGCTTCAGCATTCTGAACAAGCTGCAGCTGTTTAATGTGCTTTTGGGCGTCCTACTCATTTCTTTCCCCCATATCTGTTGTGTGTGTTTCTTTCGGCTTGTCCCTTTCGGGGTTGCCACAGCGTATCATCTGAGATGAACGCATATATATGTTTGGCACAATTTTTATGCCCTTCAATAAGTCCTGTGACAAATTCTGCAACCACAGATGATGCCCTTCCTGACGCAACCCTTCTCAGGGAGTGGAGGCGAGGCCCCAGTGGGATACGAACCCACGACCCCTGGTTTACCAAACCAGTGCTCTAACCACTGACCTACGGGGCCTCTTCCCCCATATCTGTTGTGTGCTAGGAGAAAATTGACGAGGGTGAGAAGCTGCAGGCTCGTCTTCAGGAAATCCTTCATCGTCAGCAATTTCTGAGTGACTGCCTGAACCAGGATGTGTTTGATCAACTTTCAAAAGAAGCTGTCGAGACTCTCAGTGAAGCAGGGACACTTCAGAGGTCTCTATGCCAAATCTTAAAGGTAATAGTCTGTAAAAAATATTTGATCGACATAATAAGTAGTCATGCTGATGTAATGAATCTTTTATATATTTTAGGAACTTACTGGAAGGAATGAAGAAAAAAACGACGGTCAGTCCATTGATGTTGATATTCAGATTGGGGAGTTGAGGACGTCTTTAGTCGCACCGCCACGGAAAAGCAAAGATTCCCTTCAGAAAAAGTCTCAACTTCAAATACGGCAAAATATTTCTTCGACCGAGACGTCTACATCGAATCCGGATGACTTCTCACTTACATCCAGATCCGATGAGCTAACGGAAGCCACTCTTTTAAAAGAAACCCAAGTTCTCCCCAAAATGAGGACGTCAAAAACCCAGGAAGCATCCACACTTCTTATGTCGACAAATGAAACTGTTTGCGTGGAAACTACTGAAGTCAAATATGAAGCATTCAGTGAGGGCCAAGAGGAAGTTAGTGAACAATCTCATCTGATCTCAAACAGTGGAAAGCCAACATTTGCAGAGACTCCACAGGGAGAGGAAGACATTCAACAACAAACAGCTTTGAATTCCAATGACCGAAATACATATTTTGCAGATGATGCAGACCTTGTTCCCATGAAAAGTAAACCGACAGTTCCTTCAGATTTAACCATTGCTCCTGATTTGAGGCTGGCTCATAATGACGAGCCGACCGTGAAAAAGAACGAATCTCACTTCGAAGACTCTGAAAGCGCAGAAGTTGCTCAATTTGTTGCAGGAGTTATTGAATCGGCCACAAGAAATGTTGAGTTACTGTCAAAGAAATCTCTGCTAGAAATGGAAAGGAGACAAACATTTCCCACTTCACAAGTTGTCACAGAAATGCCTGAAGGTGTTATTATGGAGGAAGGAATGATTTCACCACAAACGGAAAAGTCCAAGAGTGTAACGTTTTCTGCACAACAATCCAAAAAAGCGGAGACAATTCTGATTATAAAAGAAGCTGATCCGGACCACTTTGCGAGAAAAAATCATGATGACAAAGAACTTAATCTTTGTGAAGAAGCACAGAAAGCTTCTGGAAGTGTGGAATTATCTGCCATTGCTGAATTTGTCACAGGAATAAATGAATCTGCGATTAGAGATGTCGAATTACTTGCCCGGAAAGATCAGCTAGAATTGGAGAGCAGAACGACATCCTCAGTTTCACAAGTTGCCCCAGAAATTCCTGAAGTTGTGGAAGAAGCAAACATTTTACCACCCACAAGTGAGTTAAAGGGTGTACAGTATTCCCCCCAACTGCCTAAAATAGAAGAGCCGATGGTGCCAAAAGAAGAATCTAATCTGAAATCCGTCGAGGTAAAAAAAAAGGATGAGACTGAATATAGAGTTTGTGAAGAAGCTGGAAGAGACTCTGGAAACGTGGAAGCTTCTGTGGTTGCAGAATTTGTCACAGGACTTATTGAATCTGTTCTTAGAGACGTTGACTTACAATCACAGAAAGATCCGCCAGAGTTGGAAAGTGTCAAAACATCTTCAGCTCACCAAATTGTCACAAGAATCCCTGAAGTTATTTTGGAGGAAGGAAAGATCTCACCACCCACAAGAAAATCACTCACTCCACAAATGCCTAAAAAAGAGAAGGCTGGAGTGACAAAAGAAGAACCCATCAAGGAGAAACATCTAGATGATAAAGAACATGAACATGTTTGCAAATTTTCAATCCTCCAAGAACCAGGAAAGGACTCTGGAAGTGTGGATGCTTCTGCCGGAGCTGGATTCATAACAGGATTTATCGAATCTCCTCTTTGTAGAGCTGATGACTTACGCTCACAGATAGAGCCGCAAGACTTGAAAAGTGGGACAAAATCCTCAGCTCCACATATTGTCGCAGGAAGGCCTCAAGTTGTTGTTTCGACAGAAGAAAAGATTTCACCACCCCAAAGAAAGTCAAAGTCAAAACCTCCTTTTGAAGAAGCCACAGTGTTCAAGCAAATGTCCTCATATTCTAGGGACCAAACTGAAGAACCGAGAAATCCACAGCCACCGAAAAGAAAGTCAAAGAGCTCAACAGCCTCTCTAGGAATTCCTCAAATGGGGACACAGAAGACAAAAGAATCTGAGAGACTGAGTTCCAGTGTGGGATTTGCTGAAACCACAGTAGAAGAAGATGAAGTAGTGACAGCAACCTCAGAGAGTGTGACAATGTTACCAGAAACTCAGAAAGGGAGAAAACCCCAAAATCCCACTGAGCCAAATATTGCCATCTGTGAAGGTTTTGGCCCTGGAAGTAGAGTAAAGTCAACAGCTCAACAGAGTGTAAAAACTGCACCGGATGCTACTGTTCTAGGGGAGAGAAACCCATCACCCCCCAAAAGAAAGTCAAAGATTATGAAGGCTTCTGCAGAACCCAAGAAAACCATCAGCAGTGAGGTACCTAATATCCTAAAATTGAAAGAGGCCAAGGAGGATGAGACAATCTCAGTAGCTGTTGAAGAAAGCACCTCTGAAATGCTTGAAAATGTGATGGAAAGTGATGTCACTAAACTTTCTGTTCTCACAGAAGATCAGACATCCAGATCTCAGACCGTGACAGAAATGAGCTTGGCTGAACAAACCATGGTATCAATACCAACTGTTATGGAGTTGGAAATGCTAGAAACCACAAGGGAAAGATGTGAAACGGCCAAAGATCACAAAGTTGAGGATGCCAACACAGACCTAGAAAATACATCTATGGTTTTAGATTTAATCCCAGGGAGCGCAGATGTGAATACTTTAGAACTGAATGTACAGAATCAAGTCCGAGATGAAAAACTTCCTGCTACGAGCAGAACTGAGCGGCAAAATATGGTCCAAGGGCCATCTTCGACGGTTTTAGAAGCACCTCAACCAAATGCGACAGAATTGATGGAAATTGTATTATGTGAGAAGGCCATGGAAAACACATGGCAAACTGAAGCTCTTGTGGGAGCTTTGAAACTCAACCCGGAAGGATTGAGGAAAACTGAGGAGCATGAAGCCTCCGAGTCTATAGATGATTTTCAAGATACTCCCATGACAATTCACGTGGGGCCTGATGTGTGCCTTCTACAAGTAGAGATAAGAGCGAGTCAAGAGGAGCAAAAACACACACAGGAAACGGGAAAAAAAGATGGAGATAAACCGATAACGGTTAAGTCACAAGTTGAAAAGCAAGAAATGAGCACTGAGAGACACAAAATTGGCGCTCAGAGCGATGTGGGCAAACCTTTTTCTGTTGCTTTTAATCCAGATCAGCCTTCCGGAACCAAGAAAAATGAAGTTCAGCCAAACCCGGATAACAAGCCACCACAGCTCATCCAAACCACGCTGGAAAAACCAAAGGAAGACATTCATCAAGTTCAACAATCATCTTCTGATTGGCACATAGGTGCTGCAAGTTTTCTGGAACCGGAAGAAATTCAAATGACTCTGATGCACAGGAAGGAACCACAGCAGGAATCAAGTGTTCAGATTGAAATCAAAACATTAAAGACATGTGATATTGAGCCCAATGAGTCTTCAATGAGAGTGCCACACGAAGTGCCCGAGTGCCTCACTGAAATTCTCTCACATCCTCATCTCGATATGACATCTCAGGCCCAAACAGAGCAGAAGAAAAGCAATGGGACCAAGGAGGAATCTGAAAGTGGAAAGGTACCACAAGATGTTCCCCACACGGGCCCCACAACTACCACCTTCAAGAAAAACGAAGCAAGTGTTGAGCAGTCTGAATTAGATGCCTCCAAAAGATCTCGATTGACAGACATCTTCTCTGATACCCGGGCAATCGCAGACACGGAACTTCTCAAAGAGGTACAGTACGTGGGATTTTGTCTGACCAAATGCAGTTTTCCTTCACCGGATCATCAACTAATTTCTAATTATAGGAGTCATGTGAGGATTGTTTAGCAGTGCTGATGAGCTCCCCCGCCGGTGACCTGGATGGTCTCCTGTGTAGGCTGCTTTCAAATCTCCTGAGTTGTAAGAATCAGCCAGCTGAGCTTCCGCTGGCAGCCATGAGCCAGCAGGTGAAGGAGGCTGAGGTGAGACTTCAAGTTACATCTGTCGTAAACGGCAATAGAAATCATAATGCTCCTAATCATTACACTTGACCCCCTCTTTTGTCTACTGAGTACAGAAATGTCGTGCCGTGGCCCAGGACCGGGGAGCTCTCCTGTGCCAGCAGAAGGAAGCGGAATTTGACAAGTCCGAAGCGCTGAAGTACATGGAGGACAAGTGGAGCGCTGCTGCTCAAGAGGCAAACTTAGTCGTCCAAAACAAAGTAGACCAGCTTCAGGTTGTGCAGGAATTCTGTCACCAGACTCACAAAGCTCAGACCACATTGGAAAGACTGAAAGCTCAATTGGATGTTTTGAGACTGTAAGTCCATCAAGTACTTTCCTTCTGCATATGATCTTTTCCACATACTGTGGTACCATGACTTACGCGCTGTCATGATTTGATTTGCTTAATTTGTATGCGAGCTGTTAGCTGGGATTTGTGGCCTACAGCAGCTCCTTGCAAATATTCTCATTTTATATTTGGATGTCTGAGTGTTTTGGCTACTCCAGTCAAGGTGATCAGAGGGACAGGCAGGAGAGTACTTGGTGTGTCTTCTGGTAGGAAAGGGGAGAAGGACACTTGGTGGCGGAACCCCAAAATAGAGGAAGTCATACGAGGAAGGAGATTAGCTAAGAAGAAGTGGCACACTGAGAGAACTGAGGAGAGGTGAAAGGAATACGTTGAGAGGTGGCGAAGGCTAAACAAAAGGCGTATGATGATATGTACACAGGGTTGGACACGTCGGAAGGAGCAAAGGATCTCTATAGGTTGGCCACACAGAGGGATAGAGATGGGAAGGATGTGCAGCAGGTCAGGGAGATTCAGGACAGAGGTGGAAATGTGTTGACTGGTGCCAGTAATGTGCCAAATAGATGGAAAGAATAATTTGAGAAGTTGATCACGAAGAAATGAGCTCTTTAGAGGGGCAGCAAAAGGTGGATGTTTTGGAGACAAGGTTCGAGAGAGCAGACTTCCATGGTTTGGACATGTCCAGAGGCGAGGTAGTGCGTATATTGCCAGAGGATGCTGAGGACGGAACTGCCAGGCCAAAGAAAAAGTTGATGGAGGGTTGTTGTGAGGGAAGACACGAGGGCAGTGGCTGTTAGAGAGGAAGATGCACGAGATAGCCTTAGATGGAAAAAGATGGCGACCCCTAACGGGACAAGCTGAAAGGAAAAGATGTCTGAGTGTTTTGCACTCTTCAATCAATGGCTCAAAGTGCACCAGTCACTATGGCTCTTCCCTGGGCAAGACATTTGACTTAATTGCTCCATTTTTTTTTTTTTTTTGTTCACCTCACTCAAAGCGGCTCGCTCATAACTCATATTTTGTCACACAAACCAAATTGGAAAAAAAAAAATTGACCGTGACCTTGATAAACCCATAATTTATGGTACCACTGTATATGTTGTACTGTGAAAGTAGGTGAAAGTAGTGGACTAAACTGTTTTCCTTGTAGCTCCCCGGCAGAGAGCAGCCAGGAGGAGGGCAACCACCTGAACTTCATGAAAAGAACTCTCGAGGAGAAACGGACGCTCCTTGGGGAGTTGCTTGGCATCCACATAAAGCTGCAACCTCGACTTAGCCGCGCTCATCAAGGAGCTGCGAAGAGTCTGCTTCAGACTCAACATCATGAATGGAGAGAACTGGAGAGAGCTGTGGAGAAAGCAGCGCATCATAGAGACGTTCAGTCACATATCTGCAGCAAGCTTTTACTGGAGTTATCCCATCTGCGGGGACACTTAAAATCAGTCAGTGAAGAAGTTGAAGCCGAACACCCTGAAGAATCTTTGTGGGATTGCAAGAAAGCAAAGCAGTTGATATGGGCACACGCCGAGGTAAAAGCTGCCCACGTTAAATATCTCCATTTGAAAGAGACGTCAGAGGCGCTACCCCTGAGCTTATGGCCAAAAGAAACAGTAGAAATAAAGAAAGCTCTTCGAAATGTCAAAGACCAATTTTCTCTGACAGAGGAATGGATGTCCTCCCATATCCCCCAAACCAGTAATCCCATCATTAAAAAGGTTCTGACACTGGGGAGGGATGGCGTCTCGTGGACTAAGGCGCTTGGGAGTGAAATTGAGTGCAGGTGCAGCAGGGTGTGCCTTCTGCCTGAGGAGGTTCACCAACAGCTCAGGGCACTTAAAAAGCTGCACTCTGAAGTCACCGTCAAACAGAGGCAACTCAAGTCACAGGTGAAGGCAGCTACGGAACTTCTGCCACAGCTGGACCAGACTGAGGAAATGCCTGTGATGCATTCCCTGTTGGAATATCTTGAAGAGTGTTCAAAGTCAGTCGGAGAGAAGCTGTCCGTGGCCTTGACGGACATAGAATCGGGTCTGCAGGTCAGAGAAAAGCTGTCGGAACAAATTGCAGATCTTGACTCCTGGGTCAAGACTCGTCTGCAAAGAAAGACATTGAAGCGAATCAAAATGCAATTTACGAGTCCCGCTGAGGTTGATGGCAGTGGTATTGAGATTCAGGAGACCCTTGTTGAGGCACAAAAGCAGTCTGCTGCCTGTGAAGCTCTTTTTATGAAGACGAAAGACATTGCTTCTGAGCTTAGCGTCACAGAGAGTTGCAAGCTTTATAGCAAGCTTGTCAACCTCCAGGAAGACATCAACAACATTATTACCCATGAAAGGGTAAACAAACACGAGCTTGATGAAGATGTCCGAGCTATGGAATCACATAAGAGGGATCTTACCACTGTTGAAAAAAGCCTGAGGCAGATGCGAGAAGACCTGAACAAATTGAGGTTCCCTGTCACAACGGAATCGCTGCAAGTTTTCGAATCTTTCAAACACATGCTTTTGGAGCACATCTCCAAGATTGACCTTCTCCAATTCTGGATTCACGAAGAGAAGACAAGGGAACTGTACTCAATCACTGGCGACATTAATAACAAACTGACTGCCCTTCAAATGAAGGCCAGAGACCATGAGGACTACCTCAGTACAAGGCAGAGTGTGGAAGACCTTTCACAAGCTGTCGAGAAGCAGCTCAGTCAAACCAAGGAAGACACCCAGGTGGAGGAGAAATACAAAATCTACCAGGAGCTTCTTTTTCGCTTCCCTCTGATCAAAAGACGATGCCAGGAGGTTGAATCAAAGCTCCATATGATCTCGACTGACCTAAATTCTTCCCAGCTATTCTCAGAGCGCCAGAGACTTCAACAAAATGAGGACCACGTTAAAAACCTGGAACTGAAAACCCTCAGCGATCTCAGCGTTGTCGAGTGGTCGCTGGTTAAAGAACTCGATCTCGACTCCGAGAGGAAAGCCATGCGAGCCTTCCTCCGTGATGCTCACCAAGAGCTTCAGAACCTTCCACTGATGATGCCAAATGAAACATGCATTGATAAGGAATACAAGAGGATCCTGTTTTTGAAAACGATGGTTGAGTCACGAATGAGAGCACTGGAGGTTCTGGAGCGTCATAAAGGGAAGACGGAAGGAATCAGATCGTCAGATCTTGATGATTTGAAGAATTTCTTTCGACGTGAATGTGACTCACAAATGGCAAGTGGGGCTATGCTTTTTTTTTCCTTCTTCTTCTTCTTCTTCCAGGATTGCGAGCACGCAAGTGAGGTTTGCTAGTGATTACGTAAGGAAATTTGGCTGCTCATCCAAAGGATGTTGAGTACTACTCGACTCCAGAAAGCCAATTATAGTGACAGTTTTGTGTCTTTTTTTTTTTTTTTTTTTAGTCACCAGGAAGCAAGTCGTTCCCAAGTTCCTTTTTAGAATCTACAACCTCGCCAGTCTGTCCTCAATCAATAATTAACAATCCAGTTTGTCTTTATGTTTAGCTATGAGTTTCGACACAAGATGCTGATGCTGACTATTTCTGTTGTAGGACAATATTTCCGATGCAAGGACATCACTGAGAAACTACACCCATACTATTAAACAAGCACTGCAATTCTTGAGGGACTTTGAGGTCTCTCTGTTGCCCATTCCTGCCGTAACTGGAGTCTGCTGTGAAAAGTTGGAGGAGACGCAGGGTATCTTGGCTACACTAGAGGATCATTTCCAGCCCTACGTAGACCAGTTAAGCCAAGTTGCCCTGCATCCTTTCCTGTCCCCTGTGGAGTTAGAGCGACTCCAACAGACTATTCTGAGCCAGCTCTTGGTGAGGATGTCTACACTTAAAGCAAAGGGTTATCTTCAATTGGAGAATCTCAGCAGGTTCTGCATACTCATACGAGCCTAATCCCAGAATATATAGCGGAGCCTCTCTATTCTAACCCATAATGAATGTTTCACAGCTGTGCGGAAAACTACAGAAAATACACAAAACTCCATGAAGAAATGAGTCTAAGTATTCGGAAAGCTGAGGCTAACCTGGAGCGGTCTGTTTCTCAGACGGTCAACTCGCTAGCCGACTGCAGTGAGCACCTGGAAAAACTGAAAGTACGCATCAGACCACCTGCTACAAAGTGCAACAAAGTACATGTACCTGACTTGTACTACTCTTTTGGCTCTGGTGCAGGTTCTGCAAGAGGATCTGGACTCTGTACAGAAGCATCTCGAGGAGATGGTAGAGTGGTGTCCAGAGCAAAGGTGCCGGGGACACCGGGAGAACTCCATGGCTGTAGCCTGGAGATGCGTGACAAACCTACGCCTTTGCTCACAACACTTGACTGCAAGACTCAAACAGAAGATTGTAGACTGGAGTGACATTACCCGCAGTGTACGTCTTCACAGGGGCGACACTGTACTTGATAGCTACTTCTGCTCAGTGCACTGGTGCAAACTCTCATTATCTGGGAATGTGTCTACAGGGTTTATTTTTTGACAAAACTTGCTGAATGATGTGAATATGTGATGGTCAAATCTACGTAGATTACACAGCGGTAATGCGGCAATTGACTGGCTGTTTTCAGCTGTTTGCTTTGGTTTCTTAGGTGGAGAAAGCCTCCGCTTCGCTGCAGCAGGTGGAGGAGGAGCTCCCCGATCCTGCCCCATTGATGGCCTCTACCAAGGAACTTCTTGACCTACATCATTGCTGGGAACAATACCAGGATAGACTGGACTGCGAGCATCGCGCCCTTTCTGCCCTGGAATTACGTGTTGCCAGGCTCCTGGGTGTCCCTGCCAACATGGAACAAGCACCCCCGACTCCACTCTGTCAGCAGCTGCAAGCGATGCAAACCGTCTATGACACGTAGGTGTTGCCGCCTCTTAATACTACCAATATCACATTTTACAATTACAGAAGCCATCCAAACTACAGTGTAAAAAAAAAAAAAAAGCAACATTAAAAGCACACAACTGTTCTACCTTCATCATCTGGTGGACTTCACAATGAATATTTACCCAAGGCAAAACAAACAAATAATGAAAACATCCACGGCAGCACAAGTCGAGACAGAAAGTCTTCCTTCAAGCTCTGTTCATTTCTGAGTTTTAATCTGGACTCTGGCCTTCCTGTGTGGAGTTGTTCTCACTGTGCTTGTGTGGGTTTTCCCAGGGTACTCCAACTTCCTTGGACATCCAAAAACATGCATATTTGGTAAACTGAAGACCCTAAGTAGTCCCCAGGTGTGAATGCGTGTTCAACTGATTCTGATTCTGATCTAGATGTGCCCTGCAATTGGCTGTCAGCCTGTCCAGGGTGGATACTCCCTCTTACCTAAAGTCAGCTGTGAAAAACTCTCATTCAGTGTTGAGGCCAAGGGTTAGGGTTAGGGCAGAAAATGGTTGGATGAATGGACAGACCTCCTACCCACCAGATACTCTCATGATTAAATGTGCTAATAAGGTGGGACAGAAAGCAAGTCACCCACTAATTGAATGAATGAATCAGAATCATCTTTATTGGCCACGTGTATAACAACACAAGGCATTTCTCTCCGGCAGTCGGTGCTGCCCTGGTACAAAAAGCTTTGATCCAGGACCATGTGGGAGACCCAGGATGTCTGATTTAGATATCAGAATGTCCGGTATGATTGTTTTAAAGGCTGAGCTGTAATCCACAAATAGCATCCCAGTGTAGCTCTGTGATTGTTCCAAATGGCTTAACACAGCATACAGAACTATGGAGATGGTGTCCTCTGCGGATGTATTTGCCCGGGCTGGTATTTTGGCTCAGTTCTCCATGCAGGTGTCCTCGAGTGCAATGATGTTTTGCGGCTTTCGCTGAGGAACACGGACTTTCAACTCCCAACAAAGATTTTCTATGGGCATGAGATCTAGAAACCACTCCGGGACCTTAAAATGCTTCTTACTTCCAAAGCCACTCCTTTATTGCTCAGGTGGTGTGTTTAGGATCATTGTCGTGCTGAAAGACACGGCCACGTTTATAATATTTCTCGATATATTACCCGATGGGTCGGTCGTCCTGGTCCTTTTGCAGAAAAGCATCCCCTCGGCATGATGTTTCCACCACCACGCTACACAGTTGGTATGCTGTTCTTTTGGATGCAACTCAGCCTTCTTTCTCCTCCAAGCACAGCAAGTTGACTTTTTACACACATGTTATATTTTGGTTTCACCTGCCCTTATGAAATTCTCCCAATCCAAATGCTCTCTTGCAAATTTGAGACGGCGCTGGGCAGGAACTGGCTTAAGCTGGGGGCACGTCGGGCGGTGCAGGATTTGAGTCCCTGGTGGTGTAGTGTGTCACGAGCCCTTGTTACTTTGGTCTCAGCTTTTTGCATGTCATTCATTCTTGGGTTTTGAATGCACCTTTATTGTGATCATTTTGACCCCACGGCCTGAGATCTTCCATGGAGACCCAGATCGGGGGAAATGATCAGTTGTCTGGTATGTCTTTAAAATGCCTAACTTGGCTTGCGCCAACCAACCAATCAGACGATGGAAAAATGCTCTCGAGAAAACCGTGTGATTGCTAAAATTGTGACGTTACATGCACTGCACTACTGATCCTGAAGACCTACAACAGATTAGATTATTTTCAACCCATTAAAGAGGGAGACATGCAAACAGAACCGAACCAAAGTTGATGAAATTATGTGTCTTCCGAGAATATGTGTGTTGGTGTTATGTACAGTATATCGGGTGGCACGGAGGAGGAGCTGTAGAGCATTGGCCTCACAATTCCGAGGACCAGGGTTCAAATCTGGGCCCTGCCTGTGTGGAGTTTGCATGTTCTCCCCGTGCCTCCGTGGTTTTTCTCCAGGCACTCTGGTTTCCTCCCACGTCCCAAAAACATGCACTAATTGGAGACTCTAAATTTCCCCTAGCTGGGATTGGTTGTCCGATTGTTGTCTGTCTCCGTGAGCCCTGCGATAGGCTGGCAACCACTTGAGGGTGTGCCCCGCCTCCTGCCCATTGACAGCTGGGATAGGCTCCAGCACTCCCACGAACCTTGTGGGGATAAGAGGCTCTGAAAATGGATGGATGGACAAAAATACTACAAAATGAAGAGTAGGTTGTCAGGAATCATTGCCATGTAATGGAATAAAAATTCCAATGTTTGATGTAAATGTAGGCCAGTGCCGACTGACGGAAACCTTCCTTGTGTGTTGTTACGTACTTGGCCATTAAAAATGATTCTGATTCTGATCATAGTGATCAGGCACAGCAACTCACACGTTGACTTGGGGAAACTTGGACAAAGATTTGTTTTAGATGTTTTTGTTTCATTTTTTCCCCCCTTAGTATTAAGCAAAGGAGCCAAGAAGGTTTGGAGTGGATCAAGCTGGAACTGGAAGAGAGAGAAAAAGTGCAAGAAGAGCTGCAGGTGGTTTGGGTTTGGCTGACGGCTGCTGACAGTCTTTTGTCAGAGATGGATCCGAGCAGCAGGACAGCAGAACTGAAGGTATGAACAGTGCCCGGCTCCATGACAAAAACTCCCATGTCATGCTGTATGATGCTTGGATGCATGAAAATTTGATGTGAACAGTCAAAGAGTGACTTGTGGTGTGAGCCATGTTCTCCCTTGGGTGGTTTCAGGAGATCCACAGCCAATTATGCATCCAGAAAGCTCTGGTCCATCGCATCAAGGAGAGAATGACGTCAAAGTACTTTGAATCCGACATGGTGCCTGTCGAGATCGATGGCAGACTTCAGGAGGTCCAAAAGACTCTGGAACAAGTCGAGGCTAAGGTAAACAAATATATAGGCTTGTGCAGATTCTCAGTCATCCACGTAATGTTAATCTACAAAAGTTGAGTCGTAAGTCATTGACGATGTTTCATCTTTAATTGAAAAGATTTCTTCAGTTCTACAGCTTAGGTATATAAAGAGGTATATAAATAGAAGGACTGCACAGCTCAAATGTAGAACAGTAGATGCCTTTTGAATTCAATGTTAAATGTCTTAAGAACTAACAACGGTCCAGTTGCTTCCATCCATCTTGTCAAACAAATGACCTTGACGGTATGTTAACACATTGGGTAGGAGAAGAAGTCCTTATATCCATAACTCTTCCTGCTCCTGTACCTGGTGATGCCTTTTTTTTTGTCCAATTTGTCTGTTCAGGTTGAAGATGCGATTGAGAAGAGTGGACCCGTGCACAGAATCGGAGCGAAGATACTTGAGACGGAAGCTGGCCTGAGGTCAGTGCAGGAGATGCTGGAAGACAGAAGTTGGAGCGTGGAAGAAGCAAAGCTCGCACAAAAGGTGGGTGAGGCAATCGCGGAGCTCGTGAACCTCTGGCTTGAGACCATCATCCGATGGACATATTATCTTCCTCCTCACCGATCTTTGTAGGACCACAACCCCTTCAGAACCTAGAAATGCAAAGGCATTTGAACCTGTAGTGTTCTGACTCTAATTCTAACTCAAGTGCTGTTGGGTCTGTGTGCAGATGGTGTGGGATGAGCTGGACAAGTGGCACACATGCGTTGCGGCGCTGGAATCTGACGTGCAGAGCTTGGAGAGTCCACAGGAGGTGCTGTCCCTCACAGAAAGTCTGGTGGAGGTGCAGCAGTTCCATGTACAACTTGCCAAAAGGGCAGAGCAGAAGACAACACTCCTTAGCAAGGTGGAAAAATATTTTCGTCATGTTCTCAGCTTGATGAGCACTTATTTGTTGTGATTAAATAGGGAAGCTCCTTACAAGAACATTACGGGAGCTTCAACTCAACTTCCTAAAGAAAAGATTATGGACGTTACCCCATGCTGTAATTGGATTTGTGATCTAGCTTGATGCCAACTCTTCTCTTGTGCATGTGGTCAGACGCAAACTTGGCTTGAGGAGCATCAGGAAATGATCAACAGCTCCAAAAGTTGGATGTCCGACTCCCAGTCGTGGCTGGCCACTCCCCGCACTTACACCAGGGCTAAATGTCTGAGTGATCACGTTGGAGCTCTGCAGGTCAGCAGAAACACAAAGCTTCAACCAAATTAACATCCTTGCCCCAAAACTTTCGTCCACGTTCTCTTTAGGTTTGAAGATAATGCCCTGGTACAGCGTTTCCCATATTTTAGTGAGCAAAGGCACGCGATGTTCTCACACAATGCTCTTATTCTGGTCCACGGATGGCAACATGCACGTGTTTATTTTACCTTCGGACCTCTAACGGATCAACAGTTTATTGTTCTGCCTTCATTATCTGTAACTAGCAAAGATAGATGAACCATGATGTATTCAGAATTTAAAAAAAATAATTGGTGCCATTGGTGAGCTCAAACAGTTTTTGAGTGTGCCATGGCACCCACGTCGGGAATGACTGCAATAACAGATCACTTCATGTTTGTAAGCAATAAGCAGAGGGATACTTGGGGTTGAAGAACACGAGTGGATGCCCCTCACCTTATTGCAAACCATTTGAGACTTGTCTGTGGTTGTACCACCATTGATAAAGCACTTTCTCTTTCTTTTCTTGTTTAAAAAAAAAAAAAAAAAAATCCTCCCCCATATTAAAATTCATCCAGCAGGATAAAGGAGAATAAAATACAGTGGATGTCAAATAGGATGGTTTGTGTGCTGGAGGCAAACGTGGAGGACCCAAGTGCAGTGAGGAGAGGTAGGAGAGCAGGATGCACTCCAAAGATTTACTCCAGAAAAAAAAGGCAATTCAAATAGTTGTTCATCTAGCCTTCCATTTTCTGTATTGCTAACCCTAACCTCACTCACACAATCGGCGACAGGTGATGAACACCCTGATCTGGGCGCCAGCCAATTGCAGGGCATTGCATAAATGAGCACTGTACATGAATAATTTAGTTGAAAAAAATACTGTCCATAAAAAAGGCCAAATGTCACGATATCATTTAACAAAGGAACACCACCCAATACGACGCGGCAAACATGATTACCGATCCTCTCTGACATGAAAGCAATAATGAGCTGACACAGACTGAGAGAAACCAGGAAATTTAACCCAAACAAATCGACGAGACAACGACGCACACCTGAACAAGACATGACAGGCTGGAAAGAGTTGATTGGTGGACTCGAGAAACAGGCTGAACGAGAAGAGGGACAAAAACAAAAACCCAATCAGAGACATTCAAGACATGAACAAGAGACACAGAAAAACAACATACCACCAAACAAAATAAAGCCAAACAAACTTCACAACGATGCTGCTCATGACACTGTCCGTCATTCGTCACATTCACCATGTCAGACTTCCACTTAGTCTCATTTTTAATCGACTTACTCGACTTCAATGTAAATGACGGCTGGCGTTCCATCTCCCTCTCGACCGCTTCAACACACCCAACAACTTTTTGGAGCACAACATTTCACACATTCAACCTAAGAGGGTAGAGAAGAAGGCGAAAAATCAGCATTCAAAGCATTTCCCCCGTTTTCCCAGTAACTCGGCCGCGTCGGGATTTAATTTACCCGTGGCGCAGTCGCAGAATGCTTCGGGTTTTCCCGCTCAGAAGTCGAGCCGGGTCATACTGAATTGGTCTCTATCGCTGTTGTGTGACATCTCAGACGGCGTTGAATGACTCGGAGCAGATCCGAACCGCCTTGCAGGGTTTCTCTTCAGTCCTGGATCAAATGTCTCAAGTAGTTGAGGTCTCGACTCTTCGGGAACAATTGTTGGAAGCCGACCTCCAAGTGGCAGCCGTTCAGGATAGCTTTGCGGCACCGTTGTCTCGACTTGAGCGAGCTGCTGCCGTGAGTCCTGGACTGATAACATTCATGTCTTTCGTCTCTGCTTCTTTCCGTTGCTGATGTCTGCTTGTGTGGTCTTCTGGCTCAAAGGAGGTGGACATGATGGAGACTGAGGTCAGAAAGATGGAGAATAGCATTGCTGAGATGAAGACCATCTTCTATTCTCCAGAGACGTTGCCCAGCCCCAAGGAGAAACATCTGAAGGTAAAGTGTCTCTTCTCTCCTCCATGAAATACAAATCGGTCCTCAGCTATTCAAAGCTCTTTGACCGCTCACAGATGGTAGAGCAGAGGATCTTATCCCTGAGGAGCAGCATAGCTGACATCCAGAAATCCAAACTGAACCTTCATCTTCCAGAGAAGGCAGAGGATACCTTGACTGTCTTTAGTGTCATCGATCAGCTACAAACTTTGCTGGTGGAACTGGAGAAGGTGAGCCCATCAGTCATCTGATCAGTTGCTAGGTCGGCCAGTGGGCCACAGCAAATGTGCCTTCTGCTCTCATTGTAGAAGGTTCCAACTCTGTTCATCCAGCAGCTTCCGGCTCAGACTCAACATACTCAACGGGTTCGAGGGAAAGCTCAGGCAGGACTAGAAAATCCCAGCTCAGAAGAGTCTGAGGTGACTCGTGATTCTCGTCAGAGGTCCAAACAAAAGAGTCCTTGACGATGTCCCCTTTTAGGAGAGTGATCCCGAGCCGGGCCGCATCAGGATTGCCCACACCGAGGACGATTTGCAACAATGTTCTGGAGCCTCGCCAATGACGGCGGAAAGTGCGACACCTGAGCAGAAATACTCGGGAAGAGATGACAGTACCCCGGTAAGGACCATGAGACTGACACCCAGATTCCAAGGACAAAATGACTGATGGAGATAGTAAAAATGTGATATGCATTTAATGAACAAGCATTCTCACCGGAGTTTCATTCTCCCGGACTTTGAGTGGCCGCTGAAAGCCCTTCACATTCCATGAAATAATAACCACTTTGGTTTTAGGATGGCTCCTCGGCACGCGCGATCTTAAGCCAGATCGACATTCTGACTATATTTAGCAGAAGATAAAACTTCGGGAAAGACGTAGTTGGGTTGATAATTCAAACAAGATGTTGGACATCTGCGCTCAACATAACATATCTTTGGCATTTCTGCACTGTTGGGGTATTCACAGCACTTCAGTGCAGCACCGTTCATTTTTTGTGGGAGGGGGAATCGTTGTCAATCCACATGCCGGCAACTACTAACGACTTCAAATCAACTTCATGTGAACTTCCCTTAAGCGTTCCTGGTTCTGTGGTTTTAGGCAAAAAACAAAATGAGGCAGGTCGGTGCTTAGCCCGCCGTCACTTTGGGCTTTAGGGGGCCTTGTTCTCCTTTCTGCAGCGCGGGGGTGACGGCGATGGCGGCGTTGGCGGTGGTGAGGCGCTCGCAGCTGAGGAGGCCTGTCAGGAAGTGGGAGGGCAGGTGCAGGAACTCAAGGCAGGTGCAGGAGGTGTTTTGTGGTGGCTCTGGGATACTTTCCAAGGTGCTTCTCCAGAGGTAACAAAGTCAGCCATAGAAGGCCACTACTACTACTTCTTCAGTCTCTGTCCCACTCGTGCTTACCTTTGACCCCGCTCGGTTTTCATAAATCATCTCGGCTGCTTTTCCGCTCTGCGCGACCGACTTGGCTCGGACCCTTTCTTCAATATGTTGGGCTGGAATTCCTTGTCATAATTGTTGTTCTTTTATTAACGTATATTATTTCTTTGTTTGTTTATTTAAGGCTGGACAGTGGATGATCTGGTTGGAGTGTTGGCCTGACATTTGTGAGGAGTGGGGTTTGAATCCCGGCTCTGCCCATGTGGAGTTTGCATGTTCTCCCCTTGCCTGTGTGGCTTTTTTTCGGGGCACGCTGCTTTCCTCACACGGCCCAAAAACATGCAACATTAATTGGACACTCTAAATTGATTGTGGCTGCGACTGTTTGTCTCGATGTGCCCTGCGCTTGGCTGGCAACCAGTTCAGGGTGTACCCTGCCTCCTGCCCGTTGGCAGCTGGGATAGGCTCCAGCACTCCCCGCGACCCTTGTGAGGATAAGCGGCTCAGAAAATGGATGGATGGATGGATGGATGGTTATTTAATTGTATGTTACCGTTTGTTTCATTTCTTTTTTCATTGAACTAGCTATGGCACATTTTTTTTTTTTTTTTGCAAAGTCTGAAGAAATACATTAAATGCGTGAGACTGTTTTGCGAAAATCGACAAACTAACTGACGTTTGTGGACTAATGGCCGCAAATTCTGGGCCACCGAGACCACGAAAAAACACTGACGCTATCTAGGACAAATGTGTTGGATGATGAAACGGGCCGTTTTTTGGAATGCCAAATGACCAGGACGACTGAGATCTGTTCCAACAAATGCAAATAAAGAAAGCTTAAAAATGGAATGAACACAATCCTCCCCAAAACGACGTTTGTGAGTTGCTCTGAACCTTTCCGGGGCTTCTTTAAGAAATGATACAGCGTGATATGTGTCCAACTGCACATTTAAGGCCCTCCAAATGATAAGAGCACTAATTTACGAGAATTCTCCTCGCAGAAAAGATTTGTCACAAAAAGGATTTTTTTTTTTTTTTTTAAAGTTGCTAACACACACCCTCCTGCCACATCATTTCAAAAAGTTCTTAGAATCAATCCTTCACAATATCTTGTCTACTTGTCGCTTGCTTCATTGGTGAGAATTTCTGCAGTTCGTGAGCAAGTCGGTTTTTTGTCTTCCAACATGAGTTTATTTCTTCTTTTTCATTGTTTGCACCAGGAAGTCGGCAGAGATAGGGTCGCAGAAAGGACCCGAGCTTCAAACACTCAAAGTCTACAGGTACTCTAAATACTGTATGTTTATAACTATGTTCATGTGTTTACTCGTGACTGAACCACAATGTGGATGCTGTTTGCTTTCTTGACGATTTAGTCGACGACCGTACTCCAATTTTGGCTGGCAACACAAAGGTAAAAATCGACCAGCGAGATCTCCTAACTGGAAAAACAATGTTGGGGGCACTCGTAAGTCCAGGAGCCGTTGTACTGGAAAAATCTCATGGTGCACCACCAAACTCAAACCTCAAAAATATTGAAATGATGATGATCTCGACTGGTCCTTTTTAGTTGAACACTTGGTTCTTATTCTTATTCAGCCGAAGTAAAACCGAAAGTATGCGCGTGAATGAGAGGGGCCGGCCGAGGAGGGGAAGAGTGAAGCTCCAGGGAGAAGGGATTGCGAAGGTGGACGACTTCAAATACTTGGGCTCAACAACACAGAGCAATGGAGAGTGTGCAAAGGAAGTGAAGAAACGGGTCCAAGCGGGGGTGGAACAGTTGCTGGAAGGTGTCTGGTGTTCTATGTGACAGGAAGGAGAGTCTCCGGCAGGCTGAAGGGCAAAATGTATAAAAGAGTGGATTAGACGGATTACAGACGGTGGCTCTGAAGAAACAACAGGAAGCAGAACTGGAGGGAGCAGAAATGAAGACGTTGAGGTTCTGGCTTGGTACGAACACGTTGGATAGGATTATTAAATGAGCTCATGAGAGGCACAGCCGAAGTTGGATGTTTTGGAGACAAGGAGAGAGAGAGAGAGAGAGACAGCAGACTTGGATGGTTTGGACATGTTCAGAGGCAAGAGAGAGCGAATATATTGCTAGAAGGGTGCTGAGGATAGGAGGGAGCTGTCGGGCAAAAGGGCGAGAGAGAGAGGAAGACCAAAGAAAAGGTTGGCGGATGTGGTGAGGGAGGACATGAGGACAGTGGGCAGTGTTAGAGAGCAGGATGCACAAGATGGGCTTGGATGGAAAAAGATGACCCCTATCGGGACAGAAAATAAATAAATCATCGTTGTGTACCAAGGAAGGAAGAGCCACTCTGCATGTGTGCGCCCCACCGTCATGAAACAAATAGCGCTGTGTGTTTTGTTGTTGCTTTAGGCCAAACGTTTGCACGAAGTTTCAAGCTGGGTGCCCTACCCGAAAACGCAAAGTTGACCGAGCAAACCCTTCATGTAAAGAAGGAAGTACGACAACGCGAGAAGGGAAAAACAACACCAACATGAACGTACGTCAGCAAAAGGTTGACACGGCAAAAGAACCCACGGTGAAAAGGGAGGAGCCGAATCAAAACATGAACAACAAAGGACTTGCGAGTGGAAAATAACAAGAAAATGCAAATAAACAACAGGAACGAAAAAAATCCGTCCCATACGCGCAACAAAAAGACACAAACACAGTGACGAGTTAGAATGTAGGACACTACACGTTTGAACAAATGAAGACTAGAAATATGAAAACCTGAAAGTACTCATGCAAGGGCAAGTAAAACAAGTAACGAGGTAAAACTTAGCTCAACTTAGTGTACAAACGTACAAGGTAGGTAAAAAGTAGACAATATTTGGGCAGCGAGCTCCCGTCCGTCTCTGCGGCGCTTAAGAACCTGATTAATGAGGATCGCTCGGTTCCGGTGTCCGCCGAAGGCTCTGCCGCACCACTCCAACAAAAACACGGCAGCCAACAGAAGCACATCACCGTGACCTATTTTATTGGAAAAAAAATGAATTGATTGTTATGTCTGGATACTGGACATTTCAGGTCATCGTTTGTCTTCCGCAGACTGTCATGGACTCAAATAAGACACAGATCTGCTCTTTTTGACTGGCAGACTTTTCTCAGCTCCCAAGACAAACATTTCCAGGACGTGCGGTCCATTCCTCGGAATTGTGAAGGCGACCAAAACAATGACAGGGTTTCTGTCCACATAAATATGTTTTCATGCAGTTATCCAACCGGCTCAGAAAGTCGCTTTCTCCCCTGGGGGTTCGCATTAGTTGATGCGATGATCATATTGTCCTTTTTGGAGGTCAATGACCCCAAACCAAGACCAGGTTTCAATTCACTGAGATTGGTCGGGAATCAGTGCTCCAACCTGCGCGGAACGAATGGAATGGCTTGCTTTCGTGTCGGTGTCCACTCACCTCAGCGTTTGTTCGTTTAGGAGTCCGGCGGTCCCGATGAGAGCTCTTCCGAGGCTATATCCTCCACCCCGGACTCAGTCAGATGTCAGAACGTCGCCGATCGCATGGTAAACACCTCCACCGTCTCCAAAGCTGAGGCCGGTTCCCAGCAGAGATGTTTGCTCTGCTAGTTGTAGTAACGCTGCCGGTCTTGTCGTTGCCAACCTGACTTGAGTGAAGCCAGATTCATGTACTGTTATTCGAGGGATTCCTTCAGCCCCAACGTTCTGCAGAGGCTCAAGAGGCATGGTAACCGTACCGTAGACCAAAGTTAGCGGTGAGGTTTTAGTAGCGCAGATGCGTTACGGACGTGAGGACAAAAAAAAAAAAAAAGAACATCAAGACGGCAGCGGCATCCTTGGATCGGGTTCAAGAAAAGATTCTTTGCAACGCACCCCAGAAGATGTTGTTGGACTCTTTTTACAAGTAAGCAACCTCAGAAGTCCTTGAGAAATAAGCAGGCACGTGTTGAGCGGTTGATGTTGTGGAATTGGGTCTCGGTGACCTGATCGTGTCAGCCGTGTCCACCTCCGTATGTTTCCATGGCAACATCATGAGCTAATCCAAAATGATTTAGTTGATGTTTTTTGTTTTCTTTCAACACGTAAACTAGCAAGAGTCCTGCATGGACCTGATTGATGTTTTGGTCAAAGTTACTAATAGACAAACACCATGTGATTTATTATCCTGTTTGCTAATACGCTAATATGCTTTTTGCAGTTCCACACACTAAGTCTGTTGATGAAAAGTCTTCACACAATAAAATGGAGGCTTTGAGGCCATGAAAATGCACTTTTGACACGTTGACTCATTGAACTCACCGCTGCCGGCAGGCGATCTTATGATGAACGTTGCTTGACGTGAAATCATTGAAGCTCATTGGTTGATTGGAATAAAAGCTCTACATTGACAGTGTGAAAGTTGTCTTTTGACCTGGTAGCATGAGTCTTACGAGGTCTGCATGGATCACGTGTCCTCCTCCTTTCCCTCTTTTTCTTTGTCTTTCCAATTTGCACACAAGCAGAAGTGCCAATAAACAGCCAACATTGATCCACTTCTGAGTCTCTCGCTGTCTTTGTGTCTTTGCTCATCACGGGACAAATAACAAAAATAATAAGACTCACGGATTTGCTTTGATTCTCCTTTGCCTTGATAACACAATGAGAAATGTGACGACGACCTTGTCAATTTGGTGTTTTACTGGCGGTCACTGACGGTGCAGGGCTCCACCGTGCGCTGGCAGGGCTCCGACTCCCGCTCGGTGACGCTGTGAAAGTGGCTCCGAATGGTTGTCCGTGTCCGTAGGCGCCCAGCAGCTGACTGGCGACCGCCGGAGCTGGGATGGGCTCCAAACCGGGATGAGTGCTGTTGAAATTGGATGGACGGAGGCTTTACTGAGAAATAGGACCGTGACATTATCAAGTTGTAGTTTTACTACCCTAAACAGAACATACTGCACGTGTTTATTTTTCATTAAAAGAAAGAAAGAAGACGAAGAAAAAAAGAGCCATAAGTCCCCTCCTCTTCCACAAGAGGGCAACATTTCACACTGCTTCAATCCACAAAAGGTAAACGTGTTTGTCCTTGTCGTCGATGCCAATCATGGACTGGTCACCTTTTTAGGTACGCCAATCTAATCTATGATGACGACGTGCCGCCGAGGGGAATAGAACTGTATCCAGACGAAAGTTTGGATGCTTATTAGGTATCGAGCAATTGAATGGCGACCAGTCTCCTCTCCCCGACAAGTTTACCGGAAAAGATGACAGGTCGCCCGTCTGTCGCCCGCAGCACGGCAAGTCAATGAAGACGGACGGACGGACGGACGGACGGACGGAAATTGTTTGAAGAGAAGGCGCCACTACCTTGTTGCTAATGCTCGGTAGCAACTCTGTCAGGGGTGGGCAAACTACAGCCCGCGGGCCACATCTGGCCTGTTGACCATTGCAATATGGCTCGCCAAAAATTGCCCAAATCATACTAAAATCACGACTACGTAAATTGGACCTCGTCTGAAATGCCAAATGGTTCCACCAGGCCGTGCTGTAATACCCACCAATACCTGCATGGCCTTTCTCCGGGCACTCCGGTTTCCTCTCACGTCTCCAAAACAAGTATTCACTGGAGACTCTAAATTGCCCTAGGTATGATTGTTAGGGTTAAACCTAACCTTGATCTAACTTGTCTGGCGTACAGTTAAGATAAAGCTTTCTTGTTTTTGTTTTTTGTAGTGGACAAGTGATTTTCTGACAAGTTGGCAGCTGCTGTATTGAGAACTGCCACAACAAAACCAGCACCAGACTTTGATGCACTGGCAAAAATAAAACGAGATAAAAATCCAAATCATTCCCATCATATTGAAAAGCCAAGTATCAACACTACAATGCCTTTTTGTTGTTTATTTTTCATATGTAAGCATCTGCTCGTGACTCCTGAGCTAAAAAGTTGCCCCAACCGCGAGTCTGTGTGGCGCTATCGATTGAAAACGAGCAGTGCTGCAACAACATCTAGACGTACAATTTAGAAAATTGTAGAGGCAGCTGCAGCTTTCCGTCAACGAGTTTCAAGGAAAAACTTCTTCTTGGATGGTCTCTTTTTTTTTTGTTCAAAGTTAAAAATTCAAGTCTTAATGTGCAAATGCAAACTGTGGCAGAAACCTGAGGATGTGCGTCTCACTTCATTTGTTGGAAATGACCAAAGAGCGAGGGACAGCGCGTGCTTTGCGGAGTCCACGCGAGCGGCTCTGCCATCAAACATTCATTTGGCGGAGTGACTGATGCACTGTGGGAAAACAAATAAGCGCTGGCTCCCCGGACACCCGATCGAGTACAAGCGCAGCGATAGATTTATGGTGTTGACCATCTTGCTGTCAAAACCTCGTTGCAATGGGACGAGGATTGTTTTATGCTTTTGTCGCTTCAGGAGACATCGTCGGAGTTGGAGAGGAACGTGTCCTTTGTCCCCGAGTCGGGCCCTGTGACCGCCCTAGATCAGGATGCGCCGCTCGGTCGCGGGCGCGCCGTAGAGGCAGCGGAGAGGGACGGCAGTCTGGGCCCTTCCGAGGAGGGACTGAGCCTCACCCGAGAGGAGGCGGAGGCGGCGGGGGCCGAGTTACTTTGGACCAAACTGGAGCTTGTCGATTCTCAGCTGATCCGCTTCCAGAACCTTCTCCAGATCCAACACGAGACGGGACAAGAGGTGCAGCAAATGTGCCGCCTACAGGGGGCGCCACACACGTTGCTTGCGATCTGAAATGCATGACGTTCAATTCAGCTCAGTGTTAGGGGCCAATCTGTGATTCAATGGCACCCCCTAATAAAGGGTTGCAATTACGTCTCGATGCCAACGCACTACTTTCATCTCAATGAAGCTCCTCAACATCGTAGTTCATTGGCGTTGGTGGTAACGGTGGAGGTGGAATTAATTCACCCCAACGTTTCCCCTCTGAGAACCCAGAGACCTTGAGTCGAGCCAAGCTGACTTTGAGATTTTGGAAGGTAGAAGTCGTCAACGGAGTTTTGTCTGTTCAGGAGTTGCAGCAACAGCCGAGCGAGCGGCGAGACTCGACGGCGGCCATCGGCCCAGGAGCTCGCCGGCCGCCGGCATCGCCACGGTAACGCTTCACACTTTTGCATCGGTGGCATGTACGACGTTTTTCTAGTCTGTGGGATGTCGCGATAGCTGCGTTGGATTTTCCAACATTACATTATATGCCACCGCATATCACCTTTTTGTTGTTGAAGACGCGTTTTATTTTTCACCACGACTATAACGAGTGGGCATGCTGACGAGTCCTTCGAACATCTGCCTCAGAGTTGAGTTACCGGGTTGCGGGTTCAAATCCCCGAGCATTTGGCTTTTGTCCAGGCACTCTGGTTTCCTCCCACATTCCAAAAGCGTCCATGCAAGTGTAGCAGATCCTATTGGAGCTGCGCATACAGATACATTTTTATGAAGGAGTAACTGAAAAAAAAGACCACGCCAAAGCACACCCGCTGCTCATCAACAGTGTCTTACTTATGAGCTACGTGGGTTTCCGCTTCCCCTTTTCCCCTCCTCGGTCTCTGATCGGTGCTGCCACTCAGTGTTGTCCCTCCGTAACTACAGTCTGCATATCCCTCCATTTTCTTAGCCGCTTATCCTCACAATGGTCGCAGGTCGTGCTGGAGCCTTTCCCAGCTGTTATCGGGCACGGGAGGCGGCCGATCACAGGGCACATCAAGACAAACAGCCACACTCACAATCACACCGACGGGCAATTGATGGACGAGTGTCCATTTAATGTTGCGTGTTTTTGTGATGTGGGAGGAAAAACGGAGTGCCCGGAGAAAACCCACCCAGGCACGGGGAGAACATGCAAAATCCACACAGGCGGGGCCGGGATCGAACCCGGGCCCCTAACCATATGTAGTCTGCCTTTCGCCTGAAGGTAGCTTGGATGGGCTCCAGCTTTCCCGCTACCCTTGTGAGGATAAGTGGCTTGGATAATGACATGACATGACATGACATAGTTTGCACAACCTGTGTCAAATTAAGTGCAAATGCTTTTTTTCCATGCAGGAGGTCTCCCGTTGAGGACACAATGACGTTAGCGGCGTGGTCGAGCCTTCGCTGCGGGCTGCTGGAACTGGAGGATGGCTGGAAGCAGCCGGTGGATTCTCAGGTGAGCAGAAGAAGAAGAAGAAGAACGAAAAAGAAGAAGAGTTTGCCGATCGCACTGGACTCCAGAAAACATCCCCCCCGTCGCTCGCCTCCCTTCGCCCACCGACTTCAGCACGCTCCTCGAAGTTTGTCTTTTCATCCCCATCAAGGTGATCAAATCGTCCGGCGCTGATGGAGTCTGCGACGACCTCGAAGGGCCTCGCGCTCGTGTCGGATGCCTCCAAGAGTCAGCCGAGCAGGTGAGACCCAAGCGGTGCCCCCGATGACACGCCTCACAAAACACATGCTGATAGAATGATTCTTCTGTGATCATTGTCGTTGTGATGAAAATGAAGCGCTTTTCTGCACAGTGGGAGGACGACGACGAGGATCCGGGGAGTGACGAGGAAGCGGCAACGCACTGCGAGCGTTTGGCCCGCAGCCTGACCGGTCTGGCCGGCGTCGGCCGGGAACGTTTGGGACGGACGCCGCAGCTCTGCACCACCGCGACTGTCCTGAGCCAGGAATTGGCCGCTCACATGGTGAATTTACACTTCAGGCTTTTTCTTCACAGTGGTGGCGAACACGTTGCGTTCATTTTCGATGGTTTTGGTGAGCACCTTTAGAAAAAGAGGGCAGCAGGCAGCGGGGGTCCGGCCAACTCAAAGCCTTCCTGTTGACTTGCCACTATTACTTGGACACAATTGTGGAACGCAGTGTACGGAGCGGCAAATGACGTGCATGCACCCTTGTATAATGACATTACAGGCTTTTGATTCAACTTGACGGATGAATTATAGCGTGTGGAGTGTAAGGATGGAGTTTCAAATCAGAAATTGTCATCATGAATTAAAAGGACTTTTTGCTTTTTCCATTTTGAAATCATGTCAGCGTATATTCACCGTCGTTCACGTCATTTTCAGGGTGTTTAGCAGTTAGCATTTAGCTGCAGCCCACCCTCAGCACAACAAAGTGAAAGCTTGATAAACATGTGTCTGCAGAAGTTCTTTCGCTTCCTGCGCCGACATCTGCACGTCCTGGAATTCCTGAGCCGCAGAGTTCCGGAGAGCAGCCTCCGCGGATGGGAGGTCACCATGCGGGCTCTGCGGGAGGAGACGCTCTCCTTGCAGACACAGGCGCTCCACACGGGTGTCCGCATGGAACAAATGCTCGAGGTTTCACTTCATAACCAGCACCCTCGAAGGACGACGTCAGCATTTGTTTTGTGTCACCCACGTAACCTGGTGCCCACTTCCTGTGGTGGCAGAGGTGGCGCGAGTGGGAAGAAGATGCCGGCCGCTGCCAGTCGCTGCTGACAAGCGCGGAGATGTCACTTGCCGGCGGGTGTGGCTGTGCGCCAGCATCCCAGGTGAGCTTCCCGGGGACATCTCTTTGCGTCGTTTCCTCATTGCGTCGTCAGTCAGCAACAGGCGAGTTGTAAATCCTTCGTTGCCATTGACACTTGGTTGGTTACCTGGAATCCAAATATTTCCCGCCGCTCAGGCCCGTTTGTCACAAACAAAGATATTCAGTTTTGTAGCCACTGTAAGGAGACGCTCGTAGATGGCGGTGTTGCAGATCACCACCAAGAAGGAGCGACATTAGGACTTATGATGCGCGCTGGGCAGCCCCTGGGCCTCGCTTTGGAATTCCTTGCAGATGTCACTTGGTCAAAACTGAGAAAATTTACATTGCCTGCAAATAATGAACACAATAAGCGGGGAGACAGAGGCAGTTAACGCGGAGCATTCTATTCCGATTCAAGTTGTTTTAGAAGCCCAAACTGATTGAAAATGGGCCATATCAACACCATGAGAACTAACAAACTGATCATTCTGAGCAGAATTTCAATTGGATCCACCGGGGTGGCAGTTGACTTTTGCAAAGAGTTGGGAAGTGAACTTTCGTCATGTAAACCTTCAATAGGAATGTTATCTGCCGACGCGCCCGTGAAGAAATGGCTGGTGATTGTAGGACCCGTCTTGGACGCTGGATGAGAATGAAGCCCAGCTGGGTCGAATGCTGGAGGCCGGGCTTTGGCTGCAGCGGGCCGGCTGCATCCGAGTGGGCGTGGCCTGTGGGGATTTGGAGGCTCGCTGGACACAACTCAGCAAAACGTTCAAGCTGCAGAATGGAGACATGGAGAGGAAGAGAAAACTCAGCCAGAGGTGACAAAACACGGGAACAAACATCGCAGTCAGGATTGTCGTCACATGCTGAGCTGGATGATTTCTCAAGTTGCTCATAAGCCTAACCCTGACTTGCAATTGTCCAAAGTGTTTGCATCTTTTCTTTCAACCAAACAGTTTTCACCCTGATTTTCCATTGCCAAATGTTGGGATTTTTACTTCAATGAAAAGTTTAGTTTTATGTTCATTTACTAAGTGTTACCATTTTGTCTCCAGTTTCACACGCGACTCCGCCGCGCTCGCAAAGTGGATGAGCATGGCCAGAGAGCTGATTGACAGGTGGAGTCTTCTGGCCCTCTCGGCCACTGGGGACGCTGCAGGTGTGAAGCAGAGACGGGAGGAATACCGTCGTTTTGTGGTGAGTCCTGAACAGGTCATTAGGGCCAACCATGGTCAATCGCTGCCTCCGTTTTGTCTGGTTGTTTCATGACTGACCAAAGTTCATGTTTAAGAACCGCAAAAGTTGAACAAAGGCAAGAAATCTTCTGTTTATTCCTAGTGGCATTGCCGTAAGGTTGTGGTCGCTGCCAGACTAGTGAATGAATTGGGGCCAGCACGTCTCAGGTGGTCGAGTGGTTGTGTCCCAACCCAAAAATTGTCCTTGTTCAATCCACAGTGGCTGGGACCATGCCCAAGTGTCCTTGTGCAAGATACTGAACCTCCCACTTGTTTTCGTCATCAGTAGGTGAATGAGGGGACAGTGTTTAGCTGCTTTGAGCAGAACAATTGACTTTGAATGTTGGTACTATGACAGAGAAAAACTCAGGAGTTAGTTGACATGATGATTAGGAGAAAGGTTGATTGTATTGTGCGTCCAAGAGAGCAAGGGGCAAGTAAAGGTGTAAAAGGCTAAACAAGAGGCATATGCTGACATGTACACCAGGTTGGGTACGAAAGAGGGAGAAAAGGATCTCTACCGGTTGGCCAGACAGAGGGATAGAAATGGGAAGGATGTGCAGCAGGTAAGGGTGATTAAGGATAACGATGGAAATATGCTGACCGGTGCCAGTTGTGTGCTAAGTAGACAGAAAGAGAAGTTCATGAATGAAAAGAACGGAAGAGAAGGTAGAGTTGAAGAGATAAGCGTGAATGACCAGGAAGTGGCAATGACTAAAGTTAGAAAGGCACTGAAGAGAACCAAAAATGGAAAGACAGTTGATTCTGATGACATACCATTGGAGGTATGGAAGCAATTTGGCGAGGTGGCTGCGGAGTTGTTGTTGTTTTTTTTTTTAAATCAACTTATTCAATAGAATACTTGCAGGATAGAAGATGCCAGAAGAATGGCGAAAAGTGTGCTCGTCCCCATTTTTAAGAACAAAGGCGATGTTCAGAACTGTGGAAACTGTAGAGGAATAAAGATGATGAGCCACACAATGAAGTTATGGGAAAGAGTAGTGGAGGCTAGACTCAGGACAGAAGAAAGTATCTGCGAGCAACTGTATGGTTTCATGCCTAGAAAGAGTACCACAGATGCATCATTTGCCGTGATTATGCTCAATGATGTTTTGGAGACAAGGTTAGAGAGAGCAGACTTAGATGGTTTGGACATGTTCAGAGACGAGAGAGTGAGTATATCGGTGATAGGGGTGATAAAAGTGGAACCGCATTCAGCATTTTCCCAGAGCAACTGGTTACGAATCTACTCAGGAGCAAAATTGTCCTACTTTGGAAGGAGAGAATCGATGGCGAAGAGATGGCGGGATGTTGTTGTAAGATGACAATAAGTGAAGGCCTAGACCTCCTCCTCTATTGAATTGTCCTAGTTTGAGAAGCAGTAGAGGGGTGCTTCTCATGTGACCACATCCACCAAACTCATAAGTTGGGGGAAGCCAATCTATACGTTTCAAAGTTAAGACTTTTGACTTTTGGGTCATGAATGAGACCCTTCCCCAAGTGGAGGAGTTGAAGTATGTTTGGGCCTTGTTGACAAGTCATGTGGGAAATTTGGATTGGGAGATTGATAAGGCGGATCGGTGCAGCGCTAGCAGTGATGTGTTTTAAGATCTGTATTGGTTAAAAAAAAAAAAAAAAAAGATGACCCAAAAGCCGAAGCTCTCAAGACTTAAGACTTTGAGCTACGTTCCTACCCTCACCGATGGTCATAAGCTGTGGGTCATGACAGAATGAATGAGATCACGGATACGAGCGGGAGAATTTTGCTTCCTCCTCAGGGTGTCTGGGTCTCCCCTAGGACTGGCACACACAAATATTTTTCTAATCTTAAGCAGTTGGTTCAGGACAGCTCCCTAGTTTGGTATTACGGGCACATCAGAATCAAAATCAGCTTTATTGGCCAAGTGTGTAACGCAGAAGGAATTTGTCTCTGGTTGTCGGTGCTGCCCTGGTGTGACATTTCGAACAGAGAACAAGCAAACTAACAAGAACAACGAACTAGAGACATTCAGTTACAGATGTGCAAGATGCAGTCTTCTTCATTTACAACAGTTAAGAGTGCGTCAATGCCCCACATTACACTAGGCTCATACAGAGTGCCCTTACACGTTCGCAGTTCCCGTTGTAGACCAGTGCAATGACAATCATGCAAAGGGAGCACTTCAACGTGATGAGTCGTGCAATAGTCTACAGAATATAATACTAAAACATTCACCACCGGAAAGCGAAAGACCCAGGAAACGCTGGAGACATCATATCTCCCAGCAAACCTGGGAGTGTCTAAGGGCCCACAAAACAGCTGGATGAAGTGGCTGGGGAGAAGGAAGTCTGGGCTTCCAGTTTTACCAAGCCATCCCGGGATGAACAGAAGAAAATGGATGTATGAAAAAAGTATTTTTGTATTTGAAGGGAAACTTCTTCAAAATGTTGGAGAAATTACATTTTTACAGATGGCTGAGCAGCTGAAAAACTGAACAATTATGCTGATCTGATGAATGAGCAGGCCCTGATCAAGGATCTCGAGGACCAAACCAGACTCAAAGAAGCCGTCATCATCACCGCCTCCCAGTTGGGTGCGCTAAGGGGAGTTGACCAAGACGTAAGAGGAGATCCTGAGGAGAGGTGGTCCCTGTGTGAGACCCTGGACCAGGATCTTGATTGTATGAGTGAACATCTTGGACGCTTGGAGAGTGATTGGTCATCTCTGCTGACTGAAATTCCAGTGGTCCAAAACGCCCTGCACAAGGTGAGCAGGAGTCACTCCTCAGATTAACACAAAGGTCACTTTAATTTTTTGTTTGGGTCTTCCTGGGCAGTGGTGGATGGAGACATTGAGCCAGCAGGAGGCGCTGCAGGAGCTGCAGGGCTGGCTGGCAGACTCAGAGTCTCGACTAGGAGAAGAAAGATGCTGCGTGGACCGAAACTCGTGTACTGCCGCCGACCTCTGGCTGCTCCTTAAATACTACAAGGTAGACACAATGATCGAACCATGTTTCTTCATGACAGCATATTGGCAGAAAGTTGTTCAGCAAATTGTGTTTGTAGATATGGACCCTGACAGTGATTGGCGAGCAGTTCTTCATTTGTCTGTATGTGCCCCGATAGTGACTGACAACCAGTCATTAATTTATCAACATTCCCTGACCTTGACTGGAGGAATTTGGAGGCCGCACGGTTGATTCATTGACTTGGAGCCACGTTGTTGACAAAAGTGACACCAACTACTGTATAAATTCGGGGGAGTAGCTTTGCAAGTCAAATTCACTCAGGCTTAGGGGTGCTACTTAAGTGTAAGCCCACAGATGCAACACTTTATGAGCTTGTGACTGGGAATTTTGGGGGTGGGGGTTTGTTTTTTAACAAATCGGACTTTGAAAACCAAAATGATGACACAAAACCTTGTTCGATAGACCTAGTTTAGCCCAACTGCCTGTGCCTCAAAGTATTGCTTAATCCTACATGATGGTAACACTTCCTCAGCCAGATGAGGATGTTTTCCAGACGTGGAACTTCATCTCACCGTGCGACCGCGCTTCTCTTAGGAGTGTCGTGCAGAGATGTTGGCGCAACAGCCCACCCTCGACCACGCTAGCCAGCCTTGGGAGACGTGCAGTAGCGCAAAGGGCCCGAGGGGGCGGTACGAAGCCAACCAGCTGGCGGAGGACCAGGGAAGCCTCAAGCGGCGCTGGCTCATGATGCAAACCGCTCTGGATGTTCAGGTAGAAAAGAGCCCTTTTTGTTTGAAGGTGAAAAAGGATGACAAGGTGACTTTTGGATGTGTTGTCTGTACAGGGTGCTCACCCACCAAGTCTCACATTCAATCTTTAGAAATGTGACTTTTTCAAATAGTACAGCATAAAATAGAAAATGTTGTCCCGGAGACAAATTCTGTTTGTGTTTTTGACATAGGTTGCAAATTTGATGATTTGGATTCTAATGAGTGAGTGAACCAATCTGAATTTTGCCCAATTGTGACGAAACAATGATGCTAATCAACATAAAAACCACCACTCCACACGGTTTCTCGATCATGTTGCGTTCTCAGTCAATGAAACGATCAACTAGGCTGGACTAGGTTCCACTCGGCACTATTGGCTGAATCTCGTTTCTTTATTTGCAATGTCTTCAGTCCTCTGTGCCAGCTCCTCCCTTTACACGATAGGTCCTCCCACAAGAGATCTCATTGAGGAGAAATGAGACACTCCTCAATGTCTTTATTTTGTGGAGAGATCCTTTCACATCACGTCATTAATCTATTATGTTGTCTATGATGCTTTCTCCACGGCAGTCGCGGAAATGCAACGCTTCGTTCTGGCACGACACCCCCTTTGTCATCTTTCGCGGAATGGCGAGTAAATGGGGACTTTCGAGTAACGCTCCGAGAGCTGTCGTTGTTTTACCACAGAGTGCTTGCAGCTGATCCTGACCGTAAACAAAGTCTGACCCGACACCAACTGTGCATCCATGTCCAGAAAACAGAAGGAAAGCACAGAAGTCCAAAATATATATATTTGAAGAAGAGAATAGAAAAGTTCAACAGTGAACTAGAGCTACTGAAACTTGCGGTTGAGTGTCAAATTCAGGACTTGGCAATCACATTTCTCATTAATGTCAACACTGGAAAATTCTTCAATTGTCGTAAAAAAGTATGCCACTGAGATGTTATCAGGATGTGTCCTTGATCTTCTGTGCTGTTGACAATTTGATGCCAGATTGGTGAGCTGGAGGAAGACTTGAGGGTCAGGACGGAGCAGGAAGTTGGTCTTGAACGCATTGACGCCTGGATGGTGGATCACAAACGGAGTCTAGACTCGGCCCGGGAACCCCGCAGCCTGGCTGAGCTTCAGCGGGACCTCAACCAGGTCCCAGTCCCCTGCATCTTTCTAGCGTCCCTTCATGTCTTTTAAAAGTTGGTTCAAATATTTTGATGAAATGTTTTTAATGTCCATTAGGATCTTGATGAGCAAATACAAATGAGACAGGTCGCTCTCCAGGAACTAGCAGACCAGTGTAGTCGGCGAGGAGGAGATGGAGCCTTCACGTGTCACATTGACCGGTCCAGCACGGCGTGCATTGCGCTAGCTCAACAGGTGAGAAATGTTAGGTCAATGCTACCTTGGGAGATTCATCCTGCCATCATCGCACCATTAGTGGCACGATGATGCCAAATGCCGAGACGGTGCCTATCCGTGTGGATGTCAGGATGTGGTGCTCCCTAGTCTATATTTTTGTGTTTTTCGTTCGTGTCTGGACTCACGTACACAAGGGAAGACTTGCTCATCAGCAGGGAGTCCATCCCGAACATTTTTTCAACAACCTTTGCAAATTTCCCGAGTTTTTCCCCGCATGTTACTCACCGTGGCAGTGATTACATTCTTCGAAGCATGGCAGTGCAATTGGGGCAATCGGGTTGGGATTCAAGTGAAACGCCGCAAGAGAAGACAAAGCTAACATGAACGCAGCTCTGCTAATGCTGGCCGAACATCCTGATCTGGTTGGCAGCCAATCGCAGGGCACATAGAAACAAACAACAATTTGCACTCACAACCTAAAGGAAATTTAAAGTCTCCGATGAATGCATGTTCTTGGGATGTGGGAGAAAATCGGAGTGCCCAGAGAAACCCCCCGCTGGCACGAGGAGATCATGCAAAAACCACACAGGCAGGTCCTTCGAATTGTAATGGGTAATGCGCTAACACCACTGCAGGCCAAGCAAGTCAAGGAAAGTGAGGAAAAAACCCCGGGCTCACCCTTTATTAATTGAGGAGACAAAGCTAAACTCAACCACTACAGTAACTCCCTAACTATAAGCAGCGCATCAACTGTCCTAACATTTGAGACCACTGCTATACCATGATAAATAAAGCATACTGGACCAAGCCCCCTACCCCCTTCCCAGCTCTGTGTTCCTCTGATCACTGCTGAATCCACTTAATGCCTACATACAGTGAGCCTTCAGTAAAGTCAGTGAAAAACTGGCGAAAATAGAACTTCAAAGCTGTTTTGATTGTACATACTGGACTGTCTGTGAAAAATCATCTCATGTCAGTTTCTGTGAAGCAGTGTGTGTACCACCAAAGTCGTTTTACACATGCCCCCATCCCGTCTCAAAGCCTGTGCGCACCAACTTGCTCCAGTCTTCACAAAGATCATTAGCAGATCCTTGGAACTGTGTGAAGTACCATCCTGCTTCAAACGCTCAATCCTCATTCTGGTCCTCAAGAAACCTGCAATCTGGGGTCTGAATGACTACAGGCCCGTCACCTTGATGTTTGTGGTCATCAAGTTCTTTGAACTCCTTGTGCTGGACCACCTCAAGAGCGTCACAGGTCATCTACTAGACCCACCGCAGTTTGCCTACTGAGATAATGGCTCCATGGGTGATACAGTCAACATGGGTCTGTATTTCATCCTAGAACACATTGACAGCACGGAGACCGTTTCAAAAAACAATTCTTGATCCATAAGTCATTAAAAAAAAGGTGTTCTGAATCCAAAGATGTCTGCAAGACTGAATTGTAGATCTCAAATTAACTTGAAGAATGATTTATAGCTTTGTAAGTGACTTCCTGAAGGAGTTCTGGATCCATACATGTCTAGAAGGTCACATATTGTCAATTACATGATGCTAATACTTTGTTGTGACTGTGGTCATAACCAGAACCAGGCGGTCAGGAGTCACCTTATGGCGACGAGGCAGCTGTGGCTTTGCTTGGACGGCAAAGTAGATGACATGATGGAAAGACGAGTGAGGACATCTCAGATGTTGGAACTTGTCTGTGGTCATAGCCTCTCCTTGCGAGCCCACAAAGATCTCCAATGTCAGCTGCAGGTAAACATGGCGAGCCGGACCAGGAGATGGCACTTTGGGGGGGGGGGGGGCACGTCATGCTTGAGATGATTGACGGGTGTTCTTGCTTCCAAACAGAGTCTTCATGAAGACATGAAGGCATCAGAGTCCGAGTGGGACAGTCTCCATCAGACCTTTGTGGCTCTCAAGGCCCGAGTACACCCAGATGCAGCAAACATGCTCGCTCAGCGCATCGACAAACAAACTCACAGGTGACATGCACGCAAACACATGCAGAACCACTCATTCAATTGTTGTTGTTTTTTTTTAAATGTGCTCTTCCATTGTCCAGCTGGTCTGGCCTCCATTCCTGTTTGGAACAGCACCTCCAGAAGAGCCTCGTTCTCCAGACCGCATGGGAGCTTCATGCCCAAAGTGTAGCCGTCCTGTGGGAGCGTGTGAAGGAGCTGAAGAGGAACGTGGCCACGTCTGTCCTCACTGGGGACGACGCAGCATGTCAACATCTGGACGTCAACCAGGACTTGGAGAAATTTCAAGTCAAAACAAAAACACAGATGACTTTTTTTTTTTTTTTTTTACAAGAAGTTGTGTAAATACTTCATGTTTTTTTTTCCCTTGTTCAGACTTTGCAGGAGAGAGCAGACTCCTTGCAGTGTAACCTGCAGGGGTTGCGGGAAGACTCCAGGGACCTGACCGGCCAGCTGGAACCCTGGGCGGCTGCTCTGGTCCAATCAGAGATCAGGTTGCTGTCTCGTGCCGCCCTGCGACTCGGATGCACGGTGACTGCAAAACGAGACGAGCTGCAGGTGTGTCGTGGACAAACACTCATGAATCAACAAACATTAACCCAAACCTCTGTTGGAGTATTTTTCTTACTCCTGAAGTCCAAAGTCAAACATCTTAAGCACAGTGTGTAGGCTTAAGATTTACCCAATTAAGCGTGTGTGTGTGTGTGTGTGTGTGTGTGTGTGTTGGTCAAGCCGCCACCCTGGCACACTGACCCACAAATTAGCGTGAACATATGTCACCCTGATGAGATTGTTCTTGTATCTTTGCGTGTTTGTGTGCTATCAGGAGGGGCTGCAGACACTGCTGGAGGTCAGCAGCCTCCTCAACACTCTCGAGGCCGCACTGGAGAGCTGGATGGAGCACCTGGAGCAGTGGGAGCGCACGGCGCAGCACGCCGTCCAGCAGAATGTTGTCGAACAGGTGAGGGTGCCAGCGTTGTCTACGTTCAATGTCCACCACCATTTTCCATCGTCGTTGTGCGCCAGAATTGCTGTGTGTACGTGTTGTCGTACTCGTCGTCTGCTGGTGTTTGCTTCGCCGGGAATCATCTTTGTCACGAACAACAGGAAATTCGTTCTCTGCAGTTTACACAGAGAACATGAACACACTTGTTAGCAGAACACACTGGAGCAGGGGGCAGCTGAAGCACCGGGGAGCAGTTTAGGGTATCAGTGTCTTGTTCAAAGAACACCACAACCATGAGTCCTGAAGATGGTCAAGTCAGGGTCTTGAGCCTAGGAACCCAATGGTGGCAAGCCGAGGATCTTAACCATAACCTAACCCTCATAGCTGCCATGCGCTTGGTTGTCTTGCGCTGGCGTTTTCCTTGTGGTTGTGCGCTCATTGGCAAAGCGGCTTCGACACGAATCAAGATGTTGCTTTGTCTTTTTATGTTGGCCCCCAAAAAATTCTCAGCCATCCTCAGCAAATTGTCTCCTAATGTGGGGGTGCTGGTGGTGGTGGTGGCGTCGTCGATAGATGATACGATGTGTTTTTGATGGTGTTTGCCCTTTGACCTTAAATAGATTGCAGCAAGGTGAGAAACGGAAAAAAAATCTGAATTCAAGAAGGCTTGAAACTGGGGGCTGATTTTCCCCACCTGGACCTGGGCTCTCAGATAATGTAGATGGAATTCTGATCAGTTCTGAAAACCAGTCAACGTGAGTGTGAAACTTCGAAAGGCAACCACGTCAAGAGCCGACGAGAACGGCTGATCTTTATTTGAGGTTAACCATAAACACGTTCAATGGTAGCAGTTTGAGTTGAATGCTATTGGTCGATTCTGAAAACGGGCACACCCGAATTAGTATAACAGGTCTTGCACACTTGTGCAACCACATTGCGTCATTTTATTGAAGACATTCACATGAGTTGTACAGGTTGGAGGTCCCATTTATGGTGGAAGCCTTTTGAAATGTGTTGTTTTGGTCTCATTTTTGTAGCCTTTAAATAGGGGTGTGTTGACTTTTTTATATCTACTGTGTCAGTTTATTGAAAGCATTCAATTGAGTTGTGCAGATTATAAGTCCCATTTATGGTGGAAGTATTTGGAAATTTGTTGTCTGGTACTCATTTTCGTGGCATTTGAATTTTAGATCTACCTTATGTGTTCTTATTGTCATCGCGATGTGTCATCAGCGCGTCCTGCTGGACCCGTGCGCTATGGCTGCAGATCTGGACGTCCTCAACGAGCTGAGTCGCAACCTGTCGCTGAACGACGGCACGGCGCGACGCCTGTGGCGCTTGAACCGACGATGGAGCGACGCCTCCGCTCGAGCCCAGGAAGCCTGCAGGTTACGCAATGTCAACATTTCATTTTAAACATTGTTCAAATAATTGAGGTGAAACGGTGGCGCAGATGTAGAGCGTTGGCTTCACACTTCTGAGTTCCACTCCCGCCTGCGCCTGTGCGGAATTTTGGATGTTCTCCCCATGCCTGCGTGGCTTTTCTCTGGGCACTCGGGTTTCCTTCCACGTCCCAAATTTTTTACCTTGATCGGAGACTCTAAATTGCCCCGAGGTGCGAGTGTGAGTGCAACTGTTGTCTGCGCCCTGCGATTGGCTGGCAGCCAGTTCATGGTGCCCCCCGCTCGGATTGGCTCCAGCACTCCCACGACCCTCGTGAAGATATGTGGCTCAGAAAATGGATAGGTGGATGCTCACATAATTGAAATAGAAAGTAATTTTCTTTCGGCTTGTCCAGTTAGGGGGCGCCGCAACGTAACATCTCAGATGAACGCTCATATTTCTTTGGCACAGTTTTGACGCCGGATGCCCGTCCTGACGCAACCACTCTTGGGGACTAGAGGCCCCAGTGAGATAAGAACTCACGACCCCTGCTTTACCAAAGCAACGCTCGAGCCACTGAGCTATGGGGCCTGTCGTTCAAATAGTACAACATAATACCTCAACTCAATTCCGTTGCAGTCAATGTCAGAAATGTTTGAGTGGACAGTGCAGAATATGATGATTGAAGAGTTTCACAACTCTGTATTGGGGAGTGGGAAGAGTGGCTGAAAACTGCCCCCCTCCCCACGCCTCCAAGGACAGATGGGCAGAACGGGGGTTGGTGAAATTGATGGAGGACAAAGGTCTGAGACGACGTGGAGGACGTTGGCAAGCTCTACTTGCGGGGCACCTTGAAGGTGCAGACCAGTATTTGCCACAGCGTCCAGTCGAAACACGAATTTACTGACACGCAGTCATTTGAGATCATTTGCGATCTTTCACGACTCGAAGGTTATTGCGTTCTGTCAATAGAGGCACCAGACTGGTGAAAAGAAAGGCGAGACTCTGGTCTTTCCCAAGCCAAAGCAAATATTTTGCCATTTAGTCAGCTACAATAGAACACAGGTTCCTTTTGCAAGAAACACCACTTTCTGGTTCGATGCGAATAAGTTTTCCTTCTGTGACTCATCAAACAAAAAACTACCAAAACCAGACTGAGGAAAAAAAAAAATGTTAACAGATGTACACCGAAGAGGGTTTGGACACTGTTGACTCACAGTATCGCGGAAGTTGAGCATCAGCATTTTTTATCTTTCAAATTATTATCCCAGTCCTATATGATTCATATTCACATCTGTTGATATTCTGTTGGAGTGCCAGGTGCCTAAACGTTAGAACTTCTCTCCCTCCTAATTGACAAGATTCATCTTTCTTTTCTTCTCCAAAGTCGTGCAATGTGGCCATCTACCGGGATCCGTCCTCATGACAGTTACGGTAGTTGGACGCTCCCAACGCTGGGCAAATCCCTCTTGTTGAAAATCTCACTTGATATACGGAATATTACAATATGTGTTGGGAGCGGTTAAATTCCATTCATCAGAGAAAGCTTGGCAGGCCTCATTGAGTTTGCAATCATGTCAATTTTGATATCTTTTTGTTGTTTTTTACGTGATACCAGTGAGCTGCAAACGAAGGTGTTGCGCCATCAGAGCTTCGAGCAAAAATGCGAGAGCTGGATGTCGTTCTTGCAGAGGATGGAGGAGCGTGTTGCCGTGGACGTGTCGGGATCGTACGCCGGACTCAGGCAGCAGCTGCGTGTTCACAAGGTGACGGCGCCGCGTCGACCTCGAGCCGGCCTCGCGCCGCACCTCCATCCCGTGTCCTTGCAAAAAAGGTCTGGCTCATTTTGGGGCGTTGGGGTCTCAGCGCTTCCAGGCGGAGATGTCCACGGGCGACCATATCCTACATTCCGTCATCTCCGACGCACTCCACCTGCTGCAGAGAGGAGACGTGGATGACAGGTGACAAACGTGACACATACAATACCTTCATCAGTTACGTTGGTGTTATGGAGACGGGTGGACCCAAGCCAGAGTGCGTGGTTTATCTTGGGGAAAAGGGATACTTCATTTCACAAAGGAATAGAACGGTACTCAAAATATGCACCTTTGGACTACTTTACCATGACATGCTCTCGACAAACATCGCTCATTTACAAAGTATACAAGCACACCACACAGCTTCAAGCTTCAGTACACAAAACAAACATTTACATAGCCCAATTCATTTTACACTTTCAGCTTAACCAATATCATCAATACAATACTTTCCCAAAAAGTTCAACATATTTGGGACCGGGCCACGAAGATAGCGGGAATATGCTCCAGTCGAATTTTGGCAAAATACGGCCTCTAAGGAGCAGACAACAAGAACAAGACAGATGTCAAAAGCCTGCTGATGTAAAAATCGCCTTGGGGAAACTTAAACTTAATCATTTCCAAAGTCAAACCAAGAGCTAAACAAAGCCCAGCTCTTGACAGAACGATGACGCTGTCGCTATTCCGAGACGAAATGTTCAAGCGTCTTCCCGGCAGGAGCGACTTCATCCTGAAGCTGACGCAGCTGCGTGAGCGGTGGTGCGGCGCCGCCCAGCGAGCTGAGCGGCGCTGCTCCCTGGTGGAGGGCCTGGTCCAGCGGTGGCACCGGTACCGCCGGGGCCTCCGCAAACTCCAGCGCTTCCTGGCCCACGCGCAGAACCTCCTGCCGGGACCCGGGCCCAGCGGCCTGCTGACCTTACGCCGATCTCTGCGACAGCTGGAGGTGAGTTTTCAATCCAAATTGTATTCTCTCACGGCAAATCCCAAAAGAAAAACTTCCACACGGAGCAGGTCCGAGACCACTTGTCACTCGCAAAAAGCTGGAGAAAGCTGATTTGACGTAGGAAGACATCTGGGACTCTGGAGTGCCGGGACCACACCAGTTCCCATTTCACATCTGTACTGAGGCACCTTCGAGACAAAATAAATAATTAACGGGGAACTATTTTTGTTTTATGTTTTTCCTCAGTTTGTTTTTGTCCATTGTCGCCCTCAGAGAAAGAATGGCAATGAAAATCACACGACATTTGATTTTTGTTTTGTCCTGTCATGAGATCGTCAGAGAAAAACCCACCCAGAACCATCAAAACTGTTTTCTTCATCTTTCATGTGTGAAATCTGTCACAGATTTGAAAAAGAGAAAAGCGAATCTTTTCAGATTGAAAAACATCCCGTTGTGTTAAGTAGGGTATCGGCTTCAGTACTTGCATTTTGACCAGGGTTCTTTTTTGGACTTTGACTTGATCTGCAAATGCTTCATACCTTTGACTCACCTCACAGTCATATCTCAGGTTTGAGCGCCCTTGATGACGCGGCTCTTTCATCTTGTCCTTGTTCAGCACACGCAATTGCTCTTCCGGCGCCATCAGAGCAGCTTCATCCACACGCTGGAACTGGGCCGCCAGCTCTTCTCGGCGGCCACCGAGCAGGACACGCAGGACGCCATCCGGGCCGAACTGGCAGGGCTGCAGGACGACTGGGACCGCCTCCGCGGTGCGCTGAGCCACCGCCTGGACCTCACTCGGGGAGTTGTGGAGGTAGTGCCGGCACACGGGCCAAAAGTCAACCCGGACCTTAGTTGAGCAAAAGAGTCTTGCCCTTGTTTTTCTACATTGGAAACATTGGTCTGCCTTGAGATACATGTTGAATTTGGATTTTCTTCTGGAGCCACTCTGGCCTCTCCGCACACTTTTTTCACTAGCTCTTTTCTCCTCAAGTGTTGACCTTATTATTTTTGTCAAATTGGAAGACTTGTTCCCTCGGAGAAACACAACTTTGCTCCCGTAGAAGGTGGACATTGCTATAAAGTTGCAACTTTTCCTTCTCGCAAGAAATCCAAGCGAATCACGGAAGATAGCGCCACCTTAGAGCACTTAAGCATGTACAATTTGTTGTTTTTACTCTGTGCAGCATTGTGCTCATTTCTATTGAAGGAGAAGTGTGATACTGTAAATGTCCAATTTTAGTTGGTTGATCCAAAATCCTTCGGAGGCTGGAGCTTTTGTTTGAGTGACTCCCAGAAGTCAAAAGTTGACTTATTACTTTAGTCACTGGGTGTCCCATTCGAAGGGGGTGCACACTTTTCACCCCGTTTTAAGGGTGGGCACTGCGTAGGGGCTTCGTTTGGTTTCGTTTTTCAAGGGAAATGAATCAATGGATTTGACTGCAGTCGCTTTGGTTGCGGCGTGATGATGCCGTCCATTTTGTTGAGTAGTTCCGGGCCAACAAATCCAATCTGTGTTTTTGCGATTTTCTTGATTGCTCGAAAATGATCGAGCGTGGTTTCCCGCTCGTTTGTAGAAGTGGGAGCGCTGCGAGGCCGGACTGAAGGACAAAATGGTGCAGCTGAAGGACGTGAAGACTCGGCTCAACCAGTCGATGCCAGAGTGCCGCACGCCCGGCGACCAGGTGTGAGAAGGAATGGCAAACGTCGGCCTGTCGGCTTTTTCTGTTGCAATCGGATGCTCGTTTACCTCATTGGAGACTTTGAAAGACTCAAATCAGAAACTTTCTTCATTTGGTTTCCCAGCTAATTGCTACACAAGCTGAAAGTACACAAACCCACGGGAGCCCTAAGGAGCCTTTGAAGTAGAAAGCTGATCTCAATTTTTATCTTGTTTTTTTTTTTTTTTTTTAATCCATGCATTGATTCTGTTCAGTTACAACTGTCACGTAAAATATCCCAAATATGCCAAACATGAGCCAAGTAAGGCGACAGGCACACGTCTGAAAAACTTTGTTTCGGTGACGGATCCTCAAACTGGAATTGGGAGGCTTTCTCGGTGCGAAGGGTCAAACGCCACGAGGTTTCCATTTGCGTGGCAGACCGTGGCCAGATCGGTGCCTTGCCAAAATTCTGTCTCTGAGCTCTTCAAGCGGTTCCTGTGACCTCATGATTCTCATTTGCACTGTCAGAATTCATAGAGACAGGCGTTTGAGTACCAGTTTGAGGTTTATACTGACATTTTCAGACATCTTAATGAATTAAAGTTCTACAAGGTTCCGTTGAAATTATGGACATCGGTATCGATTTGAAAAGGCAAGTGTGCATGGCACCTTTTTCCATGTGGGGGATTATTCAGAAAGAACATATTGACATCTACAGTGTTAATTGGGGATTGTCAAAATTCGCAAACTTGGAAGTGTTGCAAATCCTTGCCATAGTTGGAAGTAACCACTTCATGTGCTAGTTTTCCAACAGCCATTTCTGTGAAAATCAAAAAGGATAATTACTGAGTGTGTTCCTTGGGAATCTTGCCCTGTCCATTGACCCTTCAGCCACATTTGTGATGATGGGAGAGTAAAAGCTAAATTGAACTTGTAACTTTGCCCCCCGTGCGCCTCCCCTCCTTCCGCCTGCCGCCCGTAATCCCCTCCGGGGCGGGACATGATGACCCCAGAGGAAAAGAAAGTCTGCCCTGGTGCTCGGGCGGTGTCAGAGTAGCAGCAGACAGCAGATGTCCTAACTGTGTGTGATGGCATGCAGGAGGAGGAGGAGGAGGAGGAGGAGTACCCGGAGGACGGTCCGGAGGACGCCCTGCGAGACTGGGTCCACGGCCTGAGCCAACTCAGCGCCGTGAAGATGGACCTTAGTCAGTACGTGATGCCCGACGACGTCCTGCTTCTCCACGAGGGTGTCCGACATCTTGACTGCCACTGGGAGGAGCTGTGCATCAAGGTCAGTGCGACACAAAACGCGTCCAGTGGCCCCTCCTTTCTAATCCCCCCCCCCCCCCTCCATCAAATGACATTATTTGCTTTGCTGTCCCACGTCTAGCCCAAGATCCCTGATGTCATTTCAAGACTTTACACTTGAAGATTACCATACTTGTACAGTGACCTGAGAGGTGTGGACAGATTGGATCGACAAACAAAGATCCATTCATTCATTTTCTTAGCCGCTTATCCTCAAAAGGGTTTCAGGGAGTGCTGGAGCCTAACCCAGCTGTCAACGGGCAGGAGGCGGGCTATACGCTGTGAACTGGTTACCGGCCATTCTCCAAAAACCCCAAAAACTGTTCAAAGATGGGGCTTTGTGTTTGCGGCGTGTTTCAAGAGCGCTGCTACTTTTTCTTTTATGGTTTGCGCTTTTCCACCCTCATTTGTCGTTTGGTGTTTATTCTACCTCCTGTGGACCCTTTGCGGACTGTTTACTTCATTGTTGGCCGTAACATTAGTTGAAGGGGAATATTGGCGCTTGTTGTTTTGGTGCCTTGACGGCGCGACAGCATTATCGGGATCGGCCCGTGGTTCTTTTTGTTGAGCGAGCGTCTTTGAGCTGGAGCTGAGGGCAGACGAGAAAAACAAGAGTCGCTGCTTGGAGAATTGAACAATTCTTTCTTTCTGCGTTTGTGCTGCAGCCAAACAGACGCATTATTGGCTCTCGCTCGTCTATGTAGGAGTCATGAGTGAGGTCGTCTACGCTGTGATTGTGAGATTTCATTTTCAGCGTCCCCGCCACCGTCAAACTGCCCGAAGAAGTCTGGCTTCTACTCTTGGCTTTAAACAACCTTTGCGACAAGAAGGAATGAAACTGTGGCAACTTGAAAAGAGCTGTGGCGCCTTTTTTTTTTTTTTTTTTTTTTGGAGGGGGGGGGGAAATGATTTCATCAACATGGTTTCCTAGAGATGTTCTGTGTATAGCTGCAGCCACTGTGAAATTGTTGTATTTATCAGTTTGAGTTGAGTGTGTGTCGAAGTGCAGCCGGAGAGGTCGAGGGGAATACCGCTGACGAGGAAACGCTTCTTCATGTTCTCAGATGCTCGGTGTAGTCTCATTGGCGCATTCATTCAGAATGACCCTGCGTCCTTCTATTCTGGTTCTCTCTCTAGACATTTGAGAGTTTCAATTGTTTTTCTCCAGGAGGATGTTGCTAAGAGTGTGGGACAGTATTGACAAGGAAAAAAGCTGGGCTGGAAATTGCTTTTGGAGATTTCCCATCCATAGCTGGAGTCCACTTTGTTGTCCATGGCTGAGAACATTTCTTCTGAAGCGCCTTGACGTCCACAGAATTTGGTGGCATTCTTCTGCCGTTTGTCAGCTCAACTTAGTTTGTGACTTTTTGCCCGACGGAAGGGCAACACAGGCAAGGAAAACACTTTGAACGTGGCTTCAGGTTGATTTGCAGGCCAGTTGGCCGTCTTAAGACTTTAATGGCTTTAGTGCTTCTGGGCATCTGCCAGACAACGTTATACTTTTACATGTGGGGGGGAAGTGAGACGGGTGGCGGACAGATGGTGGCACTACGGAGAGTAGGCGGGGGCAATAATGAGCTTTGCTATTGAAATCAATTAATCGTCAATAAATAATAGTCATACTACTAATGCTTTAGACTGCTTGCCTAAAAAGCTCCTTCATTTTTTTTTTCATACTGCTGTTCTCTTAACATTGACCGGTCCCATGCTCATCTCTAACTCTTGTGACAAATGTTCACGCATGCAATGTCAGATGACTGTAGATGGTCGCGATTATCTCATGGTTTGCAACAACACACGTTGATTTATTTTCTTTATTGGCACAATTAACACAGATTGAAAATCAGACATTCAAGTTTGCAGCAATAGTGTCACCAGGGGTGTTCATTCTAGTGTTCACAATATTAGACATATGGAGGAAGACGCGAGCCTGGTGCGGCGCTCCATCGTCTGCAGATGTCCCTCTGAGTCCATTCACTGTTCCCGTATGGGCGGCCCAAACAAAGTCCCTTTTGAGTGGCCGAGAGGCCCCGTGGGCTGCGGGGTCCGTTTGGTGTGGCGACTAATTAGTTTAGCCCCACCACACCAGTTCTGGCTGGTCATCACCTTCACTTCAGAATGCCACAGCGACTGTCCTGGTCTCTGTGTCCTCGCATCCCCGTGGGAACATGGGCTGAGCTCGTAGAACTGTGGGGTGTCATCTTGCTGCCCCATATTCAATATTTCTCAGCGAAAACGGCGTCGTTGGGAAATTTGGTATCGATAGCTACGGACGGGATTGCTGCTCTGATGGGCCAACATACAGGATGCGTTGCTTGCTGTAATGGTGACAACGCAGCTTACTGCCCCATCGTTCACCAGCTTTGATTGTGTGGTGATTCTGGTCGTGTGTGGATCGTAAAGAGCATCCGGTGTCACGGTTCGGGTTTCAGGACGTGCGGAAGGCAAGGCAAAATGTGGAGGACCCAAATCCAGAGACACAAAGAGGCAAGGCGAGAGTCTAAACAAAATGATATTTCATTCCTAAAAAACGGCAAACAAGGTCCATTGGGGGGAAAAAAAGCAAACCGACCAAAGTAACAAACAAACAAACAACTAACCCTAAAGCATGGAACAAAACCAAATAAACCAGGTGCTTGGAGGTGCTATCATCGGAATATGGTGACATGTTTTTATACACAGAAATCTGATGGCCCAAAAAGGGGAAGAATTAAACACACACACACACACACACACCACACACACACACACACACACACACACACACACACACACACACAAACCCTTTTGAGAGGAATTGAAGAGTTCATGCAATAAAAATGGCAAAGACACGCTGGTGCCACTGAAGGGCACTGAGTGGACATGTGGCCTCGCATTTTGAACAGACATGATTGCAAAACTGAAGCATTTGAACTGTGAGCCGCAAGACGGAGGCACGGCTGTCGCTGATATGATAAGCGGTCCAAATGAACACTTTTGCTCTGAATTCACAGCGAAAAAGGGTGCAGATGTTGCTATCCTAACATATCAGAGGCTTTTGACAAAAATGAAGAAAATTCCTGTCAAATCATAGATTATCTTTGAACCGTGTGCGTCTTTCGTTTCCAACACATTTATCAACGTTGTAATGACACACATTGCTGGGTAAGTCAGGGCAGTACTCCGCTCGCATGAGGGACAGGTGGGGATTGAAATTATAACATCGCAAAATGATCTGTGTCCACTCGCGTGTGTACAGCGGTTGCCAAGTCGTTAAACGTCATTAAAATGGAAAGCGGCAAGACTCACTCGGAGTTGCCGTGTCGAATTACAAAACACGCTCGCTACAGCAAGCAATGCCAGGACCAGAGAAACAGAATTGTTCTCAGTTGGCAACACGCCACTGAAATCAAATATAGAAAAATGCTGACGTCGTGCTTCCCATACGTTTGTTCCCTCGACAAATTGTAAGTGCTGATGTAAATGTGACACCATTTCCTACACAATCAAAAGTGTTAAGTACGGATCTTGATCTGCTTCCCATCTCGTTGTTCTTCAACCCTGAACATCATCAATGAAAATTCAGACTAATTTGAGGAAATTTAATAGGTGTATATCAAACTGGTATGACTTTGGATTAATTAGTACCGAGAATGAGCACTCTGTTTTGAAAGGGTTCCCGACCCCTGGGGAGGGCGACAAACCCAATGGATGGGATTGACGCTTAGTTGTGTGCGGTGCGTTCAGGTGTCCCTTCGCAAGCAGGAGATCGCCGACCGACTGAACGCGTGGATGATGTTCAAGGAGAAAAATGCGGAACTGTGCGACTGGCTCGCCCACATGGAGAACAAGATGGCCCACGAGGCCCACCTCAACATCGAGGAGATGGTAGAGAAGCTAAAGAAGGTACAAATTCTGTGGTGTGGCATTCAGGGATGTTTGGATGTTTAAATGTTCAATGGGCCACTCTCGTGGCGTCCCCCCTGGGTTTTGCTCTGCGCCCCATTCATTTGCTGAGCACTTCAATATGGAGCACTTTCACCTGAAGTCACTTATTGTCACTTTTTACCTTGACAAGACTGGAATATTCTTTTTATAAAACTTTGTTCTGATCAAACCAATTCCATAAATTGCTTACCTTGATGAAGCTAATTAACTTGCCAAGTACATACTTCAGGTTCGCAACATCCCGTCATCTGTAAAGCTGACTGCAGACTGTGAAACCATGTGTGCTAAGCTAACAAGTTGGCCTCCGCGATGCTAACGGTCTCCCCGCCACTCAGGACTGCATGGAGGAGATGAACCTGTTCAGCGAGAACAAAAGTCACCTGAAGCAGCTGGGAGAACAGATCATCAACGCCAGCAACAAGACCAAAGAGAGCGACGTCAACGACGCCCTCTACGACATCAACGAGCGATGGCAGCACCTGTTCCACCACATCGAGGCCAGGTATGAGTGCCCCGGAACCGGGGGCCGCCTTTTCCGTCTTCGCCGGAGCGCGGCCACATCACGAACGAAAACTGCAGTGGTGGTGCGTTCCCGTCACGTCGCGCGACTCGCGTACGTCACGTGTAATTGCGTGTTGGAGGCGCTTGGGTGGGCTCTGTGTGAAAGTCAGCACACGTTTCAATACGGTGGGGGGGGGGCTTCCAGTCATGCTTACAACAATAGCGACGGATTGTAGGTAGATGAATCAATACATTTTACATTTTCAATACTTCCTTAGTTTTTGCGCAGTTAAAGGATTTGCATTTTGCATTTTCTCACTCCCAAAAAGCAAAGCAATTAAAGGCTGCTGATGGCAGCTTCTGTTATTTGATGCGCCGAAATGTTGGAAGTCTACGCCCCGAGTTCCCCACGCCCCCACCACCACCCCTGCCACGGGGGCTTTTCGCGTCCTTGGCATGAGTGCAACTTGCAATGAACGCAAAAGGTCACAGTGCTTCACTTTTAAGTTTCGCCACAAGAACTTGTGGAAAAATGGCCCCAAATGCGGGTTAGGCCTCTCGCAAACCCTCGCACCCGCCGAATTTGCTCAATTTCTCTTTGGTGACTCGCCCACTGGCGGCCCGCCGGCCGTAAGTTTGCCTCTGCCGACCGACCGAGCATTAGCGCCTACCATTTAGTCCCGTGAAATGTAAGGAAAGCGCAATCTGATGCCTTTATGTGCTTGTGCCCGGGAGGGTGCGGAAGCTGAAGGAGACTCTGGTGACGGTGCAGCAGCTGGACAACAACATGAAGGAGCTGCGCAGGTGGTTGGCGCGTGTGGACGCCCAACTGGCCCAGCCGCTCATCTACCACGTGTGCCACGCCGACGACATTCACAACAAGCTGGAGGGCCAGCAGGTCGGTCGCACGTCAACTGTGGCTCGCTCATTGTTTCCACTGCCGATTCTGACTCGGTCCCCAACGTCCTTTGACCCGATTTGCCATCCGACTCGGTATACGTTCAGCAAATTGGTTGATGCCCTAGCCAGTGAGGGCGTTTCAGGTACCGTTGGTATAAAATAGTTAAGTTGAGATGCACTTTACATTTCGTTGTTTATCCATTTTTGGTCCATATTCATTGTTCCCTCCATTATTCGCGGGAATAGCATAACTAGCAAATAATAAAACAATGACAGAAGAAATAATGAACACACAACATGCACTATTTACATCCTTAGTGCCTCAAAGCATGCTGGGAGTCGCTCCAAGCATGCTATTCCGTTTGCTGTGGTTTGATCATTTTATTTTCAATGTGGCACCTTGAGTTGACTAATGACTTTCCTAGACTGGCAGTGTGTGTGTGTGTGGGGGGGGGGGGGGGGGGGCTGTAAGTTTATTATAGTGCTTGTAAAATTAAAAGTGCAATTGTTGCTCACCGCCATAAGGTCGCTTAAGTGCGCGCTAAAACAGATGCTAGCATGCATGCTGACAATGTCACCAGTTTGTTCAGTTGTACTTCATTGGAGTCGTCGCACAAGATTTACAGATTTTAGAACTTGGCGCATTGCATTATAAGATGTAAGCCTTTTAAGTGCACCTTTTGGTCATGAAAATATAGTACATTGTGGAAAGGAAAAAAAATGTTTTGAGAGCAAAATCCGTGAGAATTCAGCACTGCGAATGGGTAAGGGCACACTGTTGACATTCTCTTGCACATCTGTATTTTCAATTTTATTGCTAAAAAATGTGTGGCAATATACCACATAAATTCACACGGGCATGAAAAGTTGTCATCATTATTATTTTCATTGTATTTCTCCACTGTGGCGGCATATATATATATATATATATATATATATATATATGTATATTTAGAGATTTTAAGACACAAAATAGTGACTAGAGCAGCATCAGGTCCTCATCTGTGGGACACGTTAAGGACGCTAATGCGCCCTTTGACCTCCAGGAGGTGCAGCGTGACATCGACGACCACGCGACGACGGTAGCATCAGTGGCGAGGTCGTGTGACATCCTGCTGCGCGACGCGGATGCTTGCTGCGGCGAGTCGGAACGTGACACCATCCTGCAGGCTGCGAGCAGTCTGGACCAACGCTGGCGGAACATCTGCGCCACGGCCCTTGAGCGGAAAATGAGGTCAGTTCCAGTTCCTGGGATGGGGGGGGCCTACTAGCCTGAGCTTGGGGGGTTCGCTATAAACGATTTGTGATCAACCATTTTTTAACAGGTAGCACGGTTAGAATGTTTCCCTCACAGTTCTGAGGACCGGTGTTCAAATCCGGGTTCTACCTGTGTGAACTTTGCATGCTCTCCCCGCTGTGCCTGCGTGGTGTCTTTTCTACGGGTACTCCGCTTTCCTCCCATATCCCCAAAACCTGCATTCATTGGAGACTCTAAATTGCCGACCTAGGTGTAATAATTGTGAGTGCAACTGTTGTCTGTCTCCACGTGCCCTGTGATTGGCTGGCAACCAGTAGAGCAGGGCTCGGGAACCTTTTCCTTTTCATATGGCAAATATTTTAAAACGTGGATCGTGCTTGATTTGCGTTAGGACCTAACCCTTGGAAATGATCATGAAGCCCTATTTTGGAACACTCAACACGGCCCTCCTACCCCATCCCGAAAAACGATGTTAGGATGAGACCCGACATGGCTCAGACCAGAGCGCGGTGGTCTGCACGAGTCACCGAAGAGTCGGTAGCCAGAGTGGAAGCTCGTTTAGCATTTGAGATGATTTCAGGATCGAGCAGACGTGGCGTCTGTGGTGCAAGTTCGTGGACGACTTGGCTTGCTTCGAGGACTGGCTCGAGGCGGCCGAGCTGACGGCGGCCAATCCAGACTCTGCCGACGTCCTCTACGCCACTGCCAAGGAGGAGCTCAAGAAATTTGAGGTGAACTTCTGACCACTGTTTATGGACCAGACCTTCTCTGATTGCAGAAAAGTGTAAAATTGTTTTGTTTGTCGGGGACTAGAATTGTTTTGCTGGGCGGGACCCATTTGAGTTCCGTTCTAACAACCTGAGCCTATTACACACAACGATTCTTCACATCTGAAGAAAGTCCCTACACCTGACAGTCAAAAGTGCTGTTACTGCTCCAGTAGTATGTGGTGAACTACAGATGCGCAACTGCAGTGGCACCATTCATTTTCAGAATAGCGCAGCCATTTTTATGCCTAAATACATCAAAGAACTTCACAAATGCTTCCCAGCCAGTGTTTCCAAGACGAAGCATGTCCTCCTCCCTGGGTCTGACTGCTGGCTCGGCACCTTCATTGCCAGCTCCCTCGTCTGCATTTGAACGGCTGTTCTGTCTAACCGGCTCAAATTGATAACTTTTAAAGGCCTTGATCGAGCATATATTCTTCAGTCTTCATGGGACCCTTCAGAATCATGTTCATCGCTCGAATCATTGGAAAATTCATCATCGCTCTCACATCGGTGTGGAACGGCAGCCATGTTTGTGTCTCATTGTTACGTCACGACCCTTCTTGGGATTTACCGCTGTGTGCTCGGGTTGTTCCGGCAAATTCAGCAATGTGTGATGAATTTTTGCTGATAATCGAAAACTAAAAATGTTTCCTTCGTAACTGATTCCAGATTCCAATTCAGCATTAAAAAAAAAAAAAAAAAAAAAAAGTTTAAAATAAGCAAAAGTTGCTTTGAAAACTTTACATAACCTTCAATAATGCAAACGACATTATTCCTCAGCAGAGCAGTAGAATAGGCCGTGTACTTCCGCCATCAACCTCCAATTCCTGTTCTGGAGGATTTTAGAGGCGTTTAGAGTCTCATTCCATGGTTATTTTTTTGAAAATGGCGGCCAAGTTCACCTCACACCTCAGGATAATCGCCGGGGATGATCTTTCAGAAAATAGCCGCCATTCGGGCCTACGCTGACCTTGATCACAAAGGGGGCGGGGGGAGGTGCTGACAAATCACGCGTGCAACCCCAACACCCCTCCTGACGTCCCGGCCACCGTTTTTTTCTGTCAGGCCTTCCAGCGGCAAGTGCACGAGCGTTTGACCCAGTTGGAGCTGGTCAACGAGCAGTACCGCCAGCTGGCCCGCGAGAACCGGACAGACGCCGCCGGCGAGCTCCACCTGAGGGTCGATGAGGGCAACCGGCGATGGGACGGCCTCCTGAGACGCGTGGCCGCCGTGCTACGACGACTCAAGGTGAGGAGTTTCACGGGAAACATTGGCACCGGATCCGCGGAAAGTATCCAGATGTCGACGCGAGGCAGTGGCATCCTCGGTGTCCGAATTTTGTGACGCGTGTCTGTGTGGGGTCTGTGGAGCTCGTCAGTCATCCACAGAAATAATCATTTAGCCAACAAGACTCTTCTTGGTTAGTGAGGACATTGAAGCCAAAGACTTCTTTGTTCAGTTCTGTATATTAGGTGTGATTTTCTCTTATTAATTGGTCAGGTGTTTTTGTGGTTATTGAAGGGTGTGGCTGGCGAATGATCGGATTAAGAAAATGACTAAAACATCGATCCTTTTATATCCGGGGCCAGTCCAGACACTGACCACAACTTTACTCACGGAGTCCCGAAAGGCTCAATGTCAGTCCCCGCCTCGAGTCGGTATGCTAAACTGGAGAACCAATAAAAAACAGCTCGATCAAACTTGAGGCCCGGAGCCAGAGCCGGCCCGCCGGCCGTCTCGTCTCAACTGTGTGATCCATAAAAGCAAATCCAGTGCATGGACTAAATGTTTCTTGCTAAAGTGCCCAAAATGTCAATTGTCTTCTCTTTTAATATGATTAAGCAGGTTTTGTGGCCAATGATACTTTTAAAGTCAAGTAGTAAAGCGTAATAGATCAACCGGTGTTTACTGGTTTCTGATTTTAAAATGGTAATCTGTCCATTTCTCGAGTATTTGAAATCATTGGAGGCGATCATACATTGACATGCTTCGGCCCCTCTGAGGGAGAGTGTGACAAAAGTCAGGTGTCCACCCCTGCACTGAAGGCACTTTTTTTTTGATTGATCTGCTAAACACTCCATTTTATTTTCTTTGTTTTTTTTGTTTTAGTGGAGGGGCGCAAAAGTAATAAACAGCTTCATGTGAGCAGATGGCGCGTTCGCCTCCATGTCCCTATTCGTGTCGGTCACTTGTAACCCGAGAAGACTTTTTTTTTTTTTTTTTGACCTGTCGAAGCGCCAAACGTCCGCCATCCGAGAAAAAAGTTGCATCCGTCGTCCGTCCGGCGGCGCACTTAACACTGTGACATTTAGCCAAGCTCAGCATTGAGGGATGAAGCGATTAGGCAGACAAAAGAAAGTTTCCACATGATGGATCCAGATAAGTGTTTGCTAAACTCATCCCAGTGGCCTCACCTCTCGCTAATCCCAGCAGGATGCGATACAATCGGTCGCTGATCAGGATATTGCAAACACAGAAGCTGCTTTTGATGGTTTTGTTAATGACTTGCCAGGGTTGCACTGAAGCTCCATTTTGATCGATGATCTTTAACCCCTTCAAGATATTCTCCGTTTTTTTTTTCAGCAGTGAACAGTTGATATTTTTTGTCAGTAACTCAGTGATTGTGCGGGACTGCCGTTTAACGGCAATCAAAGCGTCGAGTGCCAATGACGTCTCTCATCTAAGCCAGCACTCCTACATTATTAAACTGGAAAAGTACATAAGTGATGAACTGTGAGCAGTAGATGGAAGTGATGGGTCTCCTTTGGATGAGATCTGCATGGAAAAATCACAGATGGGAAAGCGCACGCGATCACCTATGATACCCACAAGAAAGAAGTCCTCTCAACAAGTCCCAAGTCAAATTGATACATTGATTAACTGGAAATACATTATTTTGCAATCAGAATAAGAAAGGAACATAACTGTAAATCTTGTTCTTCTTTTCCTTTGGGCTTGTCCCATTAGGGGTCGCCACAGCGCGTCATCTTTTTCCATCCAAGCCTATCTCGTGCATCCTGCTCTCCAACACTGCCCACTGTCCTCATGTCTTCCCTCACAACATCCAGCAACCTTACTTTGGTCTTCCTCTCGCTTGTTTGCCTGGCAGCTCCATCCTCAGCACCCTTCTACCGATATACTCGCTTTCTCGCCTTTGGACTCGTCCGAACCATCGAAGTCTGCTCTCTCGAATCTTGTCCCCAAAACATCCAGCTTTGGCCGTCCCTCTAAGGAGCTCATTTCTAATCCTATCCGAGCGAGAACCTCAGCATCTTCATTTCTGTCACCTCCGGTTCTGCTTCCTGTCCACCGTCTCTAATCCGTAAATCATGGCCGGCCTCGCCACTGCTTCATAAACTTTTCCTTTCATCCTAGCGGAGACTTTTCTGTCACATAACACACCAGACACCTTCCACCAGCTGTTCCAACCCCCGCTTGGACCCCTTTCTTCACTTCCTTACCACAGTCACCATTGCTCTGGATTGTTGACCCCAAGTATTTGAAGTGGTCCACCCTCGCTGTCTCCTCTCCCTGTAGCTTCACTCCTCCCCCTCGACCCCTCTCATTCACGCACTTATATTCTGTTTTACTTCGGCTAATCTTCATTCCTCTCCTTTCCAGTGCACGCCTCCATCTTTCTAATTGTTCCTCCGCCTGCTCCCTGCTTTTACTGCAGATCACAATATCATCTGCGAACATCACGGTCCAAGGGGATTCCGGTCTAACCTCATCGGTCAGCCTATCCATTACCACAGCGAACAGGAAGGGGCTCAGGGCTGATCCCTGATGCAGTCCCACCTCCACTTTCAATTCTTCTCTTACACCTCAGGGCTGTTCTGCTGGCCTCATTCATGTCTTGTACTATTGTAGCATATTTCTCCGCCACAGCAGATTTGCACATGCAGGCCCAAAGTTCCTTTCTTGGTACTCTGTCGTGGGCTTTCTCTGGGTCTCCAAAGACACAATGTAGCTCCTTCTGAGCTTCTCTGTACTTTTTCCACGAGCATCCTCAAGGCAAATAATGCATCTGTGGTACTCTTTCTAGGCACGAAACCATCCTGTTGCTCGCAGATACTGACTTACGACCCAAGTCTGCCCTCTACTACTCTTTCCCATAACTTCATTGTGTGGCTCATCAACTTTATTCCTCTATAGTTGCCACAGCTCCCTTTGTTCTTAAAAATGGGAACTAGCACACTTTTCCTCCATTCTTCAGGCATTGAAGCAAAGGAACATAACTCTAAATATTGTGCTAATAATTTGTAAATAGCTTCTGTCAAGTGTAAAAATTACAGTTGACTGTGAATGTTTTGGGATTTTTTTTTTTTTTTGCCATCTAAAGCACTTTTTCCCTTGTTGTAGCTGCTTGTTGTATATTTGAAAAGCACTATTTGGATGTTCGAAAAAAAAAAAATCATTCTGCAAAAATACGGTATTTCGCAAAAAGCTCGTTTCCTCACTTTGTACGTTCCAAAATATGTGATTTGGTTGAAACCGGCCGAATTTCTACTGCTGATTCCTAAGAAACGGGAAAAGTTATTTTCTAATGAAAGAAGAGTCTAATATCTGATTTGATGGATTTGGCGGTTCACGCAATATTGTGAAGGTCTTTTCTGAAGAGTTCATTTGAAAATTTTCATGCACATTTTAAAAGGCATTTTAGAGCTTGTACAGTCGGTTGCCATGTTTGTGGAGCACAAAACCGGATCGGCCGTGACGTCACGCTGGCACGCTGAGGAGTGATAATGTAGGTTTCTTAGCGACCATTCTGAAAGGTTCTGGCCGCCCCACTCGTTTGGAAGCAACACCAGCAATTGAAGCTCCCGGGAGAGATTCACCTTCAGATGGCGCAAGATCCGCTGACAGGGGTCATGTTTTCAAGCACAAACCAAATTCCGGTGTAGGAGTGACGCAAGAAGGGAGTCCCCACTTGGTGCACACAAAACAAAGTATTTAAAGTGGTGTTTGATTCAAAATATCAGTTACTGTCGCTCTTTGGGATTTTTGGGGAAACTATGCCTCCACGGGCCTCTTTCAGGACAAACTGAACAGACAACGGCAACGCAGTAATCGATTTGACCGAAAAGGCAGAGAAGAACACAGGTGGACTTTAGAACTGAAGAAGCAAAAGGCTCTGCGTCACATCTCCATTTTCCTCAAAGCGGGAACAACGGCCACGATGACTGAGACACAACAGTGAAAAATCTTGCAGATGCTGACATGAACGTTTTGGTGTGTTCAGCATTTCACATCGCAGAGAGAAGATTTGGAGAGCACTCGCGAGGGTATCCTAATGTGTCTGACGGAGATGGACCTGCAGCTCACCGACGTGGAGCACTTCTGTGAAAGCGACAGGGAGGACAAAATGAGGCAGCTGAAGGTACTGTGGGTCCGCCGGCTCCCACCTGGACTGTCGCAACCAGCTAAGCTAAAAGCTAAAGCTAATCTCATTCTCGTTTGTGGCGTAGGCCTTCCAGCTCGAGATCACGTTCAACGCCAACAGGATCGACGCCCTCATCGTTTTTGGCGAGAACCTGATTAAGAAGAGCGCTCCTGTGGACGCGGCACTCATCGAGGAAGAGCTGGAGGAACTGCATTCGTATTGCCAGGAAGTCTTCGGCCGCGTCGCACGTTTCCACCATCGCCTGCTTTCCCGCCGCCCAGTCAGTAACCCAGACCATTTCACAGACAATTTGGAGAACTCGTCCAATAGATCCAATTCTAACGTGCCGCTTCCTGTAGGTTGAGGTTCTGGAGGAGGAGACATGTGACTGGAGGAACCCTGCCCAAGCGAGCGGCGCGGTGTATTCATGGAGGGACTCGTTCAAGAAGGACGCGGCTGAACTCCAGACTTTGGAACATTCCGGAAGAGAGACGCCTATCAGCGTGGACTCCATCCCGCTGGAGTGGGACCACACTGTCGACTTGGGAGGGTCCTCGTCCCGCCAAGATGCAGACAACGCCGAGGACATCGCGTTCGTCCGCACCCTGTCAGGTAACGTCGGTGGGGGGTGCGAAACAAGCACAAACACTGTGTTGCCATGAAGGGTTATTGCCCCCTTCTCATGTATGCTTACATTTTTGCATATTTCCACACAAATATCAGACAAATAGAACCTCGGTGAATTTAAAATGCTGTTCTTAAACAGCGATTTCATTTATAGGGGGGGAAATGATTCTAAGTTACCTGGGCCTGTGTGCAAATGCAATTCGATCCATCCATTTTCTGACCCGCTTATCCTCACGAGGGGCATGGGAGTGCTGGAGCCAATCCCGGCTGTCATTGGGCTGGAGGCGGGGTACACCCTCAACTGGTTCCCAGCCAATCGTAGGTCGCACGGTGACAGACAACAGTCGCACACGCAATCGTAAATAGGGGTAATTTAGAGTCTCCAATCAATGCAAAAAAATTTTGGGGGATCTCCAAGGAAAACCGCAGTGGCCAGAGAAAAGCCACACAGGCGGAGGGGGAGGGGGGTGGGGTGGTGTTGTTTGATTTGTACCGTGGTCTTCAGAACTGTGAGGCCAATGCTCTACAGCTGTGTCACCATGCTGCCGCAGAAGGATTTCCCCCTTTTTTAAAATCATGGATTAATCGTGGCTAACCACATTTTTGGGTTAATTTTCACTGATCACAGCCAAGCCTGATTAGCTCCACATCAAGAAATCAGACAACAGAATCTGATGGATAAAATCGAGTTGAAGGAAAAAAAGATGTCAAAAAAGAACTGTTGAGAAATAAGGTGACTGGCATCTGTCTGTCTTGAAATCCTTACAAAAGCCATTTATCAAGCTTTAGGATTCAAATGAACCATAGGGAGAGCCATTCACCTCAAACGGAGGAATGATAGAACAGTAGTGAACCTTCCGAGAGAGTGGCTGGCCTGCAAAGATGACCCCAAGAGAACAGGAATGACTCATCCAGGAGGCCACAAAGGAACTCAGGACAACTTGCAGAGAAGTGCATGCACGCCTTCCTTGCCGCAGTTGGGGTTAGGCTGTATGACACAACAAGGAGGGCAAGAAGAACGCGTTCCAAGGCCAAAACTACTGATGATCATGAACAACAGAAAAGCTCGTCTTACTTTTGCAAAAGAAAACAAAAAAAGACTTTTGGGTAGAATATTACACGGACTGAAGCACACGAGAACAAACAAAAACGCACCACTGAGTCAACTTCTGAACGGCTTTGAAAAAAAGTAAATGAATGTTTTGGAGTGGCCGAGCTTAAAACCCCAGACTTGAATCCATGACCTTCCATCCAATCCATGACCGGCATGACCTTCAACAGGCCATTCACCTCCATTTTTGCTGAATTGAAAGAATTTTGCAAGCAAAAGTGAGCCAAATTCTCTCCATAGAGCTATGAAAATCTCTTTGCCAGCTAGTTCTACAAAATGCTTGATTTCAGCTGGCCCAAGCAGTTCTTAGGTTGAGGGGGCCCTTACTTTACACACTCAGCCTGGTAACTATTTTTGGTACCTGGACATGTTCAGAAAGAAATCTGTTCAGTGATTTTTCCACAGCGAAGTCTACAAACGACACGCCAAGCTGGCATCATCCCGCCTCCCCGCCGAGAACGGCGCTTAGCCAGCGTGTCCGCAGCGCTTCATTCCACCAGCAGGGCTACGTAAGGAAGCGTCGCATCCGAGAAGACGACTTTTGCCATTGTTGACCAGCGGTCATGTGATCAGGTGAAGCTGATGTCCGAGTGCAGCGGAAGCATCGATGACGTCAAGCGAGTCAAGTTGCTCCTCGACGATGAGCAGAAAGTGGAAAATCTCCCTCCAGCTAGTCAACCTGGTCTGACCGGTGGCGCTGCGCCGAAACGTACGGCAACAGGTAAGACCCGAGCGTTGTTGGGAATCCCTCTTTATCCATTATGCGGTGGGCCACGAAAGGTACTGCAAGTGGCAAGCGACCCCCACCTCCCGCCATGCCCAAAAAGGTACAGGTTAGGTTCAAATGCAGAAGCAAAGCTTGTGAGAGGAAGTCAGCCGAGTTGTGTTCCAAAGGTATTTTGAGCTTCACTGGTGACTCGGTACAAAAACCGAATACTGTGATTCGGGAGTTTTCTATGAATCGAGTCACCTTTAAAATCCATATAAGAACGTGGATCTAACGTTTTGCGTGATCAGTCACTCCGTCTCCACGACGAAGTCGACTCTTTTTTTCCCCAAAGTGTCCAGGTCCGCTGAATAGAATAGAAATAGAAAAGTGAGTCATGAAATGGATTCTTGGTACTAATCTTCACGGTGGCCGGTGTAGGCGTGATCCAGCGCTGGGAGGTAGCGCAGGCCCAGTGGGTCCAGCAGGAGAATGACATCCGTCAGAACCCGCAGCAATGGCACCAGCTCAGCGCCAGACTCAGGGACGTCACTTCCTGGCTGAACAGGAAACTGCCCGAGCTGGAGGCGCTGCAGATGATCCCGCCCTCCACCGGCGTCGCAGACTTTGAAGACAACGTCAGGACGCTCAAGGTAGTCCCCATCTTCTACTCTTTAAGATTCCCCTTCTTGAAATTTCGCCTCTGCCCAGTGGTTTCGGTTCATTCTTTTTGTTAAATCTGAGTTAGCTTACACGTTAAGAAGTTGACACAGCCTGGAATAAAGCTGATTCTGATCGTAACAAGGAAACGCATTCTCCACTCGTGTGCCGATTTTTCGAATTTTTGAAAAAAAAAAATTTCTTCCAGGAGATGCAGCACGCTTTCTGTGCGCACAAGCGCCTGATGATCTCGGTCAACCTGGCCATTGGTCACTTCCTGCTCGCCGGTCGCCACGACGACAGCGAGCAACTCAATCGGCTAAAAGCGGGGCTCGGCTCGGCTAACCACGGCTGGATGCGAGCCTGCGGCGCTTTGGAACGCTGGGAGGCGGGCCTTCGCGCTGCACTTATGCAGTGTCAGGTGGAGAAAATAATGACTCGCATGTTTGGTTTTTAGTTTGCAATTGATACGATTTGACTTGGCAGGAGTTCCACGAGTCACTGCATTCGTTGCTTTTGTGGCTCGCTCAAGTCGCGCAAAAACTCAGCGAGATAAGCGAGCGTCGCCCTTCAGCCTCTTACGCCGCCCTGCTGGAGCAACAGAGTAAACTGCAGGTAAGAAACCGGCGCGGCGCGCCACCTGGGGATCTCGCCTCGTACAGCGTGTTCCTTCAAGTGCGCTCGGCGTCGCCCCCTCAGCAGTTGCAAGAGGAGCTGCGGGGACGCCGGGAGGCTGTGGCGTCGCTTCACGCCGTCGGCACGCAGCTCCTCCTGGAGCCGGGCCGGGACCACGGGGATTGGGTGGAGGCCAAGGAGAAAGTTCACGTGGTCAGCAACAAGATGAAATTGCTACTAAGGCACATTCACGAATGCCTCAGCGGCCTGAACCAAGACCTAAACAGCCTCGAGCACCACAAAGTATGTCTCAGAATGTTGAACTTGACGGCAGCCTCTGCTGGATACTAACAGACGCGATTGCAACATTTTGTACTTGTGTCAGGTGGAAGAGGAGGAGCCAGTCAATGACCCACAGGCAGACATGCAAAGAAGGTACGAGTCCCTTCTTTCTGCATCTGCATTTGGGAAACGACAATAAATGCCACATGGAGACTGTTGGAAGGTTGCCCATTTGGAAGACATCACGAGCGCAGAGGTTCTCATATGGATTTTGTCAGTGTTTGAATGACACTCCGGACTGTAGATATGATCTGAATTGAAACCATGACAACAACAAAAAGATACATTGTTAAAATGCTTTTCAATGGCGGAAAACTAACAGACAGAGATGACAATTATACATAGAATACAACAGTTTTTGTGACATTTTTCACCATCAGTTCTGCTGCTCTTTCTGATGTGCTTTCCTTGGCCATCGGGGGCAGTAAAGGTCAAAGATACTGTTCACTGAGGTGTGAGTCCAACGATGAGCCCAGTTGCAATATATTGTTGTGGACTGGATTCAACGGCGCATCACATCATCATTTCTGCAGGGTGTGTCCTTTCTTGAACTTCTGATGCCTCTCTAAGCTCAGCAGTACAGCAGTAATGTGAGTTGTTCTTTGGAGAGAATCAATATGGGTTAGGGTAGGCTAACCCGAACCCTTCACAAAGTTCTAGAGACCTGTTGAAGATCTCTGTGAAGACGAGAGCAAGTTGGCTTGCGTAGACTTTGAGGCAGATGAGGACACAAGGTCTGGGCCCGCGGGGCACTTTGTTGATCTGTTGATGTTTGAAGATCTGCCTCACGTCCCTTTGGTGGATGCCCAACGGCAGAGTGGAGGGTGGTGCGGCTTCGTGGCTCCGTGACGTGGAAGTGTCTGTTTCAAATCTGCAGTCAAAGCTATTTAGGTTCGGCTAGGCTTTTCGGCTACCCCGTTCTTGTTTTCCATAGGGGGAGAACGTGGCTTGTAATGAGTGAGCGATTGTCATCCACGCTCGACTGATTTGGCGTCATTTGCGCAAAGAGTTTATTCCAGTTTAGCTGCACAGACCCTCTTTGCAATTAAGTCTGACTCTAAACCACGGCTTGTTGTAGTTGAAAATGCGTGAGGTTTTTGTTCTTACACATCCTCACAGCAACTGACATACACAGGAACTCAACTAGGCTGCGCGCCGGATTTTGCAGTCGAAGCAGCTTTGAAGTTATAGTTTTGCCTCGGCGGTCCACTTTTTAACTGATTTTACCAAACGCTTCCCACTCTTAAGTGCCTCCCTTTATGTACGTGTTACGTAGAGTCAGCAGTGATCCGAGTCTAGGTGTGCGTGGAGAATTGCGCGGTATGCGTTTTTAATGAAAGTATAACAGTGGTCTGGAGTTAAGCTGTGTTAAAATCGCCGAGGATAATGAGCTGTGAATCTGGGTGTTTTTTTTCCCAAGTCTCGTTTACCTGCTGCGTTAGCAGTGCTGCGTTTGTGCTAGCTTGAGGCAGAATGTAAACGCGAGAATGAAAGAGGCATATTTACGTGGCGAGTAAAACTCTTTACAGTTCAAGAACAATGACTCCAAAAGTGGGCTGCAGTGTGTGCTTATCTGTGTAACATCAGTGTACCATTTCTCATTGATATAAAAGCATATTGCACCGGTCATCCCGAGACTACCGAAAAACACACAAATGTATTCAGCAGCAGGGAGAACTTGCCAGAGGCGCCATCTTGTATTAGCATTAGCATTAAGCTAGTGGTCTGTTATTTTTCTGTTTAGTTTTTGAATCAAATTCAACCAGGAGTAGCAACAGAGCTGTCTTGGACAATCACTCAGGATTTGGTAAAGTCCACCTTACGAGTTCGCAATCAGAGTGTGCAAATAACCTCTTCTTCTTCTTCTTCTTCTTTCGGCTTGTCCCATGCATTGGAAAAGTCACATCAAAGCACCACAGCTCCTAATTCAAATTGAGGTTTTCACGATGCATACCAAAGTTTTGGGACTCAGCTCGTCGTCTGGCCAAAGTCGGCAATGCGTTCCAGTCTAACTTTTGCATGTTCCTCTTCATTTGCATGCAGGGGTGCGGACGTCGCCCCCGCCCGCCGCCGGCCTCTGCTGTACCGCCTGCTGCGGGATGCGTTCCCACTGCACGTGCTGTTGGCACTGCTGCTGGCGTTGGCCTGCTTGGTGGCGGCGCCGGCGCACGAGCAATCCGACAGCTGCTCGCTCACCAACAACTTTGCGCGCACCTTCTACCCCATGCTGCGCTACACCAACGGACCCCCGCCCACGTGACAGCACCCCCACCCACCCTATGTGTGCGCATGTGTGCTTGTTTCAAAGCCAGAAGTGAAGACAGTTGAATTTTTGTGACATACGTGACACAAATCGGTTGAGTTTATCAAAAGGACGTTTTGTTTTGTTTTTTTTGTCATTGAAAAAGTTTGTGGACTTCAAATTGTCAGTGAATTTTGTACATTATATACAATTTATCGTCTTCCCATGCAATGGAAATCCTCTGCTTATCAAACTATTACGACGTTATTTACATAACAATGCAACCACTTTTTTTTCCCCAGATTTTTTTTTTTTTTTTTTTCCCAGCTCAAAGCTGCTTTTTCCCCAGGAGATTTTTTTCAGTCCAGATTGCGACTTTTCCGCTCAAAGAACGTTTCCTGCAACATTATAGTACAATTGTCATAATAGTATTCAGACTTTAGTCTCGTTGTATTCCAACTTTATTTCATGTCATAAAATTTATTCTCATTCTAACGTTATCCTCAGAACATTGCGACTTTTACACAAGTATTTTAAACCCAAGTATAAGACATTTATGACAGAACACAATTATGTACTGTAATGTGAAAAAAATAGCTATTCACATCTTTTTCTCAAATCTTACATTTTTGGTTTAGTTTCTTAACATTTTGACATTTATTTAAAAAAAAAAAACACAACAGTTCTTCAGATACATTTTTCCAAATCAACTTCAGTTTTACGACACCTCTATAAAAGATTTTAAAGGTTTTTTTTTCCCCCGTTTGGATGAACGTTGAATCAAATAATGTACTTCAATTTTTGAAAACAGTCGACTGTGGTGCAACGCGTTTAGCATCGGCTTTTGAGTCCATCTGCAAAATGGACAAAAACACAGTGGAATATTTTCCATAGATTTGTCGTTTTTGCTTCTATTGGTCAATATTGAGTGAAAAAAAATTTATTTGCAGTTTTCGTGTTTGTCAGAACGAGGACACTAATGGACAGTGTGAGCTAAACAAGTGACAACAACAAAAAAAAGAGAAAATATGTCCGATAGATTGTATTGCTTTGTGTTTGTTGCATGAAATGATAGATTTAGTTTTAAGATGCACAAGCGAGCTAGGAAACTCGTCTGCTAGCTTGAAGCTACCAGTGACAAAAAGTGCAAACTGAAATCCTCTTCAAATGGTCCTGAGTAAATGTAGTCCGGCATCTCGATTGATTTTCCCCATAACGTCGATCACTCAATTTGCGTGAATTTGCAATTTGGTTGAACTAGGCTACCCTTTTGCGTAATCGTCATTTTCAATTTCAGATTAGCAACTCAAATGCAGCAATCGCCAATGAATCAAACGCGTCCCTAAATGCAAAATTATTCTCGACCTTTTCAGTGTATTAAAAAAAAAAAAGTTATGAATACAATATTGGACTCACTTATCCAATTTACTCATCTGTTGATTTTTGACAAGCCTCACTCAGCGCCCTCTGCAGGTAAAATCAAAAAACAGCGCAAGATTTTCAACAGTAATTGTGTGTGCAGTTTGTGTAACAATATGAACATAATCCTTCATAGAATGTTGAATTTAACATAGCCAAGGAAAGAATTTGTGACAATACACAAGTCAAGTGTGCACTGTTTATTTGGCTACACTTTGATTTCTGGAACAAATGTACGAAAACACTTTCAATAAAGGCATCATCAGTGGGGTGCGCTTAAGTATTGCAAAGAACAGGACTTAGCATGCACAGACTACGAGCGGTAGGAAAAGCGATGACAACTATACAAAGTGACCCACTTTCAACAAGTTCCACAAGCAAAGACGCCGATTAAAAGTTCAAAACTGCAAAATTCTCAGATAACATGAAGGCCAAAATTGGCCTTTTGTGTTCCAATGGGTCAGTAATTTGAATTTAGCCGTTACAAATGAAGTGCAAAGTTTGTTCCGGCTGTTGCTTGAAAGAGCAAGTAAAATGTGTCATGCAAGTCAGCACCAGGTTTGCCATGAAGTTTTGAGTTTTGAGGTGGAGACAGACAGTGAAAGCGGCCACCTTCCTTTCCCCACGACACAGGACAGCTCCGCCGACTCACCACGGGATGCTACGAAGAATAGTAACGTTTCAGAGAACGTGACACAGTGTGGCCCTTGTCATGACAACCACAGTGGCGGCTTCATTTATGATATGGAAACGTCAACGGAGGAGATGGATGATTTGGAAAAATAATCATCCAAACGGTTCCAGGACGTCGCAAACTTTCAACTTTGGGCGGGAAACCTCAAGAACATAAAGAGCAAGCTTTCATTTGAATGACGACTCGACAACTTTTTGATAGGGGGACACGCCGAGCCCTTTTTTCAGTTCAGTCTGCCGTGCAAATTAGTTTCCACGGCGACATCGTCGAAAAGGCCAAAGTTGCGAGGGGCGGGGTCACCCAAATCCAATGACCACGTCTCTGCGGGGAACAAGCTGGAAACCAATCGTACAGAAATGAGTTCCACCATGTGTATTAGCTTAAAAAAAACAACTTGATAGGGGTACATCCATTTTCTTCCCCTTCTCTGAGGTCGGGTCACGGCGGCAGGGAAGCCCAGACTTCCCGCCCAACACCAAAAAAGACAGCATCATACAATATAAATACAATTTTCTTTCCATCGACATTTCCTGACCGATTGCAACCGTTCCGAGCCTAACATTTCGCACCACACTGCTCCACTTTATTTATTCCACAGCATTTAAGTTGACCTTTCCACATTCACACACAACTTTGACCCAAATCAAATTCTTTTGTTTCCATTATGTATGTGCCCGCTTGTTTGGAAATAAGTCAAATCGCGTCAAGGAAAAAGGAAGACAAAAACTTGGCCACAATTGGACATGAGATTTTGGTGAAAAAATGTATGTCAAGGCCACATTGCCCAGCCTGAGCTGGAACACTTTGTTAAAAAAACGACGATGACAAAAGGATTTGGCGGGCCTCACCCGTCGCTCACGTGAGCGAGCGCCATCTTGGGGTGCCTGGCGTGTCCGGCGGAGGGCAATTCAGTCGTGCGGCAGACCAAGCGTCGGCCGTACGCGTCCGACGCCGTGACGCCGGACATCTGCGAGCCGCCCGACGTGTTGGCTTCCAACATCTCCAGGAGGAGGTCATAGACCAAGACCACGTTCTTCCGCTTCATGTTGGACAGATGGTCCATGCCCTTGTTGCTATGGAGATGACAAACACAGTCAGCAACTTTCAAGATGCAGAATACGTGAAGCCGGTTGCATGTCGTCGCTGCCGGGAAGAATCCTCGCATCTCCGAAAGAAAACGGTCGCTTTTGTCCGGTTGAAACCACGTTTACACATACATTTGGGCGAGAAAAATGGATTTTGTAAATGACATTTTCCAGTTTTATCAGTTATCTCTTCATGCGAGAATAACACCGGTGAACAACAAATTTGTTCTGTCATTTCTTTATTTATTATCTTTAGGGCGGAACTGTGGGTCAGCCGGAACGCGTTGGCCGCACAGTTCCAAGGTCCCGGGTTCGATCCCGGCCCCGCCTGTGTGGAGTTTGCATGTTCTCCCTGTGCCTGCGTGGGTTTTCTCCGGGCACTCCGGTTTCCTCCCACATTCCCAAAACTTGCAACATTAATTGGACACCCGTCGGTGTGATTGTGAGTGCGGCTGTTTGTCTTGATTGTCTTAAAACGGTGGTGAGGGGGGGGGGGAAATGATGGCGGATGAGAGACAGTGGCCCTGAACAGACAACAGGAAGCAGAACAAATGAAGATGTTACGGTTCTCTCGGGGGGTGAGCAGGTTGGAGAGGATTAGAACTGAGCTCAAAAGAGGGACGAGGTTAGGGTTAGAAGGGAGCTGATGGGTCGACACAAGGTCGAGGATAAATGCCAACGGGTGGACACAGCTAACAAAATGAGCACACGAGACGTGGAAAACATGAACCAAAAACTTACCCAACCAAAACGTAGACCATAACACCGCACCCCCAAATAATTAACGACATTTTGGTTACAATTTTTTTTTTTTCCCCCAGTCCCCAGCTTGCTTCTATATTTATCTATTTATTTAGGAGTGGGGCAATTTTCAATGAATAATAAATACATGAAATATATTATTTGTGAATTTCCGCTACTTGTGGCCGGGCCGGGTCAGCCCCCTATGCCGAGGAATGTTAATGTGAAGCGTACGGGTGTTCTTCCCCACAGCAACAACATTCGTCACGTCCAAATAACGCCTGGCGCAAAGGCTCGGTGCGCATTGGGAGCATAAAAATAAGCACAGCAAACCTGACATGTCGGATGTGAGACAGGAGCATGGTGAGGTGTCCGAGGCGCAGCGTCTGCTGCTTGCTACTCAGGCCCGACTTAGAAATGGACCAGACCAGAGCGTCTATCACAAGGTCCAAAAGACGCAAAAGTTTCTTCCTGCTGGCAAATTCTTCTGCTGTCTGAGGAGAATTCGTGCAAATGTCTAAAATGCAACAAATGAATCTCAATCACAATTTGAAGTCAAAAACTGCCACAATCAAATGCCTAACAAACCAACCGTGATCCCCACCAGGCCATGTAACCTTATCTCTGAACTAAAACCCGAACATAAGGTGAAGGCCCTAATCTAGTCCAGTCGATTGAATTCAATTCAATTTCGACGCCAACCCAAACCCTCAGCGATGCATCCAAATCTTACCGCGAAAACAAACCAACAAGAAAAGATGGCCTGGCTCGAAATTGGAATTTAAACACGAAAGCAGAATTCTAACAAGTGTTAAAACTCCATTTTGAAATCTTGACAATGAAAGATTGGAAAGCATTGCATTCTGACTTGAGTTGAGGAGGATCATGGCCTTCAGGCAGACATATTCTTCACGTTGAAGTTTGAGTTCTCTGAATCGGGACGTTGCCGCCAGCAACATGTCAAAGATCTCCGTGATGCCCTCCACACACTCGCCCTCCTCCCTGGAAAGCACACACAAGAAGACCAGCGGCGGGTCACCCGATTATTTTGCGTCAGGTAGGAGGATAATACATATAAATACAGCCTTGAGATAGGAGTTGATAACCCTTGAAGAAGCACGTCAAGGTTCTGGCGTGGCCGAGCCAGTCTCCAGACCCAAACCCAATAGAAAATCTTTGGAGGGAGCTGAAAGTCCGTGTTTCAAACGTTTGACCTATGTAATTGCAAAGAAAGGCTACTGTACCAAATATGAACATTGGTTTTCTCAGATGTTTCAATACTTATTTGCAGCCGTATCACACAAATAAATCGTTAAAAAAAAAAATCATACATTGTGATTTCTGGATTTTTCTTTTTTAAATGATATTTCTTACTGTGGACATGCACCTATGATGAAAATTTCAGACCCCTGCATGATTTCCAAGTGGTAGATCTTGGAATATACCAGGGTGTTCAAATACTTATTTTCTTCAGTGTACAAAAGGAGGAAGCGTCATGAATGTCCGTTTGCTATCTTTATGCCTTCAAGGTCTGAGCTGACGTTTATTAGCGCAACACAACCGCACGTACGTACGTACCTTCGTTCGTGTGTGTGTGTGTGTGTGTGTAGCCTTGAGTGAATGACAAACCAAATTACGTCAGACAACAATCACAGAATTTAGGACAACATGAAAAAACAGCCCCTGAAAACACTCCCAAGCTTAACTTTTGCGAACAGGGCACATGTGGACAAAGGGTGGACTGGTAGCCATCAGACCTGTTGACTTTGAAGTCAGGTGAGAAGATGAGCTTCCCAGGATGGTCGACCGATCGCCACATGAGACCCAACATGAGGATCTCCAGCCAGCAGCACTTCAGCAACTGGATCTGGTCGCACAGACTCAGCTCCACAAAACCTCAACACACAGACCCGGAAAAAAGACTCTTACGCATACACCCAAACGCCAAAATAAAAATACAAATATGACAAACAGAAAAGCAGGAATCTCATTTGAGATGCACAAAACTGATCAGAGACGCCAAAAAGTTTGGGGAATTTGCGTCCACTTACGCAGAACGTTGCTTCACGACGCATGTGTGCAAGACTCCAATGAAGCGCAGTTTGCGGGGTTGAAATTGACAAATTCATCAGGAAAGAAAATCATCTTAATGCTTTCAAAGATCCAATCGGATGAAATATACACAGGGAACGTGCTGCAAAGCAGCACAGAAAAAGCAAACCAAACAGAAAGCAAACAAAAGCCCAACAGATGCACACACTCTGGACGTGCAGTTCAGATAGCAGGGCTGGGAGAAAGTTGCCATTAGCTGTATTTATGACAGTACGTGAAGTGCAATCATTTCAATACAGTAAGTTATTTGTGTTATGTTATGTTTTTCTACCACACCGTCATGTAATGTTGATTTCACCTAAAAACGTAGGTCAGTGGCCAGCCGGCCCGTGAGTGCCTTGAAGTCTTTGGTCTTAAATACGAGAAAATATGTCTGCAAAAATAATTGAGTATAGAGTACACAAGTACACGCAATCAATGAAGTCATGTAAACAGACACATTGCTCCATCTTGTGACTTGTGATCTGTGATTTGATTTTTTGAAATTCGCTGATTGGTGTTCAGTCCTAAAAATTCTGGTAACGTAAAGCCCAATTGCAATGTTCAATCATGCAAGGATGTCTTCCAAGTCCAGACTCGCTCCAATGCGCCGAAATATCCTCCGAGTAGTCTTTACCCAGATTTGATCGGCCAATTTTTTTTTGCCGGTCGGCTTCGATGTCACAATTTGCCGAGCCGATCAGTGTCTCGGAGAAAGTCGCCGTCTTTCACAGTACATACGAAACAAATATTGTGCACTTTTTCGTCAAAGACGACGACGACATCTTTACAAAGCCAAACACGCTCATCTCACTCCCTGTCTGAGTGTCAACAAACGCTATTTCCCTGGCGGCGGTAACGAGACGAGCTGCGTACGGTGACCGGCGAGGGCGAGACGCCCCGTCGCGTCGTCATTACCTGGTATCTTCTTGGCCCAGCTGATCATGAGGACCAGCTCCTTGTCGGCCAGGTTGGTGAGCGACGTCATCATGCTGGCCTCGGTGAACGGCTTCTTCAGCTCCTCCATCAGGTAGATGTCAGGCGGTTCCGCCTCCACGATTCGTGCGATGAACTCCTCGGGGCTCATCTGGGGGGCGAGCGGGGCCTCCGGGTGCACGTGGCGCCCGGCCCGGGCCGCCGGCCCCACACCCGCCCGCGCCAGAACCCGGGGCTGCGGCGTCCCCCGGCGGTGTTGGCGGACGCCGCGGTAGCTGCAGCGCTCGCGCCTCACGCCTGAATCATCATCACAGAATGAAGAAAACAAAAAGGAAGAACAAGACGACGACATAAGATGGATTGAACGCCATCGACGTTGACGGTTAGGTTAACCCACGATTTGAAGTTAACATTCGGGGGATGCAAGACGTACCAAACTTCATCATGCCAACTTCATAGCATTTGCGCAGGCGGCAGGCCTGGCAACTTTTGCGGCGGTTCTTGTCGATGGTGCACTGGTTGGTGGCAGGACAGATGTAATCGTTGTGTCCTATGAATGGGAAGGGGCAGAAGTGGGAATAAGTCACATGACCAAGTCTCAAAGCTAAGCTTGCACTTCGCAAGTTAGCGTGGCCAACCATCAAGCAATCTGCGTGGAGACGGCTCATTAACCCAGTTGAAGCAAGTCTTAAATCTAGTGGCACATTCTTGCTCGATCACAACGCATACCCGCACATTTGGAGACTTGGAGCTCGGAAAGCGCAACGAAACATTCGGCCACTCTGCGGTCGGAATGCATTTTTGGCCAGTTCGGCCGTGCTGCGGTCAGCGCAATAAATAGCCACAATAAATTTGTTCTTCGCTTAGTGTTACCAAATTAATCAACAACCATTTTCGAAATGGACAAATTGCTTCAAAACCTTGTTGAACGTCCTCGGATGGCAGTCTCTCAAAACAAACTTCTCCAATTTCTGGTGTCCTCCAAGAAAGCAGACTCATTATCAATGTTTTTTTTTTTTTTCCCTTCCAAATTAAGACATGCAAACAATCTTCTTTTTTGGCAAAACTAACACTAAAACTAACCCTTTTGACTTTTTGATGGATGTTACGGTCCAAACCGGGAACTGAATCATCTTTCGTTTCTTCTACTTTATACATTGCCTGCGCTGTCAGTTTGAAACAATGTCCTCTTTAGATAGGATGGAATAAAAAAAAAAAAAAAAAACATTGTTTGATCGGATTCATTGAATAATTTGCGAAAAATTATCACAGAATTGAAAGATCCCCCCCCCCCCCCCGAAAAAAATAAAATGCATTGACTTGCCAAGTCGTGTACGCCAAGCGTAAGCCAAACAAGCAAGCAAGCATGAGCTTCAATTGACCCCTCCGTATAAATGGCGTCATCCGCGTCGCTGACCAATCAGAGGCCAGAGATCTGCATAAACCACGCCCCTTCCCTCAGACAACGTTGCATGGTCCAGTATAGCTTTTGTTAGCGTTTTATCGCGTATTTGGGTTCTTTAACAATAGATATGGTTAGGAGGTGTAGTCACGGACTTTGTAATAGTGACGACAGGTATCCTGAAGGGCTAGTTGGTGGCGTTCGATTCGTACCCTTTACAAAACCGAAGACCCAGTACGAAAAATGCCTTCGATGGATCAAACTTTGTGGAAGATCGTATGATCAACTGAATCCATCTAAAATCAACCGGAACAGATATGTTTGCACCAAGGTATGCCCTATATTTGATTTTCAATACATGTCTCGTACAAATGAATTAGCAGTTCTTCGCTTGCATAACACAGCTACGTGTGAACGATTGACACACTTGATCTGTGTTGAGCGATATTTTGCGATGATCTGACTGCACAAACGTGTCCCTTTGTTCGCGGCTACCGAGCTAAGCTAAACCGGACGAGCGAGTCCTAAAAGCCTTCGACGTGCACAGAGACACCAAGACTGAAGTAAGGATGTTTGAGGACACTAAAGTAGTGATTGTCGTACTCGGTCGGGACTTATGTAGGTTCGGCACCAATTCAAGAATAATTATTGAGGGGAGCACGTGACGTTACACAAAGAAAACGAGAGAAACAACTCGTAAATCAAGCCTCGCCTTCTTCTTTTCCTTCATACGGCGGTTCACAAACGGCTATCCAGATACACATACACATTCTGCACACAAGTGTGACGTGTAACACGAAAATAGGAAACTGTCAATGACGAATTCGTCTTTGGGTTATAATATATTATATTATGTGGCTTCTCGGTCTTCCTCTGACTCCGGAAAGATCTCGCGCTAATATCGATGGTTTCTCCGTCGATACGCATGTAAATACCATTGAAATAGCCCTCGCTGAAAAACTTGAAGCCCTGCTGTCTGCTTTTCAACGATATTTCACTATTCGCTAAGAATGCGAGTGAGTAATCAGCTGGTAAATCGGACAATTTCGTTCTAGTCTTTTCTTCCTGCGCCGCCATTTTTGCCAATTGTTTGTCTGAGTTTGGCACACGCGGGGTGACGTAACTTCAGGAGGCGTGGTTAAGTGCCCTGTACGGAGGGGTCAATTGGCCACATGACTGACAGGACCACAGTCAAGTCACGTGACCGGACGGCACCCACGGCCACAGTTCCGCCGTGTGTTCCCAAGAGTCCGCTAACACTTATCACCTTGAATGCTCCTCTTGAAGAAAGCCTTGCAGCCCTCGCAGGACCAAACTCCGTAGTGATATCCCGAAGCGTAGTCGTGGCACACGGCGCAGAAGTGCGTATCGGACTTGGCGCCGCTGCAGCACACGCCGCCCTCGGATCTCTTGGCCATTATTTTGGAACAAGCCAGGACGCCGCTGCAAAAGAGGACAGCTTGACATATGGACGTCCAGGCGGCGATCATCTCACACATCAAAACCGCGACACCACAGCTGACTCCCAACATGCTTTGCTGATACGCTAGCGATAAGAACGTCTGCCAGGATCATCCACTTGCCTCACGCTAACTGTGCGTCTTTTTTCAAATCCATTTTCATCCCGACTTAAAAAACGAAAATGGCTCTCCAAGGAATCATCCCCAACTGATCAATAACGGAAATGACTGTAAATAGTTTTGACAAACACACCCACACTTTTTTGATAAAACGCATTGACAGAGCAAAGTGTCGTGACCAACAGAAATAGATCATTTTTTTATGACCTGGATCCAACCTGGATTTAAAAACATTGATCCTTGGAGCTGACCTCACCTGGGTTGGCAACTTCTTCCATTTGTTTGCAGCATAATAGCTAAATGCTGCTTCACCATGTTTGCTTTGGACTCTGCGCTCCACTATTTGACCCGAGTCAGTCGATCTCAGAGCTCTACCGGGTTTGTATTCTGTAAGCATTTCTTTCATGTATTCAGGACATAAATCGCTTAGTGATTTATAGACCAGTAGCGGAACTTTAAAATCTATTCCAAAGATGACTGGAAGCCAGTACGAGAACTTTAGGATTAGAGTTTTATGCTCTGACCGCTTTGTTCTGGTCAGAACGTGAGCTGCAGCATTCGGCATGAGCTGCAGCTGATTAATACTCTTTTTGGGGAGTCCAGTCAGAAGACCACGACAGTAGTCAAGTCTACCGCAGATAAAAGCATGATTGAGCTATCCTGGTCTGCTTGACACATACAAGCCTTCACTCTGGATATGTTTTTCCAGATGGTAAGAGGCAGTTTTTGTGACTCATTTGATACGACTGTTGAAAGTCAGGTCGGAATTAAGGTTTCGGACTTGGTCTGTAGTTTTTAAAGAAAGAGAGACAAGGCCAGAGACTAACAGCAATTCTCCTTTCTTTCTTGCCAAAAACAATTGTTTCAGTTTTCTTATGGTTTAGTTGAAAACTTTTGGCTCATCCAGTTATTTATCTGCTTCAGACAGTGGCACAAAACTTCAATTGAACTGGAGACTTTTTCCCACTGCAATCTGCTACTGTATGCTGTCAGAGAAAGATCGCAAGAGAGAGCAACTGAGAGACAGAAAGAGGGGAAGAAAAAGCGCTGCTGTCCATGTCCAATGTGGATCATTTGAATTGGAGTTCGAAGCGACCCACTGCTTTGTTAGAAGTGGCTGTCTGCTGCAGCAGAATTAAGGCTTTTGCCAGATAAGACACGGGATACTATCCACAGCATCATAGCTACATTTGCAGCTCACAGACGGGCCACTACTCGTTCATTTTAAATTGGAACAGAGGTAGAGGCTGAAAGCAGCTGCAGTGCCCAATACCTTTCCTACGGCCATCGGGGCCTCTCTGTATATCCATTGCACGGCTGCTGTTTGGATGCTCGTGTCGTCGCTGTTCCCATCTTCTGATCCACTAGAAGATGTACGGATTGATGATGCAAAGTTCAGTTGGGTGCTCCTGCGAGTCAATATCCTCGTCCTCCTCTCATTCCAACACGTGGCTTGCCATTGCGCAAAGAGTGGAGCATGTCGTGTCGGTCGACTGCAGCGTCGCTTCTGGATGCTCTTGTGGTGGCCAGAGGAACCACAACCCGGTGTCTTGATTGTGAGATACGCTCGGCAAGTCCTCAAAAAAACTCCTTTTTAACTCAACTATAGTTGACAACCTGCTTGGTGTTATATGCGTCCATTACATTAAATATATATATATATAAAAAAAAAATGCCCATCTTTTTCATGCGACCTTTAATTCCACAGACAAGCTAGGCTAGACCCTCTTCCAAATGTACCCCTTGGAAAAAAAATGGCGATAAAAAGCTTGGATTCCATTTTAGCAATATAAACATTCACAGCAGTGAGTCAGTTACATGAAAAATGATCATTTCCTGCAGTCCCCTGATGACCTTTCAGCGTGGTGGGGAAGTCATGGCCAAAGAGAGAAATGGTACCTTTCAACACTGGTTGGGAAGCCACTTGAAACAAAGGGTCGGTCGTGCCCATAATTTCATAAATGAAAAAAGCAGGTATTAGCCAACTGCTTGTGTTGAGTGAGGAAAAGCAAACTACGGTACCGTGATATAGAAAATCAATGCCATACATTATGACATTGAACTGAATGATAATCAAATCGAATCGTGAGACCAGTCATGGTTCACACGTTTGACGACAGCTAAGATTACCATCAATGTAAACTCAACAAATCGTAAAAATAGTTAAGTAGTAATTGGTATGGTTTGGACCCACCTGTTGGCACCCGGGGCTTTGGACTCCATCAAGTGGGGGGCGGCGTGGCCATGAGCGAAACACGGGGGGCGGCGCACGGCAAGCGGCGGCTCGGACCAGAAGGCTGACGGCGCATTTTCGGCAGGCGCTTGACCGTAACTCAGCGCCGAAGAGCCGTAGAAGGCCAGGGTGGCGTGCCCGTACTCGTGGTCGCCGTCGGCGTAAGGCGAGCTGACACACACCACGTGGCCACCGTTGAGGCCCACCGGCGGGCTGTAGATAGCGGGCGTGGGCAGCGGCGAGCTGTGGAGCGCCGAGGTCTCGCTGGAGTCCACTTCCTGAAGCTGCACCAGCGCCAGAGGCTCACTACCCAGCCCGGGAGACGACGCCGACCGCAGCCGGTCCGCCATCGAACACTGGCGATGGACGGGATGAGGATGATGATGGTCTACTGGATCCTCCGATGAAGATGAGTCCTGACACATAAGAAGAAATCATCACAGCACGTTCTCCAAATTACTAAAATGGAAAACCGGTCCAGTTTCGCTCAGCAGCTTCAAAAATGAATATTTCGTCCGTCTGTTAGCCGAGCCACTTTAAGGTTGCGGGAGTGCTGGAGCCCGTCCCAACCATTTGCAGGCCAGAGGTGGGGTAGACCCTAAACTGTTTGTCAGCCAATCGCAGGGCACATGGAAACAACCAACCATTGGCACTCACAATTCCGCCCATGGGCAATATAAAGTCTCCAATTAATGCATGCTTTTGTTTACATAAATTCCTTGTTTGTTACATGTAACACCCCAGAAGCCCCGCAACAGACCACGCATCTGTCCACGCCATCACAGTGCCCCACATTCAACAGAAGACGTTGTGCCAGGTCTTGACCTTGTTGTGTCGTTTGCTTGGTGAACTACACTAAAACGTCACTTGCGCCTAAATTAAAAACAGCGGCCAATGCGGAAGTCGAAGTCGTAGTCTCGCGTACGAAAGAGTTGAAAAATAAGCAAGAATTGCTAAATAAAAGTTACGAGCTGCATTTAGACCATAGTGACGGGTTATGTTTGAGGCGGTTTCTCATTTAATCTGTACGATTCACCTGAATGATTACTTTTGATTTTAAAACGGTGGATTTCACTGAAATGTGACCCGTTTGCATGATTCTCCTGCGCTGATAAGCACACTCCGCATTCGATGCAGACCAGAGTCAGTGTTGCCCGCCGGAGATCGGAAGCATCGACAACACATGACAATTTAGCGCGAGCGGGAGCCGCACGGGAGGCCGACTCTGAGCGCTCCAACCCGGGTACTCGCGATAACAATGAAAAACAGCACTGCACTGAGGGGCTGCACAACATATTGGTTGCAATAAATGCAGCCCAAAATAGTGAACACAAAAAAAATTGAATAAAAAGCTCAAGAGCTTCAAATACACAGTATTAGTTAATGTAGTCGTGTAATGCAGCCCTATGGAGGCGCAAGCCAGTGCAATGTGTAGGCCAGTCCAAAGGCCAGATAATTGCTGAGGGTTGCGTCAGGAAGGGCATCTGGTCATCTAAAGCAGTGCTTCTCAAATGGTACTCTGCGAGGGGGAGCGCGCGTGACCCTGGGGAACATGTTTTTTTTATGTGTGTGTGTGGCCGCAATGGAATAAAGTGTAACTGCACATCCGCTACAGTAGTTGGCAGTGGGGCCCTTCTTGTCAGAGTGTGCGCAGGGAGTGTTGGCTCTATGTGGTTTATAGTTGCACCGAGCAGGCGATCTGAAGTAGAGTAAATAAACCCGCGAGAGACAACGTGATTTTTTTTCAACAAGGATGAAAAGAAAGGCGGTGAGAGACGAAGAAAATGGGCCAAAATAATACCCGAAAGCTAAGATGAGGAAATATGACGAAGCGTATGTAGCGCTTGGCTTCACTGTGACTGCAGTGGGAGATGACGAAAGAAAGAAATGTTGGCAGCATGAAGCCAAATCAATTAATGCGCCACTTCAAGCCCAAGCGACATGCCTATAAACATTCTAAAATATCGTGTAAAAAAATACATATAACATCAATGTCTATTCAAAAAAATAAATATGAGCGGCGAGTGTATCATCCATGCGCAAAATTGCACAAGTCGACATGGAAGTGGGAGCCATATTGCCTGCAACGTCATCAGCAGATGGCACACTGGGACATTCGCCACTGAAAACACGGAGCGGCACCTCCTATGGGAGAGGAACAACAGAGATTTTCGGATTTTTCCGACACCCCTTCTGACACGGAAGCTCTTTTCGAAGAAGAGATCGTCTCACAATAGAGTGATGTGACCGGGGCGATATTACCCTATCGTTTCCAGCCATATTTAGATGATGTGCGGATCGCCGCTAACTAACAACAGCCCATGATGAACGGCTTAGAGACGGTGGCACTGAAGAGAGAACAGGAAGCAGAAGTGGAGGTGGGAGAAAGGAAGACGTTGACGTTCTCGCTTGGAGTCAGCAGGTTGGCCAGGTTTAGAAATGAGCTCATTAGAGAGACAGACAAAGTTGGATGTTTTGGAGACAAGGTTGGAGAGAGCAGACTTTGATGGTTTGGACATGTCCAGAGGTGAGAGAGTCCGACGATGGAGCTGCCAGGCAAAAGAGTGACAGAGAGGAAGACCGAAAAGAAGCTTAAGGGATGTCGTGAGGGAAGACGTGAGGGCAGTGAGTGTTAGAGAGGAAGATGCAGGAGATAGATTTACAGGGAAAAAGATAACACGCTGCGGCGACCCCAAACGGGACAAGCCGAAAGGAAAAGAAGGTATGTATAAACAGAAACATTTAAATAATGAATATCGGCATCATTAATACAGTCTTTGAAAATTATGTGAGACCCTTATTGTTTCTCGTTCATTTTGAATGGCAGGTGCCACTGAAGGGGCCTTTGTTTGGACAAATCTAATGAGATCAATTAAAAAAATAGCTCATAAGAGTTTATTCATTCTAGACATTTTCCATGGTTTTCTTCATGATAACCCATATTATATTTGATAATGCAATTATGTTTTCTATTATTCAAGTAAAATGTCTTTTGAGGTAACAGGTATGATAATGGAAATGGAATTAGAAATTTTGAAATAATGTATATATATAAATAAAATGAAAAATAAATAATAAAATAAATTGTAAATAAACCAAATGGAAAAAAGGAAATGCAACAAATAAGGGTGCTGTCATTTTTTTCACAAGTGAATACATGTACAAATCGGTACAGTCGTCTATACACACATAAATGTTTGCCCTTAATATATATATATGGTAATGCAGAAATTGATCTAATTTTTAGAAAAATTATAATAGCAATGGACTAATGCCCTTCTGACATTTTTAATATTATTTAATTGTGGTGTTTTGAATTAATCAAAAATATATCCAAATATATTAATACAAAAGTATTTAAAGTTGTTTTGCCAATTTTCATTCCACTGCTTTAGCCGCTGTTTTCAATTTTTGCAGTGGAACCGTTTCAAGGCATCGGGGTACTTTATGCGGGTATCGTATCGAAGTCAGAATTCTGGTATGGTGACACCGCGAGTTGAGACCTGGAAGTCAAATTACACAGACCGCTGCTGTGCTGCAATTCTGTCCACTGGACAAAAGAGTGAACGTACGCTTCAAGTCAAACAGTCGTGCGGTCGATGACCTCACGGTCGTCAGCGGCCCGGCAGGTCGGGTCAAACCGGCCTCAGGAAATGTACGCTACTCGGGCAAAAGAGATCTGAGCCCATCACTTGGAATTTTCTCAGCTTCTCACTCAAGATCAACCCGTCTTGTCGCTCTCTTAATTTATCGAAGTGGGGGTCCACAAGCGGTAGTTTGGGCTCCTCCAAATTACTTTTACATAGCAACACTACGGCCACCAAATAAAACAAACAAATGAATCTTTGCCAAGTGAGCGTTGAAACAAATGAATGCATCTCTTGAGCCAGTAATTAGTTTTAAGGGTCAATGACTTTTTAAAAAGTCACCGTTTCCAAAATACAAAAACTAAAAGCAAAAAAAAAAAAAAACAAAAAAAGCATTCAACACGTCAACATTTGTCTCTTTCAACTCATTTCCCAAGGTGCTAACGGACTAAAAAAATGTTGGGAATGTTGGGAACCACCCAAGTAAACCATACATACAAAAAAACGAACAACAAATACGGAGGAAAAAAAAAAAGAAGTTGTGTAATGTGAAATGACAACGGGAAAGCATATCGAACATGCCAATGCTTTGTACAAAAGCCTTTGTTTACAATTACAGCTTCAAGACACCTCCCGAATGGAGAAATTAGTCGCATGCGCTGCGCCGGTGTGATTTTTGAGTCATTCAGTATGAAAACCTTGAAGCTTCTGTAGGAATCTTTCTATGGATTTCTCAATAGATGGCTAGGCCATTCTAGCAGCTTTTTTCCCCTTCTTTGAAATCAATTGAGAGTTTCCTTGGCAGTATGGTTTGTATCATTATCCTGCTGAAATGTCCACCCATGTTGCATTTTCATCATCTCCAAAGACGGCAGCAGATTTTTGTCTACAATGTCTCGGTATATTTGCTCATTCATCCTTTCTTCAATAATGTGACGTTTAGCAGTCCAATTTGCCGAAAAGCAGCCCCACACCATCGTGTTCCCACCTCCCAACTGTTTCCAGGTGATGTGCGGTGCCATTTCTCCTCCAAATGTGGTGTACATTATGGCATACAAAGAGTTCAATTTTGCTCTCATCAGATCAGACTGTATTCTCACAGTATTTAACCGTCTTGTCCAAAAGTTGTTCAGCAAACTTTAAACGAGCTTTGAGATGGCTTTTTTTTTTTTTTTCCTGCAATGGGGTCTTCCCATGGCGGCAGAGAACCCGAGTTACTGTTTCCCAATGACAACACGATCTGCAAATTACTAGTCGATCTGAAGCTCTCCACAGGTGGTCCTTGGCTCTTGAACAACACTTGTGATTTTTCTTTGCACTCCACTGTCAGAAATCTTTCTGAGCGCACCTGATGGAGGCAGATTTATGGTAGACTGATTGGCTTTCCACTTAAGTATTAAACCTAAACCGTGCTCACTAGAACAATCAGAAGCTTAGCTACGCGCCTGGAATAACATCACGTTTTGCAACAATTAGTTCACAGTAATCTTGGGACAGTTCTCTGCTGTTATCTATCATGGGATGTGGCTTGACTCAAACCTTGCCAATTGCATCTTTTTGTAGGCCATCAGTCAGGACTGAAGCAGCTGATATTTATTTGCACTTTTCAGGGACTGGATTGCTGTGTGATTATTGGTAGATTTTATGTGTTGTCTTGGCAATTGGCACAAACATTGATTGTCTTCCAAAGTAAAAGCAAAAGTTTGAAAATGTCTTCATTTGAAGAAACACACACACACACACACACACAAAAGTCTGCTTTCATGGAGGATTGCAGAAATCAGAGAATATTTACTGTTGACGAACTGAAATTAGAGGATTGATCCAATTTTATTAGTTAAGATAGCCACATGACTGATCGGTTATTGATTAATGTCACAATTGTTAGGTTTAGGTTTGCATCACAAAATTCAAGCTAACATTCTACTATGACAATGCTGTTTTGAAACGAAGGTTCGCTGGGGAGCCAACGCTGTTTACAACCTGAGTTGTGACACAAAAAACGCCAGGAACACTCCAAGCAGGAACGTTATCAGTCATTTCTTAATTTCTCTGTCACTCCTATCATACTCTGTCACGTGTTTTTGTCTGCACATTAAGGACAAAAAAAGCCATCTATGTTTTATTTCCTCATAATAAAAAAACACACACACACACACACCAAGAACAAGTTTTTCATCATGTTTTTGAGATTGTCAGGTGAAAGCTGTAGCTGGCTACTAGTGAGGATCGAATGGGTGGCAACAATGGGAAAGGTTTGGAGGGTAATAGCCTTTCTGCAACATAATATTCGGGTTAGGAGCCAATCGCACAGCTTTGTATGTACTGAATATTTATATTTAACAATAATTCTTTGTATTTACTGCAACGGTCCACTTTGCTGGTAAACAATTGCAACTTCCACACTGAGGGACAATCAAGTTTATGCTATTCAATTCTAGTCTGTCTTCACAATGGATACATATGACAAAGCAAGCCTGCAATGGTATGAATTGAAGATAAAACTGAAATCGTATTTGAAGAAGAAGAAGAAAAGCGCCTTACTTGCGGACGGGCCAGCGCGGCACAACTCCGACGTTCGCCCATGCAAGAGCCGACAGATTTGCACTTGTTGCGAAGGTGTCGCCACATTGAGCTTTGGACGTTCAGATGCCGCTTGTGCCACACGCACGCCGGGCACATCCCAAAGGGCTAAAGGTAACGGGACTCATTGATTTCCACTGTTTCCGCCAGACGAGCTAACCGTTGGGAATCATTCACTCATTCCTGAATCCTTAGACTGTGATTTGCAGTGGAGTGGGGTTTTTAGTCAACTAGAGTATATAGTCCACTGAATAAAACTCATTTGTGGCGATTGGGGAATGGGGAATGAGTGAATAATTCCAAACGTAGGCATGGCGAATCCCCTAATGACTATGTACTTTGGAATTTTTAGAGAACTATCTCAGCTAATATCATTACCAGCTGAAAAGTACCTGCTAATTTGCCTTGCATCTTTCTTCTGCATCCGGTGTGTGGAATATATCTCACGGGCTTTTCCGCCAGTGTGAAGGCACGGTCCACACGCCAGCTCTCAAGTCAGAGAGTATTAAAAATAAATACACACATATATATATATATATATATATATATATATATATATATCACCTACCCCATCTCCCAGTGCGCGCACTCGCGGCCCACAACGAGGCGTTTTAAAGTGGCCACGCCAGCAGAATATCCAAAAGGAAGATGTGTTTTGGGCCAAAGTAAGAGGCCGCGGCACACAAATGCGAATGAACTCTTGCGCATTCTGTAGATTTTCCGGATCTCTTTTTTCGTGAGCAGCCGATGGTCGTGCAGAGGCTTTGCAATATCGCAGATATGACAGACAATCAGAATCCAGAATGCACATAAACTTTAAAACATAAAAAAGAACATTTCTGGGTTTTTAAACATGCGAGAGCATGTCAGCCACTGCCAACCATGCATTATAAAACATGGGAGGGGGAAAGAAATATTTTTTTTCATATCTTCCAATCACATCGATTGCTTAGATCATTTTCAAATGTTTTCAAATAGCCGTTACAATTTGTCCTGAAAACTGACGAAGCAAGAGTGTAGTTCATCATATTATTAAAGCCTTCTGTAAACAACACTCTTCACAGACAATATTTAAAACCGTAACCCCAATATGATTAACATATTGAAAAATATAGAAAAGCACAAGAACAATTTTCAATCAACTATTTTTCTCAGTGTCTTTATGTTTCAAAACTGTACTCTATCAATTGACTTTTGACTGTTGTTGCACAAGAGCGTCTCCAAATACTGAGAGACAAAATTTGTGTTTTTTTTTTTTTTTTTTTTTTTTTTACATACTTTGCAAATGGAGATGATTCTGATTCGGCTGTTATGTACTGTAGCAGGGAGGAGGGGCAGGAGACTCAAACCAGCAGACCAAGCTTAAAACGTGGCTCTGTTTTAGCCATAACACCCCCCCCAAAAAAAAAAAAAAAAAAAAACACAAAAAAGTTTAATGTGATACTCCACAATTTAGTCCAACATGGTTGTAATACCGGAAACACCATTTCAGTCGTTCTCTCAAATGTGTACATGTCAAATATGCGTATACAGTAATTCAGGAGTGGCGAATGATGATGCAGCCACTCCCCACTCCCAAATAGCCAGAAAAGGCTAAAACCCTTCACCAAGGACTCCCAAGCCACTAGAATTGGATTATTGGTCAACTGCCCATACCATAATAAGTGGAATCAAAAAAAAAAACAGCCGTCATCTGCTGTCTCTCAACAAGGACTCAAACTGGCGTCACCGTTTCTCAAAGGTTAACATTGTCATTCATTACAAGCAAAAAACATGTTTGGCTTCATCTTGACAACGCGGATGCCATCCGTGGCAAGAAAAAAAAATGTCAACTTCAAAAGTGGAGAGCGCTCTTGACACAGAAGCCAAAAGTTAGCAAATCAAGAACAAAGAGTGCCAGAAAGAAGAACGTGGACAAACGTGTTTGTGAAGAAGGGAGATTCTATGGTTGACGGCACTTTTGCGGGGGTGGGAAGAAGGAATTGTTGAGCGGTGGCGGCGGCCTTGACGAAGTTAGCCTGGAATGTCTTTTAACGAGATGCCAGAGCGACGCGGAAGAGGATGTGCTGAGCCTCCCCTCCCGCCTCCCCCACTTCCCAACATCCACACGTGCGCAAGTGCAGACAGTCCTGAAACTCCCCCACACACGTTTTTTTCCCCGGCTGGAAAAGCAGGCTGCTGCTGTCGTCTTCTTAGTTTTGCGATGATCTTCGAAGGGATGGAAGGATGACTTCTTCACAAGGCTCCATCCACATACATTAAGTAAAGCATCATAAATAAAGAACCCAAAATCATCACTTAAGAATGGAATTGGGAAGGGAACAAATGTTTTTTCGACGTTTGCATGAAACAAAAAGAAAAATGATTGTGTCGTAACAATGGTTGATCAAAAGGTGCCTAACGCTTCACAAACACCAAAAATGTAATTGCAAAATATGTTTATTTGTATTTATTGATATGAGTGGACGAGTATGAATGTAGAAGCATTGTTCTTGTTATGGTTAAGTATTGCAATTGCATTTGTCATATTTTGACTCGAGGTGTAACAATCACTTAATGGACAACTAAACGCTTATCATATTAACCGACAGCTATTTTGACAATTGTTTCATCGCTCGGACCTCGTCCAGCTTGAAATTGTCCAAATCCTCTCTCTCAACAGTAAACACTGTCCAATTTCTGTCATCCCCCACGCAAGCTGCCCGTTTACGCTTAATAAATAATAATAAAAACTTTCACAAGCATACTTTGGTTTCAGCAACATTCATGGAACAATTATTATTATCAATTACTCTGTGTGATACGCTTGTCCTACTTTTGACTAAAGGGAAGCGCATTTTAAACTGTTTCTGGTCCAATTCATCAATCATTCCAAAAAAATAATTTACAAACAATCAGCTAGCTCACACGTGACCTTTGCCAGAGCCTCAGAGACCTCATGTGGAGGTGAGGTCACACGTGAACGTCATCAGACAATCGGCGATCTCGTTTAGATGTGATGGCACGTGTTAACTTTGTCACACATCCGGCGACTTCGTTTGTACAATCGCCAATGACGGATTACACGGTGATCGTATAATTCCACAGTCAAAATAGTCTAGTGCGGCGTGAAAATGACTTGATTCCAATCAAAGCTTCAAAAATCATACAAAAAAAAAAAAAAAAATCCTTGAAAAACTATTTACTCAAAACCTTTTACGAGTTCATGCAAAGGCTATGAAAACATAAAACATGCAATGTACACAACACACGATTTACAGGACACACACTGTGCATAACGAAACACAATGTGCACAACACAGAATGTCTTTCAAAAATGTACATAAAATAATGTCCACGAGTTACACTGTCAACAAAACACGATGCACACAACACGCGATGTGTCAGTGTACATAATGTAAACACCTCGCTGTACACAACAACACGCGATTCACACTACATGTTGTACACAACACAATGTCGAGAAGGAGCAAAAAATAAATAGATACAAAACACGATGTAAACCAAACCGCAGGTGTGCTGCAAGGGGGAAGGGATATCATGTGAAAGTTTGTAGATTTGACCTGTTCATAACTTTTGCATCCGTTCCACTTTTGAAAAAGGTCACGTGCGCACGACAACCGCCAAAACGACTTTGTCGACCACCAACCTGTCTTTGAAGCTGCCAAAGTGAGCAGAAGATGCTGAGCCTCTCGTCCAGAACAAAAAAACGTCAAACTATTGGTAAATCTTATTTTTAAACAAAAGTCAATGAAAACGGCAAAGTGGACAAAGGACCCGCACGACAGCAGAAAATATGTTCCACGCGTGGAAACTTATGCTCCGCCGAGCGGGCTCTTTTTCACTTCTCCGCTTGAGGCCGGCAGCTTTTTTTTTTTATTTGTGTCATGAGCAGGGATTGTGACGTCACGAAGCACGCCCCCATCAGGAAGCGCTGCCTGCCCGCTCGGAGTCCGTGTGCGGTGCGAGTAGACAAAAGCGAGGAGGAGGTGCGCCACCTTTGACCCAGAAGTGATCAATCTTTTGGTTTGGTTTGGTTTGGTTTAGAAAAAAACCCAACTGATGACAACACAACACAACAAAGACTCCATTCACGAATACAGTACAAGTACTTCAAAATATTTTGAGGCAATGCGCATCTGCATGACTTAATATCAAAAGACTTGAAGTGATGCCTGCGACTGGCTCGCGACCGGCTCAGGCTTAAAGGAATATAAGAGTTTGAGCTTAAAGTAGTTCATTAGATGTTGCTGCATCCTGTGTATGAAAGTGTGAGACTGTAAAGTGCTGAGCGTGTGACTGGTGGAACGAAACAGGGTACGTGGTGCAAGATTGGAATGTTTTAGAACAGACGGCGCGAACTGCAAGGAGGATGCGGAGACGGGAGGACTCGGAGGCAGTTGCTGGAAAAACTACTGTCAGGAAACCACCACCAGGAGGAGCCAGCACGCGATTCTGCAGGGGAGGAGTCGGGCCGACATCCGGCGGACCAAAGGAGACCAATGAGAGAGCGCCAAGGATACCCGCGGGAGACACAGAACCAATAGTGACTCAGGAGATTGTACTTTGACATTGTTCTGGGAAACTCGGATGTAGAGGACGTCGGCTGGTGGCAACAGAGACGTAACGGGGTTGTAATGAGACCCAGGTGCGTGTGGAAGGAATAAATCCACTCGTGTGTGTGAAAATGCCGGCTTCCTGATACCTTTCTATTGCAGAACGATTGTTGGATGAGTGGCAGTTGGGTAAGGTCACAAATTGGAGTCAGATTACTAACTTAAGTTTGTGATGATTTAGAAATATAAAATTTCCAACAGGCTGTACACCGCCTCTCTTCACAAGACAGGCTTCAGCAAGCTAACACCCCTTGTGAGGATTAGTGATGGTCACGGCAGTTCTTTTGAGTGTAGCGAATGACTCGAATCAGTTCCTTAAAAGGATTCGTTCCATTTTTTTTTTTTTTTTTACAGAATCATGAAGTTCTTTTTCATAAAATAAAACAAGTGCTTGCTCATTCCGTTAATGATCAATTCCTGAGGCTCACACGTTCACTCAACACATTTACCAAAACAAGATATGCTTGTATTTTAAAGTGGGGAAAGTGGGGCGATTAAAAAAAAAAAAAAAAAAAAAAACAACAACTTTGGGTCCACCTCACCTCCACGGTGAAGTGTTCAAGGCATGTCCCACAGTGAGGAGACCTCAGGGACGTTCCGGGACACGCCGGAGAGACGATTTTCCTCAGCTTGCTTGGGAACACCTCGGGATCCCCTCGGAAGAGCTAGAGGAGGAAGTCCCTGCTAAACTTATTGCCCCCGCAACCCGACTTAGGATAAGCTGTAGAAGAGGGAGGGAGGGATGGACGGAAAGGACAGAACGCTTCAACAGTTCCGTTTTCCACCACCAGGCAACTCGCTGGCGCACGCAGGCTGGTGGCGGCCAGGCAATGGAAGGAATCATTTAAGAAACTGATTCGGTTCAGTTTGTTCACTTAAAAACTTTGCGTAACATAACAACACTATTGAGGATAAGTAAATGAATGAACGAATGACGGTTGCACCAGATTTAACAGAAAGCTCATGTTTCATCTCTAGTCCAGAACACAAAATAGGGTTAAAACAGAAGTTCAACTCCGAACGCCTGAGGATCCACACGCACAAGACGCTGCCGCCGCTGGGGATTGTGTGCTATAGATTCTGATGAAGACACAAAACTACTCGTCGATACGTTAATCGATCAGCACACACAGATAAGTATATATTTTATTAATATATTATTTGGATTGAAGAGAATTTATTCAGAGGTGTTACTACTCCATTTTGCTCAGGGGCCTCAAACACCTGGGGAATATCCCCCTAGGCCCAAAGCGGCCTTTAGCAAACAGAGTTTTTTCTCTTGTGAGTCTGCTTTGAAAAAAAACACAATTTTGTTTTTTGCACCCTTTCCTACCTTTTTACCATCTTTAAAACCCCTTTTTTTTGGCACCAAGGACTTTTTTTATAGCAAAGCAACCTCAAAACATTTTTTTTTTTGAGGCCTGCGGAGCTATAATCCCTTTGTGCTAAAAGTGAGGACCCCAAACAAACAACAACCCCCCCCCCTTCTCTTCCTTTTTTTAAGTAGAGAAGGAGTGTTGGCCCTCTTTGTTTGTACTAATTTGTTTTGCAATCATTTTTACGGTACCTTTCCTGGTTCATTACTTTACTCCAAAGTAATTTTTACCATATAACTTCACTTATTTTTCTGTACTTTGCCTCTTTCTTTTTTGGCAACCCACATCGGTTGGCATTTTTCTGGGGGGCAAACTTTTTTCTCCCTCAGGTAAGTGTCTATTTCCCTACCCACACACAAATTGTCTCTCACAAAATAACAAGCTCCCACCAGGTTTTACACTGTAAAGACTTGTTTCAATAGCCGTGATGACGCACCCTAACCGCGAGACGGGGTACGGGCCACATGCGAACCAAAACCACGGGCATCGCCGCGACCAGCACCGCAGGGACACCGACGGAAATGGGCACAGGAGAATGGACCGCGCATTTCTTTCCCGTCCTGGGGGAAGGGGCGTTCGCCCTGGACACCAGAATGGGAAGGCTCAGCTCCCCTCACCTAACAAAACAAAACAAAACTAAACATTTCATCATTAGCCCAACAGCATACTTTTTAAAAAAGATTTTGAAAAACATCAAAAAATAACCAAATGGTGCTTTTTTTTCATGACAGATCATCAGCACAGTGGCCCTGAAGTTCAAAACACAATGCAAATACCGAAACACAAGGGCAAAAAAAAAAAAAAAAAAAACACGACAGCGAATAACTAAACACAAAAGCAAATTTAAAAAACAAGAAAAAACGAATCACAACGTCCAAAAAAAAAAAAAACCTTTAACACTCTAAATCATTTTGAGCACCACCAAAGTAGCTTTCAAACCACCTTCTGATGAATAAGCAAATGTACCTCGCCTTGCTACAAGAGTACTCTCAAGGCTGCAGAGATGACTACTAGTACCACATCAAAATTAAAGTAAAAGTTATGCAAAAAGTAGAGGCTGGTGACTGGTTTGAGAATTGCAACAGGCATTTTTTTTTTTGGGGGGGGGGGGGTGGAGCACTTGTATAGTGTTTCCCCTCACAGTTCTGAGGAGTTGGGTTGAAATCCCAGCCCCGCCTGTGTGGAGTTGCATGTTGACGCAGTGCCTGCGTGAGTTTTCTCCGGGCACTCCGGTTTCCTCCCATATCCCCAAAACACGCAACATTAATTGTACACTCTAAATTACCCCAACGTGTGATTGTGAGTGCGGCTGTTGTCTAGCTCCATCTTCCCTATGGTTGACTGGTAACTGGTTTGAGGGTGCCTTGCCTCCTGCCTTATGGTGGCAGGGATGAGCTCCAGCGCTCCCGTGCGGCTAAAAAAATGGCTGGAGGGATGGATGGATGTTAGAAGAAGCAGAAAATCCTTATCAACAGATTGTTTGCGAGACAATTTTTACAGATGATCCCGGCACTATCAGATCACTGTACCTTGTTGAATTTGGAGTTGAACAGTACCTGATAATGAATGTAAAAAAAGATTGTTTACACTAACCCTCTTGAGAATGAAAAAAGAAAACAAAACGCTTTTCTAATGTCGTAGCACTGAGTAATTTCACATTCATGAAATTGAGAGGAAGTAGAAGCAAATTAAGAAATGTATCAACTTTGATGTATAAATCTATTTTTGTGATTGACAGTACATTGAAGTCATTGTCATGTCAAGACATCTGTTGATGATGGGTTAGGGTTAGAGGATGAAGAACTGCAGAGATGGGTGCAGGCCATTGCACTGACCAAAAGCTTGGAGTTCACAATTACTGGACTAAAACCTGATATGGTCTATGAATTCTGCGTCAAAGCGGTAAACAAAGTTGGAAGCAGTGAGCGCAGCCGCTATTCCGATGCAGCTGCGGCAGTGGAAAGAACTGTCGAGGCAGCATTCAATGTGGACACCGAGTCCTTGTGGTTCAGAACGGCACAGCGTTTACCCTCAATGTTTCATTCAAAGGAAAACCTGTTCCCTCAGTGGAATGGGCCAAAGAAGGCAGCGATCTCAAGGCGAGAGGAACAATTGATTCAACAAACTCCAGCACTTCGCTGACCGTTGAAAAGTCAACGAGAAATGATTCTGGAGAATACTGTGTCAGTATTGAATCATCACTAGGAAAAGCAACATTACCCATCGTTGTCAATGTGCTCGACTCTCCCGGACTCCCAGTCAATGTCAAAGTTTCAGCAGTAACCAGGGAGTCAGCAACCCTCACTTGGGAAGCCCCGGAGAATGATGGTGGAGATGCAGTGAAGGCTCATCATGTTGAAAAGCGCGAGGCCAGTAAAAAGGCCTGGGTTTCTGTGACAAGTAACTGCCACGCATTGATGTATAAAGTAGAAGCCCTGCTTGAAGGAGCCATCTACTACTTCAGAGTTATCGGAGAGAACGAATATGGCGTGGGCGTACCACAAGAGGCTAAGGCTGGCACCAAGATTACAGCTAAACTTCAAATCGATCCCTTTTCATTGCATCAAGTTTGCAAAACGAACTCATTCAACGGTACCCTTTTTGTTTCATAGAGGTGCCAAGTGTCCCCATGAAACTGGGAGTTGCAAATGTCACCAAAGACAGCGTTACAATTTGCTGGACCCGACCCGAGTACGACGGTGGGAGTAGAGTGAAGGGTTACCTCGTTGATGCTCTGGAGAAGGGACAGACAAATTGGGTCAAGTGTGCCACAGTGAGGGCCATGAGCCATACCATAAAAAGCCTGAGGGAAGGCACAGAGTACTTCTTCAGAGTGCGAGCTGAGAACTATGCTGGACTAAGTGAACCAAAAGAGATGATTGTACCAGTTGTCGTCAAGGAACTTCAAGGTAATCTATTTTACATTTCTGCAAATCTTTGATATATTTTGTTATCTGCAGTAGCTCAAGATGCAGTTGTCAATGCACGTTATTATAAATATACAGTGGGTGCAGAAAGTATTCAGATCCCTTCAATTCTTCACACTTTTTTTTATCGCAGCCATTTGCCAAACACATTTGTTCTATTAACGTTGTATTGAAGCCACTCCTGCGTTATTTTAGCTACGCTTTGGGTCAGTGGCCCTTTGCCCCAATCTGAGGTCCCGAGTACTGTGGAGAAGGTTTTCATTCGGGATATCCCTATACTTGGCTGTATTCATCTTTCCTTCGCATGATGCTGCCACCCATGCTTCGCTGTTGGAACTGTCTTGGACAGGTGATGAGCAGTGTCTGGTTTTCTCCATCTTCGATATCTTTGTCTCATCAAACCAGATAATCTTATTTCTCACCACCTTGGAGTACTTCAGGTGTATTTCAGCAAGCTCCATGTGGGTTTTCATCTGTCTTGCCCTGAGGAGAGGCTTCTGTCAGGATCATTCTGTCCTAAAGCCCTGACTGGTAGAGGGCTGTAGTGATGGTTAACTTTTTAAAAGTTTCTCCCATATCCCGATCGCTTCTCTGGAGCTCAGCCACAGTGATCTTTGGGTTCTTCTTCACCTCTCTGACCCAAACCCCACCCCGATTGCTCAGTTTGGCCGGACGACGAGCTCTGGGAAGGATTCTGGTCATCTCAAACATGTTCTATTTAAGGTTTCCAGATACCACTATGCTCTCAAGCAGAACTGTTTTGGCAACCTTGGCCAGATCTGTTCAATTTTCTCCCTCAGCTCTTCAGGCAATTCCTTTGACCTCATGATTCTCCTTTGATCTGTCATGCATCGTGAGCTGTAAGGTCTGATATGGACAGGTATGTGGCTTTCCTGAATAAGTAAAATAGGTATAATCAAACACACCTGGACTCCAATAAAGGTGTAGAATCATCTCATGGATGATCAAAAGACGTGGACACCACCCGAGTGAAATAGATGGGTGTCACAACAAACGAATGAATACTTATTGCTGTGTGATATTTCAAGTTTTTTTTTTTAAATAAATATGCAGAAATTTCAATAATTCTCTCAATATGGGGTGTCGTGTTTGCTTATTGAGGGAAATAAATGAGCATAAATGATTTTCGCAAATGGCTGCAATACAATAAAGAGTGAAAACCGTAAGAGGATCTAAACACTTTAAATCGCCAAGGCATATCGTAGATATTATGGTTGGGAATGCGAGGTTGCGGGATGCGAGCGAATATCCATTCATAAAGAAGAGAGATATAACTGTATCGGTAAGAGACTCTTTTAGTGGCACAAAATTTGCCAAGAATCCTGAGAGCACTCGAATAGTTCTAAATGCTTCTTGCACAACTGTGAGTTCTTCTAAGGAAAACAAAATGTTCCTTGTCAATTGACTGCCTATTGTCCTTCACTGATGTTTGTTCATTTGTTCTTTTCTTCATACTCAACATGGATGTCGTTCTATGGCGGCACCAACTTCCGTAGACAAATGCCTTGTGTGTTGTTGCATACCTTGCCATTAAAGCGGATTGTGATTATCACACTACTGGTCACTTTGACCTGTATACGTTTCTTGAAGTCTCGACCCCCTTTACACAATGGTCATTACAACCGACTATTGCTCTAAGACTCATTGTCCAAAAACAAAAAACAAAAGAAACACTGCTGTCCTTACCAGATTACTAGCAACCTTTTATTGCTTAATTACTGTTTTTCTCGGTGTCTTTATGTCACAAAAGTATTCTCTGTACATTGTTTATTGGCATACGAAAGTGGCTCCAATGACTGGAGACATAGGGGGTAAGGGTTAGGGTTAAATTTGATATTTTGAAACCTATCGCTACCTGTGTATTTGTATGTATCGTGTCAGCCTATTGCCAGAGATTCCCAACTAGAAAAAATACTGTAAAAGGAGCATATTTTTGCTTTCAATGTTTTTTTTTCTTCTTCAAGTTTGCTTGACATTGCGTTTACAATTTTGTTTGAATTTCAACAGAGGCTCCAGAGTTTGATCTGAAAAATTACCCCAAGAATACTGTTTATGTAAGAGCTGGAGCCAACCTTACCTTTGACATTCCAATGACTGGGAAGCCAATGCCTAACGTGACTTTGTCTAAGAACAATGTCGTCATCAAGGGATCCAAAAGACTATTGACTGAAGTCACTCCTGACAGCTTAACATTCACCCTGAATGAAAGCATGACAAGTGATGCTGGAAAATATGAAGTAACTGCCTCGAACCTTGGTGGTGCCACCAAGATCTTCATGAAGGTCATTGTACTAGATTAACCTGGACCCCCTGTTGGCGCTGTGGAGATAGGAGAGGTTGGAGAGACCACAGCATACCTGAAATGGGCCCCTCCAGAATACGATGGTGGAAGTCCCGTTACCAATTATCTCGTCCTGAGACGGGAAACTAGCACACCTACTTGGACAGAGATGTCAAGTAACATTGCCAGAAGTGAATTCAAGGCAACAAAGCTGACCAAGGGGGAGGAATATCAGTTCAGAATTAAGGCTCAGAATCGCTATGGTGTCAGTGACCACATTGACAGCAAGCCAGTCATGATCAAGCTTCCATTCAGTAGGTCATTTTGGATTTATAGTTGTACATTGAACAACTAACTTTTTCCCCCCATATGCACCATTTAGTCACATATGCTGTTATTTTAATTCCAGCCTTCCCTGGGCCTCCATCCACACCTTGGGTTAGTTTCGTATGTAGAGATAACCTAACAGTCTGCTGGAACGAACCGGTCAACGACGGTGGGAATCCCGTGATTGGATATCATCTGCAGATGAAGGAAAGGAGCAGTATTCTCTGGCAAAAGATTAATAAAATGGCAGTACCAGGAAACCAGTTACGGGTCACCAACATCTGCCCGGGTCTCATCTACGAGTTCAAGGTGGCGGCTGAAAATGCTGCCGGTATTGGAAAGATGAGCAAGATATCTGAAGAGGTGCTGGCTATTGACGCGTGTGGTAAGTAGTACACCTCGTTCAGATACTCGGCACTTTCTTTTACTCCAATTTAATTCGGCAACCTTCTCTACTACAGAGCCTCCCGCTAATGTCCATGTCACTGAAGTCACAAAGAACTCAGTCAGCCTGTCCTGGCAGAGGCCACCATATGATGGTGGCAGTAAGATCACTGGCTACAGTGTGGAGAGAAGGGAAGCAGCCAGTGGCAGATGGGTGAAGGCTAATTTCTCAAATATCCCTGAGATGGACTTCACAGTGTCTGGCCTGAACCAGAATGAATCTTATGAATTCAGGGTGTATGCAAAGAATGCTCTTGGCTCTGTCAGTAACCCTTCTCTTATTGCCGGCCCAGTAACTTGTATTGATGCATGTGGTTAGTACTCATTTTCATTTTTCGCATCTATTGATGTTATTTGGGATACTAAGAATAACACAATGCATTAAAAAAAAAAAAAATCCAACATTTTAATGTGCAGGTGCTCCAGCCCTTGACGTCCCTCCAGAGTATTTGGATGTGGTTCAGTACAAAGCCGGAACTTCCGTTAAAATCAGAGTCAGAATCATCGCAAAACCTCAGCCAAGCATAGAGTGGCTGAAGAATGGAAAGGAGCTTGTGGCTTCTTCTTCCTTGTGCGTGGAAAGCACAACCGACTCGTCGGCCGTCGTGATCAAGGATGCGACCCGCAAGCACACTGGCTCGTATCAGGTCAAGATCAAGAATATCCTGGGCTCTGCAACTGCCACGATCGCAGTTGAAATCCTTGGTATTTTGACAGCGTTGTTCATTATCCCAGATTTGAAACATTTCCTGTCATTCCTCAATTCTTTTTATTTATGTGTGGTCCTTTCCATCCCACCATAGACAAACCTGGACCCCCAGCTGGTAGCATAAATTTTACCCTCATTACAGCAGACAGAATCACCTTCCGCTGGGAACCTGTGAGTGAGGCTGACCTCGGAGGTTCACAGGTGACACACTACATTGTCGAGAGGCGTGAAACCAGCAGAGTGGTTTGGTCCACTATCTCAGAGAGCCATGAACAGACATACATCTCTGTCGGAAAACTGGTGCGAGGAAATGAATATGTGTTCCGCGTGATGGCTGTTAACAAGTATGGCATTGGTGTGCCACTGGAGTCAGAGGCTGTTGTTGCAAAGAATGCTTTTGGTAAGCTGTCCGTTGTGATGTAAGGTTTTATAATCAAGCATTTAACTCTTGGGGGTTCTTCTGTCTACAACTATCAGAAACAAATCAAATTCTTTGTCCGTTTCCATTAGTAACTCCGGGGCAGCCACATACTCCTGAGGTGAACACCATCACCAAGACTACTATGGTGGTAGAATGGGAAGGTCCGGGTATAGATGGGGGTAGCACAGTTACTGGCTACTACCTGGAGAGACGTGACAAGAAGAGTTTGCGCTGGATCCGAGTTTGCAAGGATCCTATTCCTGACAACAAACAGACTGTCTACCACCTAACTGAAGGAAATGATTACCAGTATCGTGTCTGTGCCATTAACAAGGCCGGGGAAGGACCCTTCTCAGATGTATCTGACTTCTATAAGGCTGCTGATCCAATTGGTAAGTGGTAAAAGCCACTCCTTCAAAAAAAAAAAAATGTAAACCAGGGACCTCATGTGCCTATAAATTAATTTCATTTACAGATCCACCAGATGAGCCTTGCAAGCTGAAGGTGATGGATTCCACAAAGACCTCTATCACATTGGGATGGTCCAAGCCAGAATGGGATGGAGGCAGTGAGGTGACCAGCTACATGGTGGAGAAACTCAACGAGGGAGAGGAAGATTGGGCAATGGTTACTTCAAAGGGAGAGGTCAAGTTGACAGAGTACACTGTACATGACTTAAAGCCAGACGTGAACTACTTCTTTCGAGTTTCTGCTGTCAACTGCGTAGGCCTTGGTGAACCCTTGCAGATGACTGAACCCGTACAGGCTAAAGATATCCTAGGTAAGTGACTTTGAGGACTTTAGAAACACAACTTGTTGTTTTCATCTTTTGTTGATAAATTACAAAAACATAATTTTCACAGAGGAAGCACAGATTGACTCCGATGTGGCCACAAGAACTCATTATATTGTGAAAGCCGGCAAGGACGTGGAGCTCTCTGTTCCGCTGAAGGGTCGACCATCTCCCTGTGCTTCCTGGAGCAAAGGAGATGTATGCATTGACAACAACCCCTCTTTTGAGTTCCACCATTCAGATACAACCACAGTCCTCATTATGCGTGAAGTAACCAAGCTTGACACTGGAAAATATACAGTCAAGATTGAGAACGGTGTGGGAGAGCCCAAGACATTAACCTTGTCGGTAAAGGTCCAGGACTCTCCATCTCAGTGCAGGAACCTGACATTGAAAGAAGTAACCAGCGGGAAAGTAACTCTTTGCTGGGAGAGCCCACTCCTCGATGGTGGCGCTGAAATCACCAACTACATTATTGAGAAGAGAGACTCTTCAAAGAGATCGTACTCTACAGTAACAAGCAAATGCACTGACACAATCTACACAATTGAAGATCTCTCTGAAAAGACATCCTACTTCTTCCGTCTTCTAGCAGAGAATGAGAATGGTGTTGGTGAACCATGCGAAACACTCGAACCAGTGAAGGCTACACAGACCCCTGGACCAGTCAAAGACGTTTCGATGAAGGATTCCTCTAAGTCTTCTGTTAGTCTGCAGTGGCTAAAGCCTGATTATGATGGCGGAAGTATCATCTCCGACTACATCATTGAAAAGAAAACTTCAGATGAGGAATGGACACTGGGAGGAACGAGCCGATACTGTGAATTTGAGGTAAAAAAACTAAAGGAGCACTCTGATATGTTCTTCAGAGTAGCTGCTCGAAATGAGAAGGGCCAGGGGGATTTTGTGAAGATAGGGCCAATCAAAGTAATCGACTACGTAATTACGCCTGAAGCAAGCCTTGCAGACTATCCAGACGGAAGAATTTGTGTTCGCTTAGGTCATAATGTCCACATTGAGCTGCCATACAAAGGTAAACCCAAACCAACGGTCTTTTGGCTGAAGGATAACCTTCCCTTGAAGGAAAGCAATGAAATACGCTTCAAGAAGACAGAGAACAAAGCCACACTCATGATAAAGAATGTGAAGAAAGAGAATGAGGGTAAATTCACACTCACTCTTGACAACAAAATCAACAGAAAGTCTTTCCATATCCACGTCATTACCCTCGGACCCCCATCAAAGCCCCTTGGACCCATCCGCCTTGATGACGTAAGAGCAGAAAGCGTCACGATCTCCTGGGATGAGCCCCAGGTTGACGGAGGTGGAGAAATCAACTGCTACAGTGTAGAGAAGCGCGACACTTCTCAGCCTGACTGGAAGATGGCTTGTTCCAGTGTGGAAGGAACTCAATTCAAAGTGCCTAACCTTATCAAGGGTGTCCAATATCAGTTCAGAGTGTGTGCTGAGAACAGGTATGGTGTCAGTGAACCCCTCGTCTCACAAACGGTAATTGCCAAGCACCAGTTCAGGCCCCCAGGTCCGCCAGGCAAGCCTGTTGTGTACAACATCACTAACGATGGCATGACTATCCAGTGGGAGAAGCCCATCTATGACGGTGGTACCCCCATCCAGGGATTCCATGTGGAGAAGAGGGAAAAGAACAGCTTTATGTGGCAGAAGGTGAACATGGCGCTCATCAGAGAAACTGAGTACAGGATCTCGGATCTCATTGAAGGCCTCGAGTACTCGTTCAGAGTCTATGCACAGAATGATGCTGGCTGCAGCCGGATGAGTGATGAGAGTAAGCCCACTATGGCTGTCAGTCCTGTTGGTGAGTTTTGACTCTGTCCAAATGCTCACAGTACGGAGCACAATTTATTCCCCAATGAATAAATTCTCTCCAACCCCATTGCAAGGCAAATGAAAAACTCGACTTCTTTTTTGCAGATCCTCCTGGCCAACCCGACTACACTGACGTGACTAGTGACTCAATCACGCTAAAATGGGACGCACCCAAACGTGATGGAGGTAGCAAGATTACTGGCTACAATATTGAGAAACGACAGAGACAAGGCCGTTGGTTCAAGGCCAACTTGAATGATGTTCATGACTGCCAGTACACTGTGACTGGTTTGACAATGAACGAGCGCTATGAGTTCAGGGTGATTGCTCGAAATGCCATTGGTGTCGTCAGCCCTCCGTCCAACTCATCTGGTTTGATTGTGGTCAGGAGCGAGAATGGTAAGTGAAGATAATTCAGTGAGAGTAATACAGGTAATGATCATCAATTATCCTGAACTTTACTGATTGCCGTGTCGCCCAAACCAGCTGCTCCTCACATTGAATTTGGCCCAGAGTATTTTGAGGGTTTGACTGTTAAAGCGGGTGACAACATCAAGGTGAAAGTGGCCATTACAGGACGGCCTGTTCCTAAGGTGCTCTGGTACCGAGATGGTGTAGAAATCACCAAAAGGATGCTGGATATTATCACTATTGCTGGATGCAGCACCCTTTTCATCAGAGATGCTGACCGCAGTCACCGTGGTCTCTACACCGTTGAAGCGACCAATGGATCTGGCGTAAAAAAGGAGGATCTCTTGGTTCAAGTCCAAGGTGTGCAGTTGTCTTTGTCTATTGGAGTATATATGTACGAGTGATTTATTACACCTGAGTTTCCTGTATTTTGTGATGCAGACACTCCTGGAGAACCAGTAGGACCCATCACATTTAGCAACATCTCAGAGGGCAGATGTACTCTGTCCTGGAATCCGCCAGAGAACGATGGCTGCTCAGAAATTACACATTACATCATTGAGAAACGTGAAACATCCAAGATCTCTTGGGCATTAGTGTCTGAAAACTGTCGAGAGTGCACTTTTAGTGCAACCAAACTCATTAAGATCAATGAGTACCAGTTCAGGGTCTCAGCTGTCAACAGATTTGGTGTTGGAAGACCATTAGAATCCTGCCCTATTATTGCACAGCTGCAATACAGTAAGTGACGAGATTAAAATCTTTCATTTTACAAGATATTTCAGTATTGTCTCTACATTTCTCCACAGCTACCCCGAATTCTCCAGGCACTCCAGATGCCACTGAGATCACAGGAGAAAGCATAACTTTGGCCTGAACTCCTCCAACATTTGATGGCGGAAACCCCATTCATTTCTATATTCTGGAAAAACGAGAGAAAAAGACTGTCCGATTCTACAAGGTGCTTTCAAAGAAACCCATCACTGAATGTGCTCACAAGGTTATTAATCTCTCAGAAGATATGGAGTATGAGTTCCGGGTTATTGCTGTGAATGAGGCTGGTGTTGGAGCTCCCAGCAATATCTCCCTGCCCATAAAAGCTGTTGAGCCTAAGGGTATCCCATGTGCCCCATCTGTGGTCTGTGTGTCAGACTCCACTGGTGACTCCATTAGTCTAGAATGGACCAAGCCTGCAGATGATGGGGGTTCTGATATTCTGGGCTACATCGTTGAGATGGTTAAGAACGATGAAACAGACTGGAACAGAGTAAATACTGAGCTGGTGCCAGAAACAGAGTATAAGGTGACTGGTCTACATACTGGGGTTGAGTACAAATTCCGCGTTGCAGCCATAAATCAAGTCGGAAGAGGCGAAGACATGGCAACTCTAGAACCGGCTCAGGCCATTGATAGACTCACACCACCAGAGGTGGATATTGATGCCACCTTCAAGCAAATGAAGGTGGCAGTCAAAGCTGGCGGTTCAGTGAAGCTAAGTGTCCAATTCAGGGGGAAGCCCGTCCCAGTTGCGACTTGGCTGAGAGAAGAAGGAGAACTAAGTGTGATGTCAGAGGTCACAACTGCAGAGGGCATTAGTACTCTGCATATTGAAAATTGCTCAAGAAATTATTCGGGAAAATACATTTTCAACCTAAAGAACAGCAGTGGTAGCGAGGCCATCATTTTCACTGTGAAAGTAATGGACACTCCTGGGGCTCCTCAGGCTTTAGCCTTTCAAGAGGGTTAGGACCACCGTGTCGCTCAAATGGTTGACTCCACTGAATGACGGTGGAAGTCCAATCGTGGGTTACATTATTGAACGCAAACCATACACTTTGACTGGGGAGGGCCGTTGGCTGAAATGTAACTACACGAATGTTGTGGACAATTTCTACACTGTTACCGCCCTGGGAGAAGGCGAACCCTACGAGTTCAGAGTCATTGCCAAGAATGCAAACCAGGTCTTCAGCACCCCGTCTGAGTCCACGGGCTCCGTGCAGTGCAAAATTGACTTCGGTAAGCTAATTGTTTGCGATATAAAAATGACCAAAATATGTGACACGTCTCAAATCCTCTGGTTGACCACGCAGATGCAACTGGTGTAAATGTGTTCTGTATATCTGTATATTATGGCAGAACCTCCAAAGGCTCAGTTGGACAGCAAGCTCTTATCTGAAGTTGTTATGGTGAGAGCTGGGTCAGATCTAGTTCTCGACGCTGCGGTGGGTGGCAGGCCTGACCCCAAAGCTTCCTGGTCTAAGGGCAACAGGGAACTGGAGTTATGTGACAAGTACCACCTGCAATATACATCCAACCGAGCAATGGCCATCATCAAGTTCTGTGACCGAGATGATACTGGAAAGTACATTCTCACTGTTCGGAATGTGAGTGGAACCAAGACTGCCGAGGTCAATGTCAAAGTACTTGGTAAGTGGAAATGATTCCTCCTGGTAATCAAAATCATCGTTTGACTAGGACACTGCTAACAACACAATGACTAATATTTCTAGACACTCCAGGAGTCTGTGAAGGCAGCATCGAGATCAGCAGGATAACTGAGGAATCATGCACTCTGAGCTGGAAACCTCCTCTAGAGGATGGTGGTGATGAGGTATCTCACTACCTCGTGGAGAGAAGAGACACCAACAGACTTAACTGGGTTTTCATGCATGCCGAGTGCAAAGACCTGATCTGCAACATCACCGGTCTGTTAAAGAACACAGAGTACTTGTTCAGAGTCAGGGGAGTCAACAAGTATGGCGCTGGAATACCCCTTCTCTCAGAGGCCATGGTTGCCAGAAATACTTTCAGTGAGTGGCCCTGTCCAAATCATTGTTAAATGCCTTTAGAAGAGATTTATGAGTTCATTTACAGTGGAAGTTATGACTAAAAAGTTTCCGAAAGGTACATTACAGGTTTGTTGGATCGTAACCTCAGAGCCTTTTACCCCACCTACGACAGTAATTCTAGATTCTATTATGCCATTGACCTGTCACCTAATAATTGGCATTATTATAACCCCAGACGACTGTAGTTGTTGTTTTAAACCTTAAGAACATCTTCTTACAGCTGTGCCAACTCCACCGGGTGCACCTGAGATCCTGGTGTCTGGAAAGGACTTTGCAACCATTGAATGGCTGAAGCCCGAGAGCGATGGCGGAAGTCCGTTGATCCACTATCTGGTTGAGAGGCGGGAGAAGAAGAGTGCCCGGTGGGTGAAGGTGAACAGGAGCGGGGCACACCTCGACACAATGCTGAAGGTGTCTGGTTTGGCTGAAGGCAGCATATACCAGTTCAGGGTGACTGCCATCAACAAGGCTGGGGAGAGTGAACCCAGTGAAGTTTCTCTGTATGTTGTCTGCAGAGTACCAACATGTAAGTTCAGCTTGGTCCAAGTCCCCCACCAAACAAGTGTCTCTCGATGAATTAAATCAGATGCTGACACGCCATCCAACCAATCATGACCTACAAATAGCTGGTTTAACCTTTGCATTCTCATCCCATTTTAGGCACCCCCTCACCTCCCTCTGTACCTCGTATCACTGACACCCACGCTGACAGCATTAGCTTAGCTTGGTCTCGCCCTGTGGAGGATGGAGGTGCTGATGTGCTGGGCTACATACTGGAAATGCAGGAAGTTGGAAAAGAGGAGTGGACAAAGGCCCATGAGAAGACATTGCGTACTTCCGAACACATGGTGACTGGACTTTGTTCAGGCAAAAAGTATTGCTTCAGAGTGGCTGGCATCAACATCAATGGCACCGGAGACTTCAGTGAGCGGTGTACTGAGACAGAGCCAGTGGAGAGAATTGGTATGTTGTTCATTCCTTCTTAATCATATTATTGTTTTGTCTTCTACGAAGCAAGAACCAAACCATAGTTTTCCAAATCTGCACAATAATTCAACTTCAAGTAATGTTTTGTGTGACACTGTTTACATATATGATGTAACCCCACTACTTCACTCATCCTTACCTTCGCCCAATAGAAACTCCTGACTTTGAGCTCCACGATGACCTGAAGAAGACCATCTGCCTGCGTGCTGGCGGTTGCCTCCGCCTCTTCGTAAATATCACAGGCCGTCCTGCTCCAACAATTGCTTGGAGCAAGCCAGGTGTCAACCTCAACAACCGAGGCTTCATAGAGGTCACCCATAAGTCAACCACACTCATCATTGATAAGGTCCACCGATATGATGCTGGAAAATACACGATTGTGGCTGAGAACTCTGCTGGGAAACAAGAAGTCTCTCTTCTGGTCAAAGTCTATGGTAAGTGGACAACCATGCTATAAGTTCCTGTTAAGTACACATGTCGTGATTTTTACTATTTACTAATGCCAGCTCTAAATTGTGAACTGTTTATAATTCTAGACACCCCGGGACCAACAGGACCAATCAAGATCAAGGAACTGACCAAAGAATATGCTATCATCTCATGGGAAGGCCCAACTGTGGACGGTGGCGCTCCTGTCAATAATTATATTGTTGAGCGGCGTGAGGCCTCCATGAGAGCCTACAAAACTGTTACTTCCAAGTGTAGCAAGACATCCTTCAAGATTGATGGACTGATGGAGGGTATGCTGTACTACTTCAGAGTCCTACCCGAAAACATTTATGGGGTCGGCGAGCCTTGCGAGACAGCGGATGTCATCCTGGTTTGCGAGGTGCCTCACCCACCGCGTAAACTGGAGGTGGTTGACATCACCAAGACTACCGTTTCATTGAGCTGGGAGAAGCCTGAGCACGATGGAGGAAGTCGACTGATCGGTTACGTTGTTGAGGCCTGCAAGTTCGGTACTGAGAAATGGATGAAGGTGGCCTCGCTCAAGCTAACCGACTTTGAGCACACTATTGAGAAGCTGAATGAGAAGGAACAGTACTTGCTCAGAATCAAAGCCATCAACAGTCGAGGTGCCAGTGAAGCAAAGGAGCTTGTTACACCTGTGACTGTACAAGAACAAAGACGTGACCAGCATAGTCATTAAGTCTTTGTTGAGCAGGATAAAGTTTTTGTTAGTCTACAGTTTACTAACTTTTAGTAACAAATGTGTTTTCCCAGTGATGCCTGCAGTGGATTTCACCAACATTCCCCAGAAAGCGGTTAATGTTGAGGCCGGTAAGACCCTGGAGCTTGATATGCCAATAATTGGCAGGCCTCCCCCGTCCTGCTTCTGGTTCTTTGGTGACAATAGGATAAAAATCACAGATCGTGTCAAGATCCAGAGCACTGGCAAGTTTTCCAAACTAACTATGTCTGACACAACTATTGATGACACTGGCAACTACACCCTGGAGATGAAGAACACTGTTGGTGTCACTACCGAGGTCATCAAGGTTGTCATTCTCTGTAAGTAAACCTGCTGTTATACATTTGTTGAGATGGTTTAACTTAACCCTTTAACTATAACCCAAGTACTACAATGAAATATGGAAGACATTTAACCATTTCAAATAGAGCAAAAAAGCAGAGTTTGAATGATTAATACACCGGTTCAATGTTATCTTCTCTTAGCCAAACCTGATGAACCAAAAGGACCAATAAGATTTGATGAGATTGATGCCACCACAGTTACATGTAGCTGGGATTCTCCTCCAAGGGATGGTGGCGCTCCCATAAGTGGATATGTGGTGGAGCAACGAGATGCCCACAGACCAGGCTGGGTGCCGGTTTGTGACTCGGTCAGCCGACCCACTTTCAAATTTGAGAACCTGATTGAGGGAGATGAATATGTCTTCCGTCACGGCGGAGTGGTCCGTCTCTCTCTCTCCCTATCAAGGGTAAACCTCAACCTACTTGTTCATGGTTCAAGGACGGCGGGACAGTGTCAACTAAGGCCATGGTTGCTCACACTGAAGACACCAGTGAACTGGTAATCAAAGGAGCGGAGAGGAGTGACTCTGGTGTGTATGAGCTCCTTCTTGAAAATAAAGTCGGGAAGAAGAAGGTCCAAATCAAGGTTAATGTCATCGGCCGTCCAAGTGCTCCAGAAGGACCTTTAGTATTTGAAGAAATCCAGGCCAACTCCGTTAAGGTATCCTGGAAGGTGCCCACCGATAACGGCGGTACAGAGATCCTCGGTTACATTGTTGAAAGAAGAGAGGTTACCAGAAATGCTTGGTACACTGTGGACAGCAAGGTGACTGATAATCAGTTGGTTGTCAGGGGCCTAAACGAAGGAACCGAATATCACTTTAAGGTAACCGCGGAGAACTCGTTTGGTATCGGTCCATCGCTGAAGTCAGAGCAGCCGCTGTTGCCCAAGACTCCGCTTTGTAAGTATTCTTGTTTTTACATCGTGAACAAAAATCGACTCCCTCACCCTCTGATGAGCCTGGAAACTCTGATTTGCAAAACAGGTCCACCAGAGCCTTCCAGTGCACCACCGGAGATCATGGATGTCACCAAAAACTCTGTGGCACTGGGCTGGTACAGACCAAAAGATGATGGGGGTTCCACCATCACAGGTTACTTTATTGAGTACAAGGAGGTGTCCACTGAGCAATGGTCTCGTCACCCCACCAAGATTATGTCCACCATGTTTACTCAGTCTGGACTCACAGCAGATGCCAACTATCACTTCCGAATTGTTGCTGTCAATGACGTTGGCGAGAGTGAGGCTGGACCTGTGTCTGACCCAGTCATATGTAAAGATCCATTCGGTACGTCATTATCTTTGACAGAAGTCATAAGTGTAAATTTGATGATTCGCAAGTCTTCCACATACTTTCAAAGACTTCTAATATGTATGAAGAATTCTAATCCTTCATCCTGCTCACTTGTTTTTTCTTTTTTTTTGCAGAGAAAAAAAACATAATTTTGTTTTGCTTCTTTGCACCTTGCAGATAAGCCGAGCCAGCCAGGTGAAATTGATACAACAAATGTAACTAATAAGTTGATCACCATTTCCTGGCAAGCACCAGAGTGTGATGGTGGTAAAGTAGTCCAGGGTTATTGGGTGGAATACAGGAAGTCCACTGAAAGCAGCTGGAAGAAATGCAACAAACAGAGGGTAAAAGAACTAGAGTTCACCATGGTTGGTCTGGCTGAAGCTACCGAGTATGAGTTCAGAGTATTTGCTGAAAATGAGACCGGAATAAGCAGACCTCGTCGGACTGCCACTTGCATCAAGACGAAACTGGGTGGTGCGTATACTGATAGTTGGTGTAAAAGTATAATTTATACAGTTAGTTAAAAAAACAAACAAACACGTGTACTTGATTGACATCTTTTTTTGTATTTGTCTGCTTGATATATATTTACAGTTGAAACGAAACCAAGTCTTAGAAAAGAAATTGATGAGGTAACAGAAAAACTGGGACAGCCTGCTGTAATGAAGTGCCAGATTATTGGCAGACCTGTTCCTGAGATCAGGTGGTACCACGCAGGGAGGGAGATTGTGGAGTCCCGCAGATACGAGATGAACTCCGATGGCCGTAACCACTCCCTTTCCATCATGACTGACCAACAAGAGGATGAGGGAGCATACACCTGTAAAGCTACCAATGATGCTGGCGAAGCAGAAACCACAGGCATTCTCGTACTGGAAGCTGCGCCATCCTTCCATTCAGACTACCCATTGAAGAACACCTACTATGCTGGTCTGGGAACAACCCTGCGAATCCATGCTCCGTACATTGGCCGTCCTGTACCAAAGATTACGTGGCTCCAAGAAGCAAAGACCCTGGAGACATCGGAGGACATCAGTATTGAGACCACCGAGTATTATTCGCACCTGATTATCAAAAATGTCCAGCGCAGAATCCATGGAGGAAAATACAGGATCCGACTGCACAACCACTTTGGCAGGGTAGATGCCGCATTCAAAGTTGAAATCTATGGTATGTTTTTGTCGTCGATGTCAGATATGCCTTTGTAAACGTGCTATTAGTTCTTGTACATGTCAACCCTTTGCGACTACAGTGAGGAAAGCTCTTCCATTGTTCCTGCCACAGCTGTTGATGTTCAAGCACCAGCCTTTAAGGAGGAGCTGAGGAACATGAGTGTCAAATACAAGAGCAATGCTACACTTGTCTGTAAAATCACAGGTCAGCCCAAACCAGTGATTAAATGGTTCAGACGAGGAAAAGAGATCCATGCGGATGAAAAGAAGATCAAAATTCAAGAATTCAAGGGAGGTTACCACCAACTCGTCATCGCTGAGGTTGATGAGGAAGACTCTACTGTGTACCAGATCAGGGCCACCAATCAAGGAGGTTCCATCTGTGCCACGATCTCTCTGGATGTCGAAAGTAAGAATATATATATATATATATATATATATATATATATATAATATATATATATATATATATATAGGCATGGTGGCTCAGCTGGAAGGTCCCGGGTTCGATCCTGGACATGCCTGTGTGGAGTTTGCTAGTTCTCCACGTGCGTGCGTGGGTTTTCTCCGGGCACTCCGATTTCTTCCCACACCCCAGAATAAAGGAACATTAATTGGACACTCTAAATTTCCCCTTGGTGTGATTGTTACTGCGGCTGTTTGTCTCCATGTGCCCTACGATTGGCTGGCAACCAGTTCAGGGTGTACCCCGCCTCCTGCCCGTTGACAGCTGGGATAGGCTCCAGAACTCCCGTGACCCTCATGAAGATAGGCGGCTAAGAAAATTTATATATATGCTTATGAAATTAATCTGTTCCGGAAATCGTTTCGTAACTTGAAACTTTCGTAAGTAGAAACACATTTTACATGTAAATAGCCTAATTTGCTCCAAGCCCCCCAACCCCGCTGCTGCCAAAAATAAGCAAAGTGTACATAATGGTAAGAGCAATCCAAAATTATGTTCATTTGCCTAAAAAAAAAAAAAAAAAAAAAAAAAAAAAAAAAAGCATTCAAAGTATACATAATACCTTTGGCGTTGAGCAAGGATCTGAAGAGAACGGTGCATGGTGAGGAAAAAGGCATCGTGGGAGACGGAGGAGTACACAAGTTTTATATATCCCATAGACTATGAATTCAAAACCAACATTGACTTTCAATGTATCGCAAAGTACCAATCCATGGATGTTTGCCTTTGACGGCTTTTAATAATTGTGCAGAAATGTGCAAGGCAAACTTCATGGAAGTGAGCGATAGCCTGGCTAGTTAACACATTTTTAGGATGATTCTTTTGAATAAATTCTGAAATGTCATGGAATTTAGTCAACACTTCTTTTATTCTGGCTGATGGAATAGTGGCTGCCTCCTCCTCTATGCTGAAAATTGTAGCCTCCTCCTTTTGCTTCTCCGTCAAAAGATTGTGATTTCTCCTGAACGTCGAAAGATTGTTGTTGTGCTCCTGAATCAAGTCTTTGATCTCCTCACCCTTTCCCAGCGAAACAATTTCCTCAACTTCAGGTTCAACCTCCCCTTCGAACCTGTCAAAATCCCGTCGAGCAGCACCAGCATGAAGCCACGTTCATGCATGTCTTTTTCATATATCTCGATGGTTTTTTTTTTTTGGTTTTGATGGACAATACAACTCTCGTCTTCTTTTCACTGGCACTGGCCATCAATTTCCTGGGTCCCATAGTGAAAAATGATGAATAAATCTACAAAGAAGTTGTGCAGTACGAGTGTGTGCGAGTGTATGACGATGGCTTCGGTGATGAACATACGGGAAGTTTATCACGGGTAAAGATTGACATCCCGACAAAAAAAAAAAAAGGATTGATGTCACTCCTAGTCAATCGAGTATTGTGATGCCAGGAAGATGTTGTGTGTTAGTCAATGGCGGGGAGCTCCTTTATTGCGCCACACAAAGAAAGAGACAGTATGTGTGTTATGGCTAAAGATTGACATCCTTCCTAGCCAATGTGATCCCAGGAAGATGTTCCGGCGGTAGCCAATCGGAGAGCAACTCTATCGCGCCGCTTTCAAACCAAGATACAGTACAGGATGTTTACATTCCATGGTGGCACTTTTTTCCTTTTGTATCCTGATTTTCTTTTGTAACTAGAGAAAAAAAAATTCTGAGGAGGCTTTCCATAACCCAAATCTTTCATTAGTAGAGGTACCACTCTATATGTAACACACACACTCACGGATAAAAATATTGTCCCTTTAAGAATGACCTTTCTCTGTTTTATCAGTTCCTGCAACGATCCACCTTCCCAAGAATCTGAAGGACAAAGAAGCAATTCCTGCCCTGCGTGGAGAAATGGTCAATATTAAGATACCTTTTGGTGGCAAACCTGATCCTGTCATCACATGGCAGAAGGGGCAAGATCTCATAGATAGCAATGGCCACTACCAGGTCATTGTCACACGCTCATTCACTTCTTTGGTGTTCCCTCACGGCGTGGAGAAGAAGGATGCTGGATTTCACATCGTCTGTGCTAAAAACAGATTTGGAATTGATCAGCAGACAGTTGAGTTGGATGTGGCAGATGTCCCTAACCCTCCTCCCCGTGGTCTTAAAGCCAGTGATATCTCTCGAGACTCTGTCACACTTAACTGGGTTGCCCCAGCAAATGATGGCGGCAGCAAGGTTATCAGTTATATTATTGAAAAATGCCCCACCACAGCTGAGAGGTGGGAGCGAGTTGCTCAATCTCGTGACAGCCGCTACACTGTTATCAATCTTTTTGGAGGAACCAGCTATCAGTTTAGAGTCATTGCTGAGAACAAGTTTGGATGGACTTGGAACAGCTCAAATGTGGAACACCACCTCACTTCTTGTCGCAACCCCGATCGTTAAATGTGGAAGAGGGACAAAGTGTTAAATTCACATGTGAGATAGCAGGCGAGCCTTTCCCAGACGTGGAGTGGTTTAAAGACAACCTGACTGTGAGTATTTGAAGTTGTCTCTGCTTTAACTCCCTGTGTTACCATCTTCACCTGAATATTTTCTCTCTTGCAGTTATCAGGCACATCCAATGTGAGAATGAACTGGATCAACAGTGTATATACTCTGGAGATATGTAAAGCAAAGCTGGCAGACAGCGGTAAATACACCATCAAGGCCAAAAACCAGCTCGGCCAGTGCTCCGCCACGTCCTCCCTCAATGTCTTCAGTAAGCGATTCATACTTTGGCAATATTGGATAAGGAATAGTTTCAAAAGGGCCAACCAAGTATGTGTGTTCTTTGCATTCTTGCAGCCGGTATTGAGGAAGAAACACGAACAATGATGAGGGTGGAACAAAAAGCCGAAGCTTTCTCAGCCGTTTCTGCTCATATGAAGGCATCGTCTAGGCAGGCTGCCACTTTCAGCTCCATTGAGAGCATGTCCGAGACCGGCAATCAAATTACGCAAATGTGTGATCGATCACATGTGGAAGCTTCTTCCTCCTCCTCCAGCTTCTCCTCCTCCTCACAGAGGAGCCTTGTGAGTGTGATGAAAACAGGTGAGGTGGATATCCAAAATGGAATGTAATGGATCAGGAAGAAGTTATGGTGATGGAAATAAGTGTTGCTAAACTGGCTGGTCTTTGTAGGTGCGCCACCTCAGGTCACAGCTCTTCCAGAAAACATCAAAGTCGCAGTTGGAACATCCCTGATGGTGACAGGGACCTTCTCTGGAGACCCCACACCATCCGTGCAGTGGCTGCACTCAGACCAGATGCTTCCTGACGGGGACAACCGTCACCACGTAGATAATACGGCTGACATTTCCACACTGGTGATTGCCGCGGTGAAGGAGAATGATGGTGGAGTGTACACACTTCGAGTTTCCAACCAACTTGGCTCAGCCTCTGCGACTGTCAACGTTCACATCCAATCAATGTAAAAAAAGAAAAAAAATAAGAAAATTGATCAAACTTGGATGTAGACGTCTCTGAAACACCCGCCCCCAATTTCCCACATTGCTAATCTAATGTTAAGTGAATCAGCAACAAGAATAGACAGATTTATTTTCTTGTACATAGGAACTATTGTTTTTTTGTACCAAAGTTGACATCAATTGATTGCCAACGTCAAGTCTCCAACCGCTATACTTTTGCAGTGACATGTACATAATGTATATAGCCGGATTTAACGGTTATGGGGAATGCATGCATTGTTATTTATGACAATTATATGAAGTGAAATAAGGAAACCAAAATGTTGATGAACAGGAGAAAGTTCCTTGTGGAACGAATACCCTGCTAAACGTAGAAAGAAATACTATGTGCCTCAACGCTAAGTTGATGTTTAAGATTGCCTCAGCAGGTAGAGCGTCTCCCTGTTGAAGTTTACTCAACACCAAAAACAAGCCTTGTTGTTTTGGACATGTGTCGCGATGATGATTTACCGCGAACACAAGACCCTGAGTGCTGCTTGCATCACCCTCACGTAAGCAGCATGACGAGGTCTTGCGTTCAGACTGACTGCGTCGTATCACCAATTTATTTGATGACCACCTGAGAGTGTGAGTGGCCTGCACTCTCATATTTGACGTAGGAGCGCTGCTTCTGGTACCGGACGGTCCCTTGGACTTTCCATACATTCACCTGGCCAGAAAAAAAAACCAAAAACAAAACAAAACCAAAAAACAATTTCTGGGAGTGTCAGCTGTGCAGAAGCAGTGCTATCTCCTGGAGGATTGCTCATTAGTGTGTTTGTGTGTACTGTAGTCTGTAGTCAGTGTTAATTTCTTTGCTACAGCGAGTCCATGTGCTGTGGTAGGAAGGTTTTCTTTCATTCTCCTTGAGTGTTTATTTTTTTTTTTTGTTCTAATAAAGCATGATTTCAGCACCACATATTGGCCACTTTTCTCACATGGGAACATCCCACAATATGCAGTTGTCAAAATTCACGTGCACGCTCATCTGCACAAACACACACGCACACACCAATATGTTACATCCTAAAACAAAATGTGGAAGACAAATATTAAAAATATTGGCCTGCCTACGGGCTAGAAAAGTTGAGCTGAACCCTCCTCCAATAATGAAGAAGGGAGGTGCACTGGCCTTCCGACTCAAAAGGACTTTCTCCCACATCGACTTCCCCTCCCATCCATTCAAATTTAACAATTAGCCTGTGGTGTTTACATAATTCACCCGCGGGACCTCGAGTTGGGGTGCGGGGTTCCGCACGGACTGTTTTTGTTGTTGCGCTTCCGGAGCAAAGGTTAACAGAGTTCCCGCCGTTATGCGAGTAGTTTGGTGATGTCGAACAATAAAGCAAGTTCTGTTTCTGTGTCCGACACTCCGCCTCCGACTCCTTTTCTCCGGCGCTACACTGGTGACCCCGACGTCAGTCCCGGCGTTTTCGAGACTGAAACGAACATGGCAACCGCCATCCTCAAATTGCCGGAGTTTTGGGAGACGTCCGCGGCAGCGTGGTTCGCGCAGACGGAGGCTCAGTTCGCCCTCCGCGGGATCTCAGATGATTCCACGCGTTACTACCACGTCGTCTCAGCACTCGGGAGCTCAACGGCGGCCAGAGCAGTGAACTTCATCACCTCTCCCCCGGCCCGAGATAAGTATGCTGGGATCAAGGCTCACCTTCTCAAGGTTTTTGAACTTTCACGGCCGGAACGTGCCCGACGTCTGTTGGCTATTAATGAACTGGGGGACAGCAAACCTTCCGAACTCATGGAAATGATGCTAAACCTGCTGGGCACGGAAGAGCCCAATTTCATTTTCATGGAACTGTTTCTCAGGCAAATGCCACCGCATGTTCAGACGGCGCTCGCGAACAGTACTATCACTGAGCCCCGGGCCCTGGCCGAGGAGGCCGACCGTTTCTTCCTGGCAACCCAGCGCTTCTCCCCTGAGACGCTGGCCGCGACGCGCAGTTACTCACCTTCGGGCGGGGGGTGGCATCCAGCAGGGGCCCCTTCGGCACCGACGGCCGTGCTGGCACAGGCTTGTGCTACTTCCATGCCCGTTTCGGTGCGAAAGCGAAGAGGTGCCGCGCCCCTTGCAACTACGATGCGTCGAGAAACGCCAAAGCCCACGCTTCGCAGCGGCCGTGAGCGTGGGCGCGAAGAGCCGGCTGCTGTTCGTCAAGGACAACCTTTCCGGGCGCAAATTCCTTTGTGACACCGGCGCCCAGAGGAGCGTCCTGACGGCCACTGTGGAGGACGCCGCTGGCGGGACTCATGGGCCACCCCTACTGTCCGCTAATGGCTCCCCTATCCGCTCTTATGGCATGAGGACTGTGGACTTGTGTTTCGGGAGTCAGCGCTTCACATGGGACTTTGTCACTGCGGATGTCTCATTCCCTCTCCTCGGCGCTGATTTTTTTTTGTGCCCACGGGCTGCTGGTGGATGTTAAGAGGGGCCGTCTGGTGGATGCACTGACTTTTTCCACGGTCGCCTGCGTCCGCAATGAGGCGACTTATGGTGGTCTCTCCAGTTCGCTATCGGACGGCACCAAGTACCAACTCCTCCTTGGTGAGTTCCCTGCCTTGACACGGCCCACTTTCTCCTCTGCCACGACTAAACATGGGGTCGAGCACCACATTGAGACCAAGGGCCCCCCGATCCACGCGAGGGCCCGACGGCTTGATCCCGAGAAGCTAGCAGTCGCTAAGTCCGAGTTTGCCAACATGGAGCGTCTGGGCATCGTCCGCCGCTCGGATAGCCCGTGGGCCTCGCCACTACACATCGTCCCTAAACCGAGTGGTGGGTGGCGACCGTGTGGTGACTACCGCCGCCTTAACGACGCCACTACGCCCGACCGCTACCCTGTTCCACACATTCAGGACTTCTCAGCCCACCTGGCAGGCAAAATCTTGTTCTCCAAGGTCGACCTGGTGCGCGGGTATCACCAGGTTCCCGTGCACCCCTCAGACGTTCCCAAGACAGCTGTAATCACTCCGTTTGGACTGTTCGAGTTCCTGAGGATGCCGTTTGGTCTTAAAAACGCGGCACAATCTTTCCAGCGTTTAATGGATTCTGTGCTCAGGGACTTGCCATTTGTGTTCGTCTATTTGGATGACATCCTCGTCGCCAGCTCCTCGGAGGATGAACATCTGATGCACCTCCGCGACCTCTTCGCAAGACTTGAGCAGCATGGCCTGATCATCAACCCGGCAAAGTGTGTTTTCGGGGTGCCCTCTATCCAGTTCCTCGGGCACCTCATAGACAAGAACGGCGCCGCCCCCCTTCCGGCAAAGGTGGAGGCCGTCTCCGCTTTTCCCCGACCTCGCTCGGCTCGGGGCCTCCGGGAGTTCCTGGGGATGGTGACTTTCTACCACCGGTTCATCCGCCGGGCGGCCCACATCATGCGCCCGCTCTATGAGGCTCTTAAAGACAAGGCCCCCAACCGGGACGTTGAATGGACGGCCGAGAGGATGGAAGCCTTCGAGGCTACGAAGGCCGCACTGAGTCGTGCCGCTATGCTGGCTCACCCGACCCACGGGGCCCCTGTCGCTCTCACTACCGATGCATCGGACTACGCTGTTGGAGCCGTATTCGAACAGTGGGTCGGCGACGCCTGGCAACCGCTTGCCTTTTTCAGCCGTCAGCTGGTCCCCAGGGAGCGCAAATACAGCACGTTCGATAGAGAGCTCCTCGGCCTCTGGCTGGCGATCCGCCACTTCCGCTCCCTATTGGAAGGCCGTGAGTTCACGGCATATGTGGACCATAAACCCCTCACTTTCGCCATGTCCAAGGTGGCCGAGCCGTGGTCCGCCCGCCAGCAACGCCAACTGTCGTTCATCTCTGAGTACACTACGGACATCCAACACATCGCCGGCAAATCCAATGTGGTCGGGGACTGCCTCTCCAGGGCGATCGTCGGCACTGTGCATCTGGGTCTCGACTACTCCCGCATGAGCGCAGACCAGGCCTCGGACCACGGGGTGCAGGCCCTCAAGACTTCTGACACGGGTTTGCGCCTGGAGGAAGTCGCGGTTGGTGACTCGGGCGTCAGGTTGCTGTGCGACCTCTCGGCTGACCAGCCTCGGCCGCTGGTCCCTGCAAACTGGCGAAGAGCTGTTTTCGAGGCGGTCCACAACCTCTCCCACCCCGGAAGGAAACCGTCCGTGAGGCTGGTGGCCCAGAAGTTCGTGTGGCGCGGTCTCAAGAAAGATGTGCAGGCCTGGGTCGACTCGTGCGTGGCCTGTCAGCGGGCTAAGGTGCATCGCCACACAAAAGCCCCCTTGGAGCCCTTTGCTGTCCCCGAGAGGAGGTTTGACCACGTCAACGTTGACTTGGTAGGTCCACTTCCTCCCTCGCACGGATTCACCTACTTGCTCACCATGGTGGACAGGACGACCCGCTGGCCCGAAGCCGTTCCCCTCTCCTCGACAACGTCGTCAGACGTGGCCCGGGCGTTCATCGGCACGTGGGTTGCACGCTTCGGGACACCGTGCGACCTTTCTTCAGATCGTGGCCCTCAGTTTACCTCTGAACTCTGGAACGCAGTCGCTGAGAGTTTGGGGGTCAAGCTGCACCGCACTACCGCCTATCACCCCCAGGCGAACGGTCTTTGCGAGCGGTTCCACCGCTCCATGAAAGCAGCCCTGCGTGCCGGCTTGACGGACGGCAACTGGTTGGATAAGCTCCCGTGGGTCATGCTCGGCCTCAGGTGCGCCCCCAAGGAGGACCTGTTGTCCTCATCCGCCGAACTCGTCTACGGCCAGCCACTGCGGGTCCCCGGCGAATTCATCCCGGACGCCACAGCGCCCTGGTCCGCAGCCAGGCAACGGTCCTCCCTGCTGGAGGCCGCAAAAGGGTTTGCGCCGGTTCCCACGTCGCAACATGGCACCCCAGCTGCCCGGCTGCCCCGTCACCTGCGCTCTGCGGATTTTGTGTTTGTTCGTCATGACGCCCACCGTGGACCTCTCCGCCCCCCATACGACGGGCCGTTCAGGGTCCTGGAGCATGGGGATAAGAGCCTGCTCGTGGACATTGGCGGCAGACCCGAGACTGTTTCCGTGGACAGGGTCAAACCCGCGCACCTGGACATTGCCCAGCCTTTGGGGTTGGCCCTCCCCCCGCGCCGGGGTCGTCCCCCTTTGCCCTGTGCCCCTGCGCCCGCCGGGGTACCCTTGACCCCGCCTGAGCCCTTGTCCCGTGACTCAATGGACAGTACGGCCCCGCCCCCATCGGCCCCTACAGTGCACACTCGCCGGGGTCGGGTCATCATCCCTCCACGGCACAAGGATTTTGACTATGGGTGAATTCTGGGGGGGCTTGTGTGGTGTTTACATAATTCACCCGCGGGACCTCGAGTTGGGGTGCGGGGTTCCGCACGGACTGTTTTTGTTGTTGCGCTTCCGGAGCAAAGGTTAACAGAGTTCCCGCCGTTATGCGAGTAGTTTGGTGATGTCGAACAATAAAGCAAGTTCTGTTTCTGTGTCCGACAACTCCGCCTCCGACTCCTTTTCTCCGGCGCTACAAGCCCATCATTCCCCCCCCCCCACATTTTTATATACAAACAGAGAAAGAAAGAAAGAAAGAAAAGAAAAGAAAAACTGAAAAAAGGAGAGAAAAAAGTACAATTAATTTACATTTATTAACAGCTCCAGATCATTTTTTATTCGCGATTTTTCTTGATTGGAGGCTTGGAAACGCACGGCAGTCACACAGTTGGACAGCTCAGGACCTCGCGGGACCCCCTAAAACCTGAAGTGACGTCACCAAACAGCAAGTTGTTCCAAAACGCACGGGAGGCACATACGGAACGCCCATTCCCTCACAGGCCCCCCGGCCCCCCGGAAGTGATGCTACGCTGAAGTGTATATATATATTTTTTATTACGTAAGTCTTTGTTTTAACAATATGTATCGTTTAATTGTTTGTGTCGTTGTGGCAGGAATTGACTTCACACACACACACGCCACGCCGTTGTAGGCGCCGTCAGGTCACGCGGAGGGACCACTGATCTAACAAAAAAAAAAAAAAAAAAGACTGGATAGTGCATACACATCGAGCGGTATGTCGATTGGTTGAAGCCAGTTGGCCGCCATCTTTGTACTCCCTAAACGTGTGGAAGACATAGTTTACAGGTTGGATTATGGTTGGGGTTTTCCTCAAAGTTTGGCATATAGATTTAAAACTGATCGTGTGAGCTTGATATTTTTTCAGTTCTGGTAACATGAAGGATTTTTAATTCGACTTGGTAAGCCAAAAAAGGCAAAGTGCAAAGGAAAACCAATATAACACGGTGACTACCAAGAAACCTTGCATATTATCTCAGGCCCGATTTCCGTGACCTCTTAACTCTTCCCAAAATACGCTGTGAAGCCCTACCATCATAACATAGCAAAAAAAAATATGTATATATATATATATATTTTTCGTCATAAAAATATCAAATTTTATGTCAATCAGTTGGATATATTTTTGGAAATAAGAATTCGCACTGGGAAAAAAAACACGCTAAACGCATTGTTCGTTGTCTCTGCGACATCCTAATTTAGACTGAAAATTTGAAATAGTTTTCTCGCATTTCAAAATAAAACTCAATTTGCAGAGTTCTGTATTATGAATTTCATCAAAAATTTCACAGAAAATTAGTTTTCTTGCTTAGGGTTACTGATGAAGATTGGGAAAATATTTACATCAGTTTTTTTGCAAAAAAAAACCGTCGACCTATAATGGTGAATTAGAGAGTGAACAGTGAACAACAACAACAACTGTAAACAAAACTGTAAATGAAAAATATGCAACAGCCTTTCCTCCAAGTACTCTCACTTGATCTCACTGGGATGCTGATGAAAGTTGGCCAATCACGAGTTTTCCAGGTAGTGGGGGGACGCAAAAATCTGCATTGCATCGAACCTTTTTTTGTAGTTATACTGTGTGTGTGAGGGGCTCCAGTCAAACTATAAGCCTTTCACCAAATCAGAAAAGAAAGGACTAACCTATCTATAAATAAAGATGGGATGAGGGCACAATATAGCAAAGGAAGCCCAAAGAGGGAGAGGGAAACTCCAGTGGAACCCTGATTCGAACTTGAACTGAACTTGCACTTTTCCATGGACTTGTCCAGTGTTCCGACGTTTCATTGGTCTGTTTTTTTTTTTTTTTTTTTTTTTTTTTTTGCTGGGCGGGGCTATCATTTAGTGCAGGTGCGCACATTGTGTCTGCAGGCCACTCAAAGCTAATCGCTCCCGGCTACTTTCATGTCGACCCCTTCAGGTTCAGCCACTACTTTAGTTAATGCGTCGTTGAGATTCGTGTCCAAGCCAAGGAATGGACGCCTGTGGCAGGAGAGAAGGCTTCACTCCTTCCGAAATGACGATTCCTGAGGAGTAAGAGTCAAGCATTGACACGTGGATTTGCAGAGCTTCGTCGCACGCGTGGGTGAGAGAAGTCCACAATTGACTTATGTGAGTAAAATTAGCTTCGAAATTGTTCGTTTTGTTGGATCTGACGTGTTCAATGAAAGAATAATCCAGCCAACGTGATCAAGGTCCGCTTCCTTTTTATTTTGTGATTGTGGCCACCTGTTGGTTTGTGGTTTCCGCATCTTCTTTGAGGGTTCGTGATGTGATGATGTTTGGGCGCGTCTTAGTGTAATCGACGGTTTCCAATTATGCCATCTTGTTTCATAGAGGTCAGAGTACAGGTGATGGGTGAAGCGTGCATTCCCCCCACCCTAACACCCCCTGTTAAATTTGAATGCTAGTAGCCCCCCCCCCTTTGTTTTTCCCCCAAATTCATACGTAGAATTTTTATAGAATACTTCCGTTGGATTCAGCCAATTAAAAAGTAAATTAGTCTTACAGACGCAAATTCTGGTAGGATTGGCAAGGTGTGTTATCAGGTGATGCTGTGCAGATGTTGGCCACCTTTTCCTCAGTGTGCCTGTTTTTACCTGAAGTTCAGCTATCCTGCAATAATGTGTACTTCGGAAACTCTACTGCCAAAATTCTTCCTTGAGTTGTCACACCCTGCTGGTTCAATCAGTATTATATATGATAAACTATTGTAGGACTTGTAACTTCCAACTATATCCATTCCTTGGCGTGTTGACATCTTAAACTATTAAAACTATTAAAAAAAAATATTTATGGGGGTGTGGGGGGGGCGAGTAGACAATTTTTTTTTTTTTTTTTTTTTTTTTTTTTTTTTTTTGTCCTCAACATGTT